>NW_006399793.1:8616285-8618352 GCF_000299155.1 Elephantulus edwardii | reverse complement strand
GTGCTTAAGCAAAACTTATACTTGGACTAGGTCTTCAGAACAGAGCAAGGAAACATTGCATGGTTCAAAATTGGGAAGGGTGTACACCAGGAATATGTCTTATCGCCATACCTTTTCAGTTGCTATGCAGAAAAGATTCTCTGGGAGACTAGGCTTTATGAGGAGAAATGTGGTATCAGGATTGGAGGAAGGCTAATCAGCAAACTGTGTTTGCAGATTACACACCCCTGCTAGGACCTGAACTGCTTGCTGCAGAAGGTCAAGGACCGCACCCTTTAATATGGATCTAAGCTCAACATCAAGAAAACAAAGATTCTCACCACTGAGCCGATAGGCAGCCTCATGATAGATGATGAAGAGATTGAGATTGTTGACAGCTTTAGTTTGCTTGTCTCCACAATCAATATTCTTGGTAACTGAAACCAATAAATTAAGAGATGACTTGTATTGAGAAAGTCTGCTGTTAAGAGACCTCGTCAAAGTGACTCTGATTGCTGAAGAGCAATGATGATTTTTTTGGTCACTAAGGTGCACCTGATCTTGGACATAGTCTTTGGACTTACTTGCTATGCATCAAGAAGCTGGACAATGACTAAGGATGATATAATGAGAATTGATGCCTTTGAGCTGTGGTGTTTGGGAAGAATATTGAATATATCATGGACTGCTAGGAGAACAAATAAGTTTGTCCAAGAGAGGGTGAAACCACGCTGCTTCTTGGAGGTAAGAATTCTGAAGTTTCATCTGACATACTTTGGAGATGTTGCAAGGCTTAGAAAAGAACATCATGTTTGGGGAGCAAGGAGTTGAGGGTCAGTACGTTAGCGGAAACTCAAGATGAGATGGATTGATTCAGTGACTGGGGTAGGTGTGTGAGAGAAAATAAGATTGGCACAGGATACAACAAGGTTCAGAGCTGTTATACATAGGTCATTATGAGTCACAAGTGACTCAACGGCACATAACAACAACATTATCTCCCTAAAATATTTCTTCTCACTTATTTGGTAGGAAGTTGTGCTGCAAACTTGAGACATATTGTTCAAATCCACCTGAGGCTCCATAAGAAAATGATGGACAACCTCTTCCTGTAAGATTTTCAGCCTTTAAAATCTCACTTCTGGTTAGCTATGAGTCAGTTCCTACTTGACCACAATGAGTTAATGAATAACCTCTCTAATATCTGAGAGTCCTATGTGGCCAGTGAAACAGATTAACTGACACTGTGTAGGACAAGGAAAGCCTTGTGAGGAATAATTGGTGTTAGAATTGATAGACTATGGTGCAACAGTATAGACAGATGCTTAACTTCATAGGAACTGCTTTTTTTATGCTGATTTTTTTCTTCTTTTTTCTGGTTTGTAGTGGTTTTTTAAATCTTTTTCAACTAGTTCCTTTACAAAATTCTAATGTATTGTTTTCAAGAAGAAATTCTTTCAATTTCCCTCACCCTCCCTGCATCAAATTGTACAACCCCATGATTAATCCTTTCCTCCACCTCCACATCCTCACTTCTGCTTCCACCCTCTCCGATCCCTCTTGGATAATTATACTTATTCAACAATTATTTTATACAATATTTATCCTTGCGGGACTGAGTTAGTTCACTTGGTATAATGCTCTCCACTCCCTCCCAACTTAGGTAAAAATTTACAAAATTGTGGCCCCTGCATGCTGCATTCTATTCTGTTGTGTGAATGTACCATAATTTCTCTTTCTATAGTTTTTTTTTATGAGGATTTTTTATGAGGATTCTCCACGCCCCCCCCTTATGGAGTTCATTCATCTGCACCCTCATGATAGTCAAGCCAATTTTTTAAAAAAATTTATTAGTGTGTGTGTGTGTGTACCGTCAAATCAGATCCGACTGTACAGGAGGAGATTGCCCCTCCTTCTCCAGCAGAGCATCTGGTGGATTTGAACCTTGTGCTTCTGGGATTGCAGTGCAACTTCTTGCCATTAGGCCACCAGAGCTGCCCTATAGTCATACAATTTTTACACTTACCATGTATCAGAATTTGATTGATTTCTATGACTGAATAATATTTTACGTATTCAAACAAAAGC
>NW_006399793.1:8602947-8613910 GCF_000299155.1 Elephantulus edwardii | reverse complement strand
GGCACATAACAACAACAATAACAACATGATTATGATTAGGGTCAGAAAACAGAATTGTTATTCCCAAAGGATTTTGGGATACAAGGGGGATTTTTTTGTTATTAGTTGGCTGTTTAAAACTAGAGAAATTATATGCCAATGGTTTAATTGCATTTCTAAATCAAAACTTCCAGGGTGACTTTTTAGGAATACCCTATTGTCTTTCTGAAGAAGACATCATTGTAGATATACGTTTGTTAATGGTTAGAGGGAAGAACTAACCAAATACTACCATTTATATACACTTCAGAGCCTAAAGAAAGTGTACCATATGTGGAGTACACATCTCAAACTTGCCCCTGCCCTTAACAGCTCTTGTTATGTGCCCTCAGGTTGACTACAATTCATAGAAACCTTATGTTCAATAGCTGAAATTATATGGCCTGTAGCAAATCCATGAAAGCCTCCATGCTATTGATTCTTGGATTTCACCAATCCTGCAGGCAAAGCTCCTTTATTATGCATATATAGCATTGTTGTTGTTATGTGCAAGTTTCCTGTGACTCATAGTGAACCTGTCTATGTACAAAAGCCCTAAACCTTGCTCTATCCTGTCCCAAACTTATTGTCTCTGTCACATCTACCCCCATTACTCCAGTCACTGAATCAATACATCTTATTGAGGGCCTTCCTCTCTTGCACTGTTACTCCATCCTACCAACCATGTCTTCGCTCTCCAAGGACTGGTTCCTCCTTTGCAACATGTCCAAAGTATGTCAGACAAAGCTTCCAAGTCCTTGCCTTCTAGGAGCAGCCTGTTCTCACTGTCTCTAGAAGGAACATGTTTGTTCTCTTATCAGTCCATGGTATATTCAAGTCTCTTCTCCAGCACTGCAGCTCAAAGTCAACATATAGCATTAGCATCTTAAAAACAATGTAGCCCTAAAGAGCAAAGCTTGTGATCTGCTTCCTTTACATTTCCATGCCCTATTAACCTGGGCTAGATGACCTCATCTGATTCTCTATCATCCTTTTAATATCTATTGTGCATTTCCCCTTTCTGTGCTACGTGAATATTCTGGTCTCTGCTTAAATGAAAACTTGAGGCTACCCATCATTTCTAAAGGTCTTGTGACTAAGAAACTTGGAAACCAAAGGATGGACACCCCTTTTGTTTATCACCTTGATGTAACAGAAACTTAAAGAGTGTAACTTGTATAAACTTTTTTTGCTAATATAACCTGGAGGAATTTGGGGTTTAGGTGGCTCTGCTGTCAGATGATTTTCCCATTCTGTTATCACTCTGTCTTTTTCCTTTTCTGTTGCATGTCAGAATAAACTACCTTTTCTTGGTTTTTAGTATTAAAAAATAACAACAGCAAAACTTTTTATTTTTACAAAATTTGTAGTAGCATTCTCATTTTAATTTTTTATTTTAACATGAATATGTTTTCTCAGTTTACTTAATCTTACTTAAATGTTGTCAATTTTGGTACTCTTTAATAAAATAAACCAAAATAAAGTAAAATAAAATAAAATCTAACCATTAATCCTCTCTTTTACTAACTCTTGTTTAAGTTTATTCTCTTTTACTGAAAATGCTTCTTTAGATTATGATTTGATCTATTCCTCTATTTTTAGGTAAACATTTACACCTCTAAATATCTCTCTAGGCACTGTTTAGTTTTGGCATATTGTGGTTGTATTGCTTTTACTCATGACCATACATTTCCTAGCAGATTTTCATTATTTCTTTAGAAACGAATATATTTTAAGATAAAAGATGTCTTTGTTGGTGTTCTTTTAGTTCATGTCTGTACATAAACCATGTGAGGTCAGAATATGAATTAAAGGATATTTATCCAGTAATTGTTTTATTTGCTTACATTTGACATATTTCTATGACTTATACATACTTGTTGTCTATAATAAAATAATTTCCATATTTATAAATCATTTAGGCATTGCATTTTGAACAGGTATATGGTTAGGCCTTACTGTCATTTGATGACAGAAAGATGGGTGAACTCCTCCTGCACAACTTACAGTCTCTGGAAAAAAACACCCAGAGAGACACCTATGAGTTAATTCTGATTCAAGGCAAGGACAAGATTATCATTTCACAAGTTAAACAAAACAAAGAAATAATCAATGATACAATCATATGTTAAAGAGTCTAATATGTAAAATATCTAATTCATTAATCCTATTAAAAGCATTTAATAGTTCAAACAAAAAATAAAGTTCCACATGATTAAGTACATACTTTGTATGTCATCCTCATCAATAACCCATTACATTGGTCTTTCTGAAAAATCAGAGCTTAACATAATTCTTTTTCCTTTAGGTGACTCTTTGTTTTTCTTATGCTTCTTTTAGTATTCTATCTTTATCTTTTATTTTGGAGAATTTGACTATACGTCTTGATGGGGTTTTTTTGTTTTTCTTTTTAGTCTAGTCTATGTGCTTGCTGAGCTTCTTGGATGTGTATTTTTGTCTTCCTTCTTCTAATTCTAATGTTTTATTCATTTTCTTTGTCTCTCATCTCTGATTTCAAGTCATATTCCTTTATGGCAGTTCAACATGTCCACTGAGAAAGTCTTTCCCACTACTTGTAGCTCTCTGTCCCAAACTCTCTTGTCCTGTTTGGCCTCTGGGATGTTCCTACCACCTCAGAGACAATGATCCTCTGAAGAGGGACCTTGCCCCAGGGAAATTCCAGTCCTCAGTCTTTCCATAAGCACCCAAAATTGCTGGCTCTGGAAAGCAATGTCTCACCAGATGTACATTCTCTCCTGAAGCTTGATGTCTTCCTTTATCTCTGGAGTGCTGTGAGGTGAGGGGTGGCAAATTAAGTAGTTTATGTGCAGGGATCTCTCAAGTTAGCTCTTCCTCTCACAGGAATCTGAGAGCCTTTCTCCTGCTCTGTGTTCCAGCCTTTCTTGTCCTGTTTGACTCCTGGAATGGCCCTGCAGCCCCAGAAGCAAAGATCCCGAAATAGAGGGATCTTGCCCTAGGGAAGTTTTAGCCCACTATCTGTCCTTGAAAGCACTTACAACATGTTTGTTGTTTTCACTTTTGTGTGTCTCTTAACTACGCTTTATGAGTTAAGAGCTATACACTTTAGTATGATCAAAACCTCATGCATATTTCATATTTTTTTTACTCTAACCTCAAAAGGGAGCGCTGGTGGCCTAGTGTTAAGAAACTGCTGCAATCTCAAAGGCATGCAGTTTGAACACACCAGCTGCTTCATGGGAGAAGAAATGAGCAATCTCTTTTATCAGTCCATGAGATATTCAGCACTCTTCTCCAACACCACAGTTCAAAGGCCTCTATTCTTCTTCTAGCTTATTTATTTACTGTTCAACTTTCAGATGCATAGAAAGCGATTGAAAGACAATTTTTTTGAATGAAGCATACCTTAGTCTTTTGTTTAAGATGACACACACTTATTGTCTTATATATTTGGATTCAGAAGTTGAAAGGGTCAAACTAAGGTGTTATATTTGGATTCATAAGTTTAAGGGTGAAACCCAAGGTGTCAAAGGTTTATTCTGCAGGCTTCAGAGGAGAACTATTTACCACCTTTGCCAATTTTCCAGGACTGCCTGCCTGTCTCTAAACTGTGATAGGAAGCTGAGCCCAGATCATACTGGGGAAACTTGTTTGGTGACATGCTCTTGGGGTGGGGGGGGCGTGGCACGCTGAGGCTGTGCAGGGAGATGTAGCGTCTAGGGTGGGCTGGGCTGCTGTGTAGGGGTGCCAAGAGATGCTGAAACAGAAGGCAGGCTCTTTTGAGGCTTGCTGGACGCCCATCTGGCCATTCTTTGGTGCATGAGTGAGGCCTGCTGAAGGCAGTGCTGGATCTGCCACTGGTGCAACTGGTGCTTGATCTTAAGGCAGAATGATACCGGGCATTTGCTCTTACGACAGTGTTTGGCATGGTAGCAGCAGAAGGCGATGAATTATTTACAGACGAGGCAGCCACTGTTAATCCTGCATCTGCAGACCCTGAAGTACTGCGCCACCCACTTTCTCTTCTGGCAGGATGGCAGAAAGCAATGGATGATGCAGCACTGGCTGATGTGCACCAGTGAGTGCAGGCACTACTGGATGCTCAGAGGCACTGGCTCCAGGTGGCTCTTGGACTGTGCCTCAATCTAACTATTGCCATCATACCTATCTTGAGGCTGTTGATATTACATCAGCAGATGTCAAAGGTTGTCACCCTCACAGAGACTGAGACGCAATAAGGGAGAGAGAGCAATGAACTCGGTGAACTAGGACCACAAATTAGCCTTGAAACTAACATCATTACTCTTTAGTAATTCAGAGAGGTCGATTGTTTTTTAGTAATTTGGAGGGATAGAAAATTTCCCAATGCAATATGGCTTTTAATTTCTTAACATCTATTAAACTGAGTGTTGATTATGGATCCAAATAAAAGAAAATAATTGACAACTCAATCTTCATTTATAATGATGTCACCATTTGGCCCATGATGAGGATTTTTTTTAATGTTGAGATATAATCCATATTGAATACTGCACAGTTTGATCCTCTGCAATACATATTTTAAGTCTTCTTCATTTTCATAGAGAAAGTATGTGTCATCTGTATAACAAGATTGTTGATGAATTTTTCTCTAATCTTAATGAGATAGTTTTCACAAAATTGTGTAACTTCTTTAATTTTTTGTTCAGAGTATAGTTGAAATCGGTATGAAGAAAGTGTAAGGTTATGGACTTAAGAAAGAGATCAGAGAACAAGAAAAAAAGCTTAAAAGCAGCTTTATTAGGCAAGCTCCTGGGCAAGGTTCTTCATTCCTAAGATGTAGAAGGAGGATGTTATGCTTTGAGTGTTTTGGGGAGGGTTTTTATAACATGGTCTTTAGGGAGTGAAGAGAGGGACATTCAATTTTGATTAATGGTTCATCTGTTAGTTCGATCAGGAGGGATAGATGGTTCACTTTTCTTATAGACTTATGTATTCTTTGAATTCTTCATTCTCCGCCTTAGCCCCCTCTCAAGACCTAACAACCCAACCTTTAGTGATAAAAAAAGGGTGACGTATCTTTATTCTAACTACTTCCTGTTGATCAGGGGTGAAGATCTGGGGCTCATAAACTAGATTGAATTGGCCTGTGATCAGTAGCAAGGGTGTTCACTGTTAAGTTGGTCATTTTTTTTTATCCTGTGAATTAAGACTTTTAAAAGGCAGGGAGAAATCAGTAACAATATATTTATGAATATTATTGGTTCTAAAAAAGGCCTCAGTGAGGTGTTTAAGGGAAGTGTCTGGCTTTTTGTCCTTAGCTTGGGTAATTTCTCTAAGTTAATAAAAATTAACTGCTTCATGGGAGATGGTATGTAGGCTGGCTAACAGACACTGAATCATATGGTCACATCCAGCTTTACTGTTCCTTCTTGCTGCTGTATCAACTTGGTATGTCCAGTGAGGCTCCTGCCAGGGAACCCGTTGGGGACCAACTGGCATAGTACTATCTGTTAAGTGTACCTAGTCTGCATGCTGCTAGACAGCAGTTAGAACACATTCTTTTTCTTCCAGGTTAAAGTAGAGGACAGCACAACATAAATGTCATGCCAGGTGAGATCATAGGTTTCAGTCAGATATTTAAATTCTTTGATATAGGTTGTTGGGTCTTTGGAAAATGAGCCTACACACTTTTCAATTAGCGAAAGATTGGATAGGGAGAAAGGTGCATGAAAGCAAATGAAACCTTCAACACCTGTAACTTCCTAGAGGGGACAGAGGAGGGAATGAGTTTAATGGGATTGGATGTAGCTAGCAACAGGAGAGGTGAGAGTCAAAGTGGAAGTGGCTGAGTCTGTGTTGATTGGCTCAGAAGACATTGTTCAGTTCTCAGATGTGTAGCAAGTGATTTCAAAGACTGGCCTGTATAAGGTGCACCTTAGTGTCCAGACTGACAACGTTGCTTGTCAGTACTTTGGAGAAGTCTCTGAAAGCAGTCTTTCTCAATACAGTGCATCTTTTAATTGCCTGGTTTCTGGTGCCAAGAGTCTTGATTGTGGAGCCAAGCAAACTAAAACTGTTTACAATCTCAATATCTTCACCATCCATTATGATGCTTCCAATTGGCCTTGTGGTGACAATCTTTATTTTCTTCATGTTGAGCTTTAATCCATATTGAAAGCTGCAGTCCATGAGCTTCTGCAACAAGCACTTCAGTTCCTTCTCAGTTTTAGCAAGCAGGGTTGTGTCATCTGCATAACACAGATTGTTGATGAGTCTTCCTCCAATCCTGATGTCACATTTCTCCTCATAGAGCCCAGCCTTCTGGATAAACTACTCTGCATATAGATTGAAAAGGTATGGTGATAGGACACCTCAGTGTCATACATTCTTCCCAATTTTGAACCATGCAGCGTTCCCTTGCTCTGTTCTGATGACTTCCTCCTTTTCCAAGTATAGGTTTCACACAAGCATGATCACGTATTCTGGGATTCCCATTCTTCCCAGAGTTAGTCACAGTTTGTTCTGATCCACATAGTCAAATGCCTTTACATAATCAATGAAACACAGATTTTGATTCCTCTGGTACTCCCTGCTTTCAGCCAAGATCCATCTAACATTAACTATAATATGCCTACTACCATGGTCTCTTCTAACCCAGACTGCACTTTTGGTAGAATCTAGGTAAAGAATTGCACTATTTGCAGCGGTCTTGATTTTTATTGACAGCATCCAAGTAAAGTCAAAATCAAGTACTGTCTATATCATTCTACTTAGGATACTCTGTAGTTACAAATGTATTGTAGTATCTTAAAACAACAAAAAATATGCTTATTTTACTATGTTTATCTCATGCTGCGTGTAAACTGTAGCCCAGCAATGAACTCTGTTCCTTGAAATCACTCTAAGATTCAGAACAACCATACCTTGCATGCTCTTAGCTATCGATCCATGGAATAAGACAACCCTAAAAAATGCCTGCACTGTAAAGAAAATGTTACAGTCCAAGAGGGACACATATTGCTTTTGCTCTGAATTCATGGGGTAGAACTAATCTGGTATCCCCTCTCTGCAACACGCAGCTTCCTAAAAGTTGTTCTACTACATGCTGAAAAGATGAAAAGCAGAACATTTGCAGACTAATGCCCAATGGATGTCACATCTGAACTAGTTTTGAAGAAGACAATTTTGTTGCTGTTTACCATCAAGATGGAATCCACTCTTAGCTGACCCTCTAATGAATTTTCAGAAGCACTAAATCACATGGGGAAAAAAATTATTACTCATCCTTCTCCCGTGAAGCATCTGTTAGATTCAAACCAGGTGTGTTTGAGATTTCACTACAGCTTTTTAACACTAAGCCACCAGAGTAGAAAATTGACAGACTAATGACCAATGGATACCACATCTAAATCCTTAATTACTTTTGTTGTTGCTGTTGTTAAGTGCCGTCGAGTCACAGGCAACTCATAGCAAGCTTATGAAGGAGAGTCCTCAACGCTTATGTGCCTTTTATCCTCTCTCCAGGTTCATAGGGTTTCCAGAGGCAAGCTAGTATGGAAGTGGATGCCGCTCCTCCTTCCAAGCTTGTTTTAATATGGGAGTTCCACCCCATTCTCTATTTACTTTTGAACAAGAAAACATTTTTAGTGAATGAAATTTTAAAATTTGAAATCAGTAAGTCAAGAAACATAAGAGATCTTTAGTAGATAGTCTATAATGAGTTACACTGTAAGTCCAAAATCTTGTTAATCCAGGCAGTTTGAATCCATTAGTGGCTTTGTTGAAGAAAAATGAGTTAAAAAGAAAATAAGATATTGTACTGGCTACAGCCTCAAATTTTGTTAATTTAAATTATATATTAAGAAGTAAAAGAAAAAAAATAAAAAAAGAAGTAATAAGATGAAATAAGTGATGTTATTTTAGATAATAAAATGAAAATGGACATGCAGGCATACCTAAGAGTATTGGAAGTTCCAGACTAGTTTTTGGGATATTTTACAAATCTCATATGGCTACTAATTGTCACTGAGTCACCTCCAAATAATGGCATTTATCTATAGAGTTTCCAAGGCTATAAATCCTACAGGATAAGGCTGGTCAATCTTTCTCTTTAGGAGCGTCTGGTAGATTTAAACAACAGAATTTTATGTTAGTAGGCTGCCATATATGAACCGCTACTCAGAGCTGTGGTGGTGTTGTGTTATGATCAACTACGATATAGAGACCCTACGAAGAACACATCAAAACTCTATCTGATCCTGCACCATTCTCACAATTTCCTCCGTGTTCAACTCTAGTGTTATAGTCCATATGCCAACCCATATCATCGAGGGTCTTCCATTACTGCATTATTGTAGTTAGGTGCTGCTAAGGTGAATACAAATCAGTGGTTCTATGAATAACAGATCTGAACTCTGCCCTATCTTGTATAATCCTCAACATTTCATGTAATTGACCCGATTGCTTCAGTCACTGTGTCAGTCCAACTGCTTAAGAGCCACCCTTTCTTTCCCCATCCTGCCATTGCTGCAGACATTCTGAAATCTCTCCTTTCACTAACTGAAACATCAATGGATTTCTTTACTGGATTGCTTACTCGGTTTTTTCCTCCCTTTAAATATTTTTATATGGCTTTAAATAATGGAAAGATTGCATTTCTCAATATTTAAACATTACAAAAATAACTTTTTGAGAACATATTCTATAATAAGTATGTTTTCAATTTTTTTTCTCACAGATATGTGAAAATTGTTTCCTGATCTTGATTTCATGAATAGTTAATATGCTTCTTCAAAGCAACTAATTTCTTTTTACCTCTGATCATATGTGTGTCTTTGGTTGGTTTCTAGAAAGAAAGAGTCGAATTTGTGATCTGTTTCTAGTAAGTATGTAAAACTTCAGGGTAGTTATTTTGTATACCAACCTTATATTTGGCTTTTGTTTTTGTTGTTGTTGTTACGTGCCATTGAGTTGCTTGCGACTCATAGCGACCCTATGTGCTACTTTAAAATTTTTATTTCTCTCTCCCACATATTTTAAATTCAAATAAATTATATTTTTTTACGACAGAGAATTTGTACAAGTACAAATTTCAAGAATCATAAAGTGAATTCTTTGTTGTAATATGGACAAAAGAAACAGAAAAGAAATAAATAATTTGAGGAAATTTATTGGTCAAATAATGAAAAAACACCCATGTCAATTACAAACAAAAATAACAAATTAGTACTTGTTATTACGTGCCATCAAGTGTTTGTGACTCATAGCGACCCTGTACATAAGAGCCCTAAACCCTACTCTATCTTGTGCCAAAATCAGTGTCCCAACACACCTAATCCCATTACCCCAATCACTGAATGAATCCATCTCATCGAGGATCTTTTTCTCTCAAGCTGTCCTTCCACCCTCCCAAACATGATGTCCTTCTCCAAGGACTGGTCCCTCCTTGCAACATGTCCAAAGTATGTCAGATGAAGCTTCAGAATCCTTGCCTCCAAGGAGCTTCCTGGCTTCATTCACCCTCTCCAGGACTAACTTCTTTGTTCTCCAAGCAGTCCATGGTGTACTTAATACTCTTTTCCAGCACCACAGCTCAAAGGTATCAATTCTCTTTCTATTAGCCCTAGTCACTGTTCAGCTTTCTGATGCATAGCACTCAATTACGAAGACTATGACCTGAATCAGGCGTACCTTAGTCTCCAGCCTGATGTAGTTGCTCTTCAGTACTCTGGAGAGGTCCCTGACAGCTGACTTTCCCAGTGAAATTCATCTCTTGATTTCCTGGCTGTGGAACCAAGCAAAATAAAATTGTGAACAATCTCAATCTCTTCACCATCCTTAATGATGCTACTAATTGTCCCAGTGGTGAGAATCTTTGTTTTCATGATATTGAGCTTCAGTCCATATTGAAGGCTGCTGTTCTTGATCTTGTGCAGCAAGCGCTTCAGATTCTCCTCAGTCTCAGCAAGCAGGGTGGTGTCATCTGAATAATGCAGGTTGTTGATGAATCTTACTCCAATCCTTATGCCACATTCCTCATCATGCAGCCCAGCATCCCAGATGATCTGTTTTGCATACAGATTGAAAAGGTATGGAGACAGAATACATCCCTGGCTGACACCCATCCCAATTTTGAACCATGCAGTACCTCTTTTTTCTGTTCTGATGACTGCTTCTTGGTTCAAATATAGGTTTTGCATAAGCACAAGCAAATGTTCTGGGAGGCTGAAAAGTAACAGAGTTCATGGATTCACAGATACTAAAACTGGGCTTCTGATAGAATAAATTTTCTTTCTCCCTTGCATTCATAGTGAGAAAAATTATTAGTAGTACACTGAAGCAAACACATTTGAAAACCTTGGAAAATTAGAATTCTCATATTTATATAAAATACCAACTGGATATATAGACATTGGTAGTCAAATATAGATTTATTTTAAGGTGAGATTTAAACTGAAAGAGTTTTCAAGTATACTTCATATGAAGCTCTGAAAGAAAATGAATCTGACAATAAAGACATAACAAAAAGTTTTTTATTTAACTCTAAATTCTTAAGTTCTTACATTTACCTGGCTGTATGTATAGATAAGACTGTCAAAAGTTTAAATTACTGACTTCCAATGATTGGTAAACTTCAAACAGCTACGAAATAATTTGAATAAATACCTGTAAAGTGAGCTTGTGAAAATTACTACCTAACAGGGAGAAGAATAAAAACAAAAATCCAGGAGACAGATGTGCATGTCTTTCCAAGACTACTCTTAATCTCTGATCTAGAAGACATGATTATGAATAAATATTTTCTTCATCTGAAATTCCCTAAGAAATTAAAAATATCATTAGCTTCATAATTAATCACATGTAACTAAATACACAAAAAAAATCACCACATCTGCAAGATGTTTAAGCAACCTAAAACATGAAGAAACAAAATTTTCTGCATTAAGATGTAAAAAAAAATTGCTATGTTTCATTTTATAATATA
>NW_006399793.1:8560727-8602522 GCF_000299155.1 Elephantulus edwardii | reverse complement strand
GTGGTGTTAGGACGTTTGACTAACATAGCTTGGGACTACTGTTAACAAAAATTTGGTAATTTGAAAAAGGTTTCTGTCATAGCCTTAGACCCCTCTGGGGGTGTGATCTCCAGATGTTTCAACTACAGATACATATTTTGCCTGTGATCAGAATCTTTTATATCAACTACTGTGAGGCCAAAATAGGAGAAAGAGAGCTAATCAGACTGTGAAGACAATGTAATGAAGTTTAATCTGACAGAATTCTGGAGATACAGCAAGAGTTAAAGTTCTACTTGATGGACAGTTGAAGAAAGAGTTAACTTGTTACAGGTGTGAGACCAAGCTTGCCGGACAATTGAGGAAATCAGAGGTTTCTGGTCTTTGTTTTACTGAGCCGAATCTTGACTTTCACTTTTTTGAGTGAGAAGCTGTCCAAACTAATTGAGGAATTTGTCATCATCCTCCTCACATGGCATAGGACTGTTCACTAAAACTTGAACTTCCCCTGTGTGGTGTCCTTTGGCTTCCCCACCATTAAACCTACTTCCAAAAAAAAAAAAAAAAAAACCTACTTCCTTAAACTAGACTAGGGGCCGATTATTAAACAGATCATCAACTGCTCATGTGAAAATTCAAATTAAAGCTAAAGAAAGTTAAATCATATCCACAGGAACCAAAATTTGGTCTTGAGTCTATTCCCCCTGAATTTAAAAACCAACTCAGGAACAGGTTTGAGGCCTAGACAATAATGAAGAAGACCAGATGAGCTGTGGGAAGATATCAAGAAAATCGTTCATGAAGAATACAAAAAGTCATTATAAAAAAGACAGAAGAAGCAAAGAGCAAAACGGAAGTAAAAAGAGACTGAATATTGCACTAGAGTTCCGAGAAGCTAAAGCAAAGAGAAGTAATCAAGAAGTTAAGGAGCTGAGTAGAAAATCTCAAAGGCCAGCTCAGGAAGACCAGGTAGAGTATTACAATGAAATGTGTAAGGGGCTTGAGTTGGAAAATCAAAAGGGCTGAACTCACTTAGCATTTCTTAAGCCGAAGAAACGAAATAACAAATTCAAACTTCATGTTACAATACTTAAGGATGCTATGGGCATAATATTGATTGTTTCAGGAAGAATTAAAAGATGTTATAAGGAGTATTCAGTTATTTTACCAAAAAGAAGTGGCTAACACAGAAGAATTTTAAGAAACAGCATATAATCAAGAGGAAAAGGTGATGAAGGAGGCAGTGCAGGCTGCTCTGAAAAACTTTGCAAAAGATAAAGCTCGAGGAATTGATGGAACACTTATTGACGTATTTCAACAAACAGATTCTGCCCTGGATATACCAAGTTGTGACAAAAAATTTGGAGGACAACTACTTGGCCAACAGATGGGAGAGATCCATATTTATTCAGATTCCAAAAACAGGTGACCCAACAGAGTATGCAAATTAAAGAACAATATCCACTTTTTAAACAACATGACTCTGGAAACTATGAACTTTGATAAATGTCAATAATTATAGAAAGGCTTCAGATCTTTTGCTCATAGGGTCGGTATAAGTTGTGCTTGACTTGAAGGCAATCAACAACAACAACATCATGAATATCACACACTAGCAAATTCTTGCTGAAGATTATCTAGAAATGACTGAAACTGTACATTGGCAGAGAGCTACCAGAAATACAAGCTGGGCTTAGAAGAGGCCGTGGCACTAGAAACACTATTGCAAATGTCAGATGGATCTTGGCAGAAATCAAAGAGTACCAGAGGAATGTCTATCTGTTTCATTGACTATACGAAGGCATTTGACTATGTAGATCATAACATATTGTGGCTTACCTTGGTGAAAACTAAAATCCCAAAACACTTGATTGTGCTTATGTGAAACCTATACTTGGACCAGTAAGTGGTCCTCAGAACAGAGCAGGGAAACACTGCATGGTTCAAAATCAGGAGTGTGTCAAGGATTCATCCTGTCTCCATACTTTTTTAATATGTATGTAGAACAGATCATTTGGGAAGCAGGGCTTTATGAAGAGGAATGTGGCATCAGGATTGGAAGTAGACTGATCAACAACCTATGTTATGCAGATGACACGACCTTGCTGGTTGAAACCAAAGAAGACTTGAAGCGCTTGCTGCAGAATGTCAAGGACTGTAGTATTCAATATGGATTGAAGCACAGCATTAAAAAGACAAAGATTGTCAACCACTCGGCCAACTGGCAGCACCGTGATAGATGGAGAAGAGATTGAGGTTGTTAACAATTACAGCTTGCTCAGCTCCATGCTTTAACTCTTAACACCAGCAGTCAGGAAATCAAAAGATGAATTGTACTGGGAAATCTGCTTTCAGGGACCTCTCTACATTACTGAAAAACAACTATGTCAGTCTAGAAACTAAGCTCTTCCTAATTCAGGCCATGGTCTTCGCAATTATTTGTTATGCTTCTATAAGATGGACAATGACTAAGGATGGCAGAAGAATAATTGATGCCTTGGAGTTGTAGTGATGAAGAGGAGTCTTGAACATACCATGGACTGTGAAGAAAACAAAGAAATCTGTCTTGGAGAGGATGAAACCAAGTTTATCCTTAGAGGCTAGGATTTTGAAGTTCTGTCTCACATACTTTGGATACGTGGCCAGGAGAGACTGGTCTTTGTGCTTGGAAGGGTGGACAGACAGCACAGGAAAGGATGACCTTGGATGAGACGGATTGATATAATAACTGGGACAATGAGGGTTGCTGTGTCGCAATTAGTGAGACAGGCTCAGGACAGGGTAGGGTTCAGAGCTTCTGTACATAGGGTTGCAGGTGGCTTGAGTGCACATAACAACAATAACAAAGATAATGAAATAAGAAGTAGAAGTAGCACTGAAGGCATTGGCAAAAAATAAAGCCCCAGCAACTGATGGGATAATGATTTGTTTAACAAATACAGGCCTGATTATGCTCAACATGCTATGCGAGGAAATTTGAAAATCGCTGTCTGGCCAATGAATTGCAAGAGATCCATACTTATTTCAAATATCAAATATGATTCAACTCAATGTGTAAATTACTGAATAATATCATTAATACCACACATAATCAACATAATAAGGAGTTTATTTAAAAATGTCTATATATCTATTTTTCTATCTCTATAATCTCTATCTCTGTATCTCTATCTATCTATACTGAAGATTATTTAAAAACAGCACATACATAGGAAATTTTTAGAAGTTCAAGCAGGATTTAGAAGAAGCCATAGCACCAGGGATATCATTGCTAATGCTGGGTGCTTACTGAAAGTAAAAAAATATCAGAATAATGTTTTTATGCTTTTTTGACTATGCAAAGGCATTTGACTGTGTGGATCCTAACAAGTTATGGCTAACATTGAGAAGAATGGAAATCCCAGAGCACTTAATTATGCTCATGTGAAACCTATACCTAGAATAAGAGGCTTTTGGGCAAATAACAAGGGAGTACTATTGTTGTTATGTGCTATCGAGTCCTAAACCCTGCTCTATCTCTTGCCAACCTTCTTGTCTCTGACACACCTATCCCCATTACCAAATTGATGGAATCAATCCATCTCATCAAGGATCTTCCTCTCCTGCATTGTCCTTCCAAACTCCCAAGCATGACGTCCCTCTCCAAGGACTGATTCTGCCTTGTAATATGTCCAAAGTGTGTCAGATGGAACTTCAGAATCCTTGCCTCCAAGGAACAGCTGGGCTTCACCCTCTCCAGGAAGAACGTGTTTGTTCTCCTAGCAGTCCTTGGTATATTCAGTACTCTTCTCCAGCACCAAAGCTCAAAGGCATCAACTCTCCTTCTATCATCTCTAGTCATTATCCAAATTTCTGAAGCATAGCAAGTAATGGCAAAGACCATGGTGCACCTTAGTCTCCAGACTGTCATCATTGCTCCTCAGTTCCCTGGAGAGGTCTCTGATAGTCGACTTTCCCAGTGCAATTTATCTTTTAATTTCCTGGCTGCTGGTACCAAGAGTGTTGATTGTGGAGCCAAGAAAACTGAAGCTGCCAACTGTCTCTATCCCTTCACCATCTATCATAGTGTTGCCAATCAGCTCAATGGTGAGAATTTTTGTTTTCTTGATATTGAGCTTCAATCCATATTGAATACTAAAATCCTTGAGCTTCTGCAGCAAGCACTTCAGGTTCTCCTCAGTTTCAGCTAGCAGGGTTATGTCATCTGTGTAACACAGATTGTTGATGAGTCTACCTCCAATCCTAATGCCACACTTCTACTCCCAGATGCCAGATTCCCGGATATCTTCTCTGCATATAGATTTAAAAGATATGGAGATAGGACACATCCTTGATGCATACCTTTCCCAATTT
Source organism: Elephantulus edwardii (assembly GCF_000299155.1). Taxonomy (NCBI): domain Eukaryota; kingdom Metazoa; phylum Chordata; class Mammalia; order Macroscelidea; family Macroscelididae; genus Elephantulus; species Elephantulus edwardii. The sequence continues at coordinate 8,598,190 of NW_006399793.1, read as the reverse complement.
TGAACCATGCAGTGTTTACTTGCTCTGTTCTGATGAATGCCTCCTGGTCCAAGTATAAGTTTTGCATAAGCACAACCAATTGTTTGGGATTCCCAGTGTTCTCAAAATTAAGAAGAAAGTTTAAGAGAGTTGTATTCTCTTTCCATATTTATCAATCTGTACTGTTCAAATTATGCAAGACGGTGCTCTATGAAGAGGAATGCTGCATCAGGCTCAGAGAAAGACTCATCAATGTTTTGTGTTATGCAGAAGACACAACCTTGCTTGTTGAAAGTGAGGAGGACTTGAAACACTTGTTACAGAAGTTCAAAGAATACAGCTTTCAATGTGGATTGGGTCTCAATATCAAGAAAACAAATATTCTCACTATTGAACTCATAGGCACTGTTAAGATGGATGAAGAGGAAACTGAAACTGTCAACAACTTCATTTTACTTGGATGTACAAGTAATGCCCTTAGAACCACCAATCAAGAAATCAGGAGATGTATTGCAGTGGGAAAGTGCATTTACGGACCTCTCCAAATTATTGAAGAGTAATAATGTCAATATGAGGACTAAAGTGCATATGATTCAGGACATAGTCTTTCCAATCACTTGCAGTGATTCTGATAGCTGAACAATGAATAAGGATGACAGAAGAATTGTTGCTTTTGAGCTATATAGTGTTTGAGAAGAATACTGAGCATCTCATAAGCAGCCAAGAGAACAAACAGCTGTGTCTTGGAAAGGGTACAGCCAGCGCGCTCTTTGGAGACAAAGATGATGAGGCTTCACCTCACATAGTTGTGACTTGTTGCAAGGAGGGGCTATTCCCTGGCAGGGGTATGATGCTTAGAAAATCAGAGTTTGGGCAGGAGAGGAAGACCTTTGAACATGTTTACTGACATGGTGACAGCTGCTGTGGGCTCTATGTGTCAGGAAGTGTGAGGATGTCACAAGATAGAAAAGGGTTCAGGTTTAATATTTGCTGGGTCATTATGGGTTGTACTTGATTCAACAATACTTAACAACAACAAAACTAATATTTGATTTCTTTCTTGCTGATTCAACTTTATTTAAATTAATTTGAATCAACAAGTTGATGCCAAATAAATTCCAACTCATGGTGACTATGAATATCAGAGTAGAACTATTCTCCACAGGATTTTCAGTGGGTGAGCTTTAAGAAATAAATCATTAGGCCTTTTCCCTGAGCTCTTTGGCTGGACTCGAACTGCCAACATTATTGTTAATTGTCATCTATGTTGACTAATTGTTACACTCAGAAATTTAAATTTATATAAAGTACTCCTTAAATTAGCATAAAATATAAGGTAGCAGTGATGGTATAATTTATAGGGAGTTGCAGCTGCAAACACAAAAGCCATACATAACTTTCTGACTATTCAAATCCTCTAATCTCTCCAGAGTAAAACCATGAATAAAAAATTTCCTGTGTGATCAATAGCCTTGGAACCCAATGTAGGGTAGCCTAAGAGTTGGTTACAAATTGATAGCAATGAGAGTGAGTTAACATAAATTTTAAGTGTTTTATCTCAGATCTTTAGAAAGCCTAGATTTAAAATAACAGAATAATTTAGATCATGAATTCATCAAATATTTTAAGCAGTTATATTTACAGTTCAATTTTTTAAATTAGAAACTTTAAAAAGATTGATAGCAAATAAATTCTTGACATCTTTTACAACTGTTCTTTATTAAAAAATTGTATAATTCAATCCATAAAAATGGGCTTTAGAAAACCACTTTCTCAAGTTAAAGCTGATCAGACAGGAGGTTTTACTTACATTAATAAATTGAATGTACAATTTTAATTAAAAACTCATGCTATTTTAAAAATATTGCTGAAGAGTAGATTTCTAATCAATTGTAACTGCCAAATGGAAGATTTTCATAAGCTGTTTTTAATATTTCACTTTCATGACCATATCACCAAAATATGCTGGCTACCAGTCTGAAATACAACTTCTATTCAATAGCAGCATTAAATATAATAATGCTATAACTTAAGTACTTTTCTATAATTTTTGCTTAGATTCTTTAAACATAACAAAAAAACCCCTCATAATTAAATTAACAAAACCCTTCAACAAATTAAGTAAATTTCTACAGCAAGCACATTGATGAGGAATTATAATGTAGCTGATTAATAAATTATAAAGTTGTGTCTAGGTGAGAATTTAATAAATTTCACTGATCATGGCATGAAGGAAATAAATTATATCTATCTATAGGAAATAAATTTTTATGAAATTAAATTTTATTGGTATTTATAAATGAATGTGTAAAATATCATAAAAGAGATGAAAAAGCACATTTATTTGCAACATTTTGCATGTGTCTAAAAAACGGTATTTTACTTTCAGCAAAAGGATTTTCACATTCACCGTTTAATTATCAAAATATCTCAGTGGTATACAGAAACTATTACTTACACCATTTAATAAGTAATAAAATTAAGAAACTTAGAAACTGAAAGGCTTACCAAAGACAAATGCTAATGAAAAGCTCAGTTATGTAATCTTCCCTGTTTATTTTCATTTTTCATTATTCATACTACATTTGTTCTTGTTAGTTATCATCAATTTGATTCCACTTTATGGCAATCTTGCAAAATAATACTGTAAAGCAATGTCTGGTCCTGCATCATTTTCTTGATAATTTTTCCTGTGTTTCATCTTCTATACCAAACAATATTTTGTGCTAATCCACAGGGCTTTCACTGTGAAATAGATGCCAAGACACTATGTGTTCTCTGTCCTGTATTTCAATTTCTAGCAACTGCATCTGACAGGTTAGAACTGCCTGCAAGTGTTATTTAGGGTTAATTTCTTTGTAAGAACAAATCAGTACGTTTTTCTTCCATAAGATTCCTGAATGTACTTGAACCTTTAATATTTTAGTTCAAATTACCAGCAAAACACTTACTATGGTCTCGTCAGGGCAATTGTTCCTTCTTTATGAAGGATGCAGCCTTTCTTGTTATGCTATTGATTTTGTTGTGATGTGCTGTCTAGTTGATTATGACTCATAGCAACCCTATAAACAATAGCTCTGATTGTCCCCTAGGCTGAGCTAATCTCACAGATTCAAACACACTTGCTGCCATTACAACATTGACTGTGTCAATTCATGTCTTCCAGGGTCTTTCTCTCCTGGACTGACCCTCCACTCTTCCATGCATGTTGGCCTTCTCCAAGGACTAGTCCCTCCTGACAACATGCCCAATGTACATGAGACAGAGGTTCAAAATCTTTGATTCTGGGAGCAATTTTGTCTCACCTTCTGCAGGACAGACCTACTTATTCTAATGCTAGACCATGGTATGTTCAATACTCTTCTCCAGCACCACACCTGAAAGTTATCAACCCTGTCCAGATTTCTGACACATAGCAAGAAGATGCATTGTGAAGATCACAGCCTGAATCAGGTGCACCTTCATCCCTAGATGACATTGTTGCTTTTTAACACTCTATTGAGGTCCCTTAAAATGGACTTTTTCCAATGCAACTATTTTAATTTCCTGACTGGTGGCGCCAGGAGTGTGAATTGTGCAGCAAAGTAAAATGAAATACTTAACAATAATAATCTCTTCTCCAACTATTATAATGCTATCAATTGACCTGGTGGTCAGAATATTTGTTTTCTTGATGTTAAGATGCAATCCATATTGAAGACCTTGAGCTTCCACAGAAAACACTTCACATCCTCCTAAATTTCGGTAAGCAAGGTTATGTCACCTGCAGGGCACAGATTGTTGATAAGTCTTCCTCCAATCCTGATGTTATATTCCCCTTCATAAAGTCTAGTTTCCCAAATGATCTGTTCCACATATAGATTCAAAAGGTATGGTGAAAGGCACATCTCTGGCACACTTCTTTCTTAATTTTGAACATGCACTATTTCTTTGCTCTGTTTGAGTGGCTGGTTCCTTATCTATGTATAAGATTTCGTGAACACAATCAAGTGTTCTGGAATTCCCATTCTTTTTAATGTTAGCCACAATTTGTCGTGATCTGTATAGTCAAATGCCTTTGTGTAGTCAATAAAGCACAGAAAAGACATTCTACTGATACTCTGCTTTTAGTCCAGATCGTTTTGACATTGGCAATGATGTACCATGGCCTCTTCAAATCCCAGCTTGTATTTCTGGAAGGTCTCTGTCACTATATTGTTCTAGTTGGTTTTGTTTACTCCTCAGCAGGAATTTTCTCATAATAACAACAAGAGCACTATGGAACATCAGGAAGATTTTGTGTTGGTTTTCTCTGAGGTAACATGTAATGTATCCTTTCCCTATTACATTGAGAGCATATAGTACCTAAATAAGTTATAATATTCACTTTATTTTTTTTTAAATAGCTTCATTCTAATTGTTAAAAAAGCTTTAATTACTACCTCCATTTATGCTTTGACAACAAGAGTATGTGGTTTGGGTTTTGTTGTTGTTGTCTTTTGTTTTTTGTTTTGTTTTTTTTCTGGGGAGTGGCATTTACTTACATTTCAAAACTATAGCAACACTAAAAACTTTTTCACCAGATCTTCAGAAAACATTTTTACAAATATCCTTTAAATGTGACTACTTATTCAATTATTAGTGTGATCCTAGGCTAGGCTTGATCAATGCCTTCTAGGTATTGAGCTATCAGGATTCCATTGGAATAGAAATTAAGAATATTATTTATTGGAATCTCATTTTTGTTTCCAGTTTTCTTTCACAGGTGAGGATAGAAAGATAAGGAAGGCAATTTTCTTGGTCAATATCAGGATAACACATCGTATACAAAGCTTGTCAGATGATTTGCCATGATTATAAGTCCAACTATGCAAAAGGAGTAAACTTGTTTTGGAAGTCCAGCTTCTGTGAGTTTGGAGGGTTTAGTTGATAATTACAACAGCAGAAAATTACATATACACTCTAGCCAAGGCTAAAAGTTCTTTTTGTTATTGTTAGATGTCTTCGAGTCAAGTATAACTCATAGCAATGCTATGAGCAACAAACCTGAACCCTATTCTATCCTGTACCTTCTTCACAATTTCTGACACACTTGAGACCATTGCTACAGTCACTGTGTCAATCTACTTGGTTGAGAGTCTTTATCTCTTTCTAAGCCTCTCCATCTTTCCAAGCATAGTGTCCTCCAAGGAATAGCCTCTTCTAGTAACATGTCCAAAGTATGAAAAGTAGCTTCACTATTGTTACCTCCAAGGAGCACTTTGTTTGCACCTTTTCCAAATCCTATCTTTTTGATCTTTAACCATCTCATTGGATAAGTCAGTACTCTTCTCCATCCCCCACAATTCAAAGGTATCAATTCTTGTTTCATCCTTATTTATTTTTCAGTTCTCAGAAGCATAACAAATGACTGAAGAGACTATCATCTGAATCAATGCACCTTAGTCTTGGCACTAACATTATTGATCCTTAATAATTTGTAAAAACTTGAAAAGTCTACAGTCAAGTATCTCTCCATATAATTCAGAAACAATGGTGAAATTATTGAGGAGCAAGATCCCTTAAGTGGTAAAAAACAGTGAGCACTCAGCTGTGAGGTTTATCATCTTTGCTGTTGATCTACTTATACAAAGGCAGTCTAAAAAAATACTGTGGAAGGCAGTTTTACTTTAACACATATGAAGACATCTGGAATTGGAAACAATGAGAAAGAATGAACAACTCCTATCAAGGTTATGATCTGCCTGGAATCTGGAACTAAAATTATTCTTGGGTTAATTATTTTTTCTTAATGAAATCAGAAATGAGAGTGATGACATAGGAATACATATTCTTGAAAAATAATGAAAAAATTACATGGCGGATATCCTCTAATTAAAATAATTCATTAATATATTATTTGAATAAATTAGAGGCCAAGTTATAGTTTTGTAACAAAATATTCACATACAGTAAAAAGTCAGCATAGTATGTCAAGACTATATGGTAAAGACTGCTAATTGTTCAATATGCTCTTTTTTTCTCCTGGATATATGAATAAAATATATTTTATATTTCCTAGTGTTTTTTCTAATATTGGCCATTCTGATCTATTATGCAAGCAATGACAAATATCACATTCATCATCAAAATTAATACTTCAAAATCTATCCTGACGTACAATGTTGTGATAGGATACAATTTCATTCATATACAAGGAAGACTTGTTTTCCATCCAAGCACTAACCAGACCCGACCCTACTTAGCTTTCAAGATCAGTCAAGATTGGGTGCGGAGAGGTTGGTATGGCCAAAGATGCAAGACTTATTAATAGACATATTATTCAGAAGTAAGCACTGATCACTAAAGCCAACCATGGAAAAACTGAGGATTTCTACACACTTTCACATTCTGCAATTGACCAAATAAGTAATTAAGATGTATTAATAATAATTGGTATTTACCTTTTTGAAACTGATTTTTCCCAGTCATATGCAAATTGTATCTGTGAAGTAAAAAGGCGGAGAACCAGATGAAGTAAAACAAAGGACTTGATTATCAGCTTTTGATCTGGTTCTGCACCCCAAGTTGGAGGGAAGCGGTAGGAATGGGAAGTCGCAGGGAGGGATGTAAGTTGATTTATTTGGTGATCACTTCCTTGTGGAGGACATTAATCAGATGCCCTCTGCCCCTTTCCATACATGGAGCTGCCCAGGACCTTTTAAATGAGTTGCTTCATGCCTAGTATTAAGCAAAAGTGGCCAATGGTCATGCTCTCTTCTGTTGGCTGCAGTATTGGAATGTTTCCCAAGAGGTACATCTTCTCAGAATGCTGCCTGACTTCCAGGTGGTCTTTCAGTATCTTAACCTGCCTGTTTACCAGGAAGGGAAATGTGCCTTTCCTAAATTACTAGTAATTATATACGAACTGTTGTTTTGAAACGTAGAAATTCAGTAACTTTAATAACAAAAGAATGTTGTTAAGTGAGTTAGTATCTAATGAACACTCCGAGATGAAAAGCCAGTTTTTGAGGGGAACTCACTGTCCTCCCTGATTAATAAAGTGCTATGAGTATTGCAATCTGTCTGTCTTTTTGGCAGTTGACTATGGAAAAAACCCCTTGTGTCCAACAACAGTTTTCTTTCAGCTTTTTTATTTAAGTCCACATTTCTACTAGAGCTGATGTGAGAAACGTTGGATTCTACAAGGTGCTTCTTTTGTTTTGGTTGAGTCTCAGGTGTGGACTGTGTTTGGTTTTTTTTTTTTTGTTTTATTCACAATTGGGTGTAAGCTGATTGGATTTGGCCTTGTATTTAAAAAGGTGGTAAGGCCTTCAGGCCTTGTTTTAATTGTGTTTTAGTTGGATATTCTTCTCAGATATATAGCATTGGTGTGTCAATTTGCTGTTCAGAGGAAACTTGGGGTTGCTTTGATGCTAAACACTGTGACATTGAAATGTCAAATGCGGTAATGGTTATGCATGGTGGATAGTGTTTGATGGAGTTTGGAAGCAGGACTGGCATCCACTTCCTAAACAGCTTGCCTTCTGAAACTCTATGAACTTAGAGAAATGATGATAGCCATACAGCAGGGTTCAGGTCTTTGGTGCTAGTTTGGGTTTTTTTAATTTAATTTTATTAATTTTAATTTTACAGAGATTTTGGATATTTGTTCATTCATTGTTGCACTTTTTTCTTTACCCCCCCCCATGCGCTCTTCTCTTTGAAGAACAAAAGATAAACTTCTTCATTGGTATACAATCCCACCCGACACTGATCCTGCCCACCCCCCACAATCTTCCCCCTGCCCCAAAAGAACTCCACTATGAAACCTTAATTCTGGATTCCTGCGATAATCATAATATGCTATCATATAACACTTTTAAACTGTTTTCTCCCTCATATGTTTCAATTCAGTATACATAATCTATCCAGTTTTTCTCAGTCTTACCCCAACCCTGATGTCAGTCGTTTTCTACAACAGCAGCACCATGCAGTATTTGTCCTTTTGTGACAGATATTTTACTCAGCATAATGTTCTTGAGGGTCACCCATTTTGAATACTATTGCATTAATTCCTTGTTTTTCAATACAGCATAGTATTCCATTGTGTGAATATACCACAGCTTCTTTATCTATTCAATTCATTTGTTGATGGGCACTTAGGTTGTTTCCAATTCCTTGCTATTGTGAACAAATAGAGATACCATTTGACGCAGCAATTCCACCATTGGGAATATACCCTAAAGAGACCATAACTGACATCCAAGCAGATATACGCACACCCATGTTCATCACCGCTTTGTTCACAATAGCAAGGAGTTGGAAACAACTGAAGTGCCCTTCAACAAACAAATGGATAAAGGATTTAGGTCTTTTGTTCATAGGGTCACTATGAATTATTTAGGCTTGATGGCACCTAACAATAACAATGATAATTGGAGTTTGGAATGAAAAAGTTGAGAAATGAAGAAAGATTGGGATTTGGAAAATATGGCCTTCATTGCAGAAATAAGCTAGAGATTAAATTGTAGAATATCATACAATGAATAAATTAGTCATTTTATATGTCTTAAAAAAACATAAATGGTGAATTTACTCATGGACGTTACCTGATAGACTACACAGGAGTTAGATTGACTGTATCTATGGGAAAAGTCGATTGAAAAGTATAACTTCAACAGTCAAAATAAGACCAAGGATTGATGATGGTACAGACCATAAATTACTCACACTCAACTTCAAATTGAAGCAGAAGAAAGTTCAAACAAGTCTACAAGTATCAAAATAACTTACTTCTATTGCAACTAAATTTAAAGTCATCAAAATAGTAGATTTTGATTTATTTACTACTAATTACTAAGGAAGAGATGAACTGTAAGATGACATTAAAGACACCATGAATGACAACAGTAGAAATTCATTAAAAAGACAGAAAAAAAAGAACATAATGTATGGTGGAAGAGATTTTCAACAGTGCACTAGAATGTAAAAAAGGACAAAAGAAAGAAATGCTGATGTAAGAAAACTAAAAAGAAGATTTAAAAGAATTGCAAGATAAAAAAAAGGTAATAAAAAGACATGTAAATGACTAGAACTACAAATCCAAAAGGATTTCCAACAAGTTTACTATTTCTCCAGCAAAAAGAACTGAGGAGTAAATACAAGTTTTGAGTTGCAATAATAGAAGATTCTACAATCAAAATACAGAATGATACAGCAAGTATCAAATGACAATAATATAAATACACAGTCACTGAAATAAACAAACAAATTAATAGATATTAAACATTTCAAGAAATAACATATGGTCAAGAACCAATAGGACAGAAAGAAGAAGTCTCAGTTACACTAAGGAATTGACAACAAAGCAAAATAAAACAAAACCAAAAAAAATGTTGAAGATTGGGGTAAGAAAAGCTGCAATATAAAATGCAAAAACAAAATAAAAGGCCCCAGGAATTTATGGGACACCAAAAGGTGTTTAAAATAAACAGATGCAGCCCTGGACAAGCTCTCTAGATTATGCCACTGAATTTGAAAGATAACTATCAGGCCAATCAACGAGAAGAGTTCTATGTCTGTGTTCACTCCAAAAAAATTAAAAAGTTGGATCAATAGAATACTCTGTTGGATCCAACAGAATAAACAAATTAACAAACAATATAGTTATACAATTAATATTACATTCAAGTAAAATATCTTTAAGATTGTTGCTGTTGTTGTTATGTGCCGTCGAGTCATTTGTGACTCATAGTGACCCTATGTACAACAGCCACAGTTCAAAGGCATCAAGTCTTCTGTCAATCACATTCATTGTCCATCTCTCAGATGTATAGTATGTAATCAGAAAGATTATAGCCTGAATCAGACACACCCTAGTCTTCAAACTGAAATAATTTTTCTTCAGTAATTTGTAGGGGTCCCTAGCTGCAGACTTTCCCAGTGCAATATATCTCAGATGTTCTGACTGATGGTAGCAAGGGTATATTGATTGTGGATCCAAGTAAAATGAAGGTTTTGACAGCTTCAGTCTTTTTTCTATCTATCATATGCCTATCGGGCATACGGTAAGAATTTTTGCTTTCTTGACGTTGGGATGCAATCCATATTGAATACTGAATTCTTCGATCTTTTATAACCAGTGCTCCAAGTCCTCCTCATTTTCAGCAAGCAAATAATTTTGTATTTTAAATTATTTAGTCATTATATATGCCTTTTAAAAGACTTTATAAGTGACTTTTACACTTGGGCTTCACCAGAAGTAGGAATCATATTGACTGTATCTGAGGGAAAAAAATCTTTAAAAAACCTCATTATCAACAGTCAAAATTAGGCCAGTGTCAGACTATGGGTCAGACCTTCAATTACTGATGTGCAAATTTAAAGTGAGGCCAAAAAAAGTTAAAAACAAGTCCCTAAAAATCAAAATAAGATCTTTAACCTATTCCACTTGAATTTCCAAAATCATTTTAAGGATAGGTTTAAAGCATTAAATACTAATATATGAAGATCAGATAAGTTGTTATAAAGACAGAGGAGAAAGAATAAAACAGAATGGATGTCAAAAGGGATTAGGCATATAAACCAAGGAAATCAGGGCAGAGATATGAAGAAATAAAAACACTCCTAAGTTTATCACAGTCTTATTCACAACAGCAAGAAAATGGAAACAACCCAAATGTGCATCAAAAACAAATGGATAGAGAAATGTGACATACTCTTACAGTGGAATCTTATGAAGCACTCAAGAACAGCATAGGAGAGACTAGAGGACATTATGTTGAGTGAAACAGCTTTGTCACAAAAAGACAAACACTGTTTAAGACTGCTATTGTGAAAATAGGATGGTCATTTAGGGATTGGGGGAGCAGTAGAACAGAAATAGAATGTGCAGACAGACACTGTATACTATAATGGATGAGGACAAGAAAGCATCAGCCTGGGAAGAATCAATATAAGGTCTCCAAAGCTATCACAGTAAGCATATAGGAGCAAGATATCTATAAATGATCAAAGTGGGAAGGTGAATGGGAGGAGGTGTGTAATAAGGGAGGGGAAATCCCTAGGACAGCAGATATTAATGGACAGATGGGGTGTTGGAGTTGAAAGAATAGGCAGGGTGCAATGGAGACTTGATCAGACAGAGTAATAAAAGACATAGTTCAATAATAATTGTATAAAAACAATGTACATGAGTGGTTACGTAAAACAAAATGTACAGTAATGAAATAATATATAGGAATGGTTGTATAAAGTGTGATATACCTGAATGAAACACAAAGTATATAAATTATTGTATGAAAACCAATAAAATAAAAAAGAGATTTCCCCCAATGCCTACTTTTTTTTAAAATTTATTCTTCCAGCTGCTCTCCAGGAGAAGAATGGCCAATCTCCTCCCATGTGATTTACTGCCTCTGAAAACCCACCAGAGGGTCAGCTTATTAGTCAGCTACAGGTTGGTTCAGTTCCTATCAGAAGGTACTAAAAATCTACAAACAACTTTATTATTTGTTTACCTACAGTTATGAAATCCTCGACTGAAATGGTTTTTCAGTCCGTATGCTTTCTTTTTATCTTACTGGGAAATGTTTTTGAAGCTAACAGGGACTTTATTTTCAGAAGGTCTGGTCCAATGATTTTATCATATCCTGGTAATTTTTTGCTATATTTACAAGCCAATTTACACTACAAGCTAATGCTTCTACATTTGCTCCCATTTTGACTCTTATGATCCTTATGGTTTGGGGTTTTACTCCTAGGTTTCTGATCCACCTGGCTTTTTCTATTTCTTTGAAGAATGAATTTGGGTTATATATTGGTATTGCATTATACTTATAGATTGCTTTTATTACTATTATTATTATTATTGTAATTTTCACAATCAATGACTTATTCATTGCAAATACGTTTTTTAAGAGATGTAAACACAGGTTCTACACGTGGATTTCACCTGATGGTATGCATAGGAATCAGATTGATGACATCTGTGGAAAGAACCACTGGAGAAGCTTAGTATCAGCTGTAAAAACTACGCCAGGAGCTGATTGCAGAACAGATTACCAACTACAAATATACAAGTTCAAGCTGATGTTGAGGAAAATTAAACCGAATCTACGGGAACCAAAGTCTGAGTTTCAGTCTATCCCACCTGAATTTCAGAACCATCTCAGGAACAGGTTTGAGGCCTTGAACACTAATGAGTGAAGACCAAATTAGTTGTGGCAGGATATCAAAGGTATCATCCAGGAAGAATGCAAACGGTTATTACAAAGACAGAAAAAAAGACCAAAATGAATGTCAGAAGAAACTGAATATTGCATTGGAGCACAGAAAAGCCAAAGCAGAAGGAAGAATTCAAGATACTAAAGAGCTGAATAGAAGATTTCAAAAGGCAGCTGGGAATGACAAAGCAAAATATTACAATAGAGGAGAGATAGGGAATGGCAAAGGACACACTGACAAAGGAGATTCATCAGAACTGTCTTCGACAAGCACTGTGGCAATTGGACAATTAAAACAGACATTCGGGTGGGGGGAAGAAGAACGAACTGGGGAGGAGGGTAGAGAAAATAGTGCAACAATGAATGAATGAAAACCCAAAATCTCTGTAAATGTTCACTAAAACTAATAAAATTTAGTAATAATTTAAAAAATTAATAATTAAAAAAGGAGAAAAAAAGAAAAAAATTGTTTCCATTCTCAAGAAAAGTGAGTCTTTGTGGAAAATATCGAACACTATCATTAATATCACATGCAAACAAAACACTCCTGAATATCATTCAGAAACTGCTAGAACAGTACATAGGTAGGTAACTGCCAAAAGTTCAAGCAGGATTTAGAAGAGGCCATGGTGTCAGGGATATCATTACAGATATCAGATGGATCTGGCTAAAACTAAAGAATATCTATTAGTGCTTTAAGGGTGACATATGGTGGTGGTGGTGGGAGGAGTCTTAAACAGCCTTGTATCTTCCAAACAAAATGATAGTATCTAATCTTTCTTAGAGACTCTAACAAATGCAAATGTTTAAGTGTTCACAAATGTGACTATTTTCATCCACTCAGAGAAACTTTAGAATAATTGTCTGATGTTAGGGTTCCAAAAGGTCACAACCTTGAAAACAGTTCTGTTCTAGACACTAGGTCATCACCCTAAGTCTGAAGCCATTAGCACAAACATCAATCCTTAACTTAAACTCTGCTTTTTTAAATATTTTCTTTTCCTTTTCTTACACATTTTATTCAAGTTATATAGGGATTTTGTTTTGTCTGCTTTTTATCCAATCATTAGTAGAGTCATTGAGAAATACTAACTCCATCACTACTTTGATGACACAGTCAAGATTCCAGATTCACATTTCCAGGTATCAAGAGTTCTCTCTAAATGCATCAATCCAGTCAGCCTCCATTTACATTTCTTTCTACTGAACACAACAACGCCCATTAGAATCTCTGAAGCGTAATTACATCTTAGGATGGTATTTCTCCAGGTAAAACAGCTGTTTGGAATTGAATGATCCCCTTCATTTCTGTCTAATAAACTGAGCTACATCTTCATACTTCATTCCACATTCAATCAAAGAAAGTGCAACACAGATCCCTTCCTAATCCTACAGCACAATGCACTGCAACACAGCAACCTGACTCTTCACAAAATTTGGTTTTTAAAAGGTTTAGTCAATCACCAACTATCTGATTACAATCTAGAACGTGGATTCGTTCTTTTTCAACTGGGGCTTTATCATACACAGCATCACAACCTCAAACCAAAGTTGTCACTCCATACTTCTCAAGCTCCTCTGTGAACTTGTTGAGGGTAGCATTGACAGGGTTGTAGCTCTGCTAGTCGTTGTTTCCCAGGAATATTGTATCTTATTCTATTTTACATCTCCTCACCAAATTCTTGCCAATAATCTCTATTCAGGTAAAACATTAATTGCAATGTTATACTACATATGTAACAAAGCTTTCATTATAAAAAAAGTGAATTTCTGATATTACCTTATTTATAAAACATTGGAAGATCAGAGTAATCTTAAAGAAAAGGAGTGCCAAACATAATGTCTACCTTTATGATTCGGTTGACTAAAATTTTGAGATGATTGCAAACAGTTATCTCCTTGTTGGTTGCCATCAAATTGAGCAAGACTCATAGTAACCCTATGAACAAAAGACTTAAAGCCTTTCTGTATTGTCATTTTTCCAAGTTCATAGAATTTCCAGAGGTATGTGGTTTAAGAAGTGGATGCCATTCCTGCTTCCGAACCTGCCAAAACTGGAAGCTCCACCACACACTGTCCACCTTGAGGAACCGTTTTGGCAAATGACACCCCGATGGCACAAGGTTCAGCATCAAAGCAAACCCAGATTAACTCAGTGCAGGAAATTGAAAGAAGAGTGCTGTATGACTTAGAAGAATGTTCCTAAATAATAGAAGACCTGAGTGCTACACAAAAAGCTAAACAAAAGGCTTAACTCAAAGAAAACAACCCAACATTCCACACGACCAACAACCCAGAACAAGAGTGCCCGTTTTACAAAGTTCTAAACGGAGACATGAGGTTAGCTTGAATACGATACCCCCACCCCCACCCCCACCCTGGAGGTCTTGTTGATACTAAAGAAGGTGCATACATCAAAGAAAATAACCCAACATTCCACATAATCGACAACCCAGGACAAAAGTGACCATCATACAATGTCCTGTAGTATCATTCTCTTTGTATTATACGGTACTTTAAATATGCTAGTTATGGGTGGCAAGAAGGACAGGTAGTGATAGAAAACTTTCCCATATCTCTGAATACACACAACAAAATAGTTAACAAAAATTTACAGCCAAATTCTACACCACATATTGTTGTTGTTGTTGTTATGTGCCATCGAATCGCCTGTTACTCATAGCAACCCTTTGTATAACAGCCCTAAACCTTGCTCTATCCCTTGCCAATCTTATTGTCTCGACAAGCCTATCTCAATTACCCCAGTGACTGAATCAGACCATCTCATCAAGGATCTTCCTCTCCTGCACTGTCCCTCAACCCTCCCTTGTATGACATCCCTCTTCAAGGACAGATCCTGCCTTGCAACATGTCCAAAGAATGTCAGACAGATCTTCAGAATCCTTGCTTCCAAGGAGCAGCCTGGCTTCACTCTCTCCAGGACAAACTTGTTTGTTCTCCTAGCAGTCCATGGTATGTATATTCAATATTCTTCTTCTCCAGCACCAAAGCTTAAAGGCATCAACTCTCCTTCTATCATCTCTAGTCATTGTCCAGCTCTCTGAAGCATAGCAAGCGATTGCAAAGACCATGGCCTGTATCAGGTGCACCTTAGTCTCCAGACTGATATGTTGTTGTTGTTATGTGCCATCGAGTCATTTCCGACTCATAGCGACCCTATGCACAACAGCTCTAAACCCTGCTCTATCCTGCGCCAACCGCACCGCCTCTGACACACCCATCCTGATTACCCAGTCACCGAATCAATCCATCTCATAGAGGGTCTTCCCCCCCTGCGCTGTCCCTCCACCCTCCCAAGCATGATGCCCCTCCTGGCAACATGTCCAAAGTATGTCAGACGAAGCCCCAGAATCCTTGCCTCCAAGGAGCAGCTTGGTTTAATCCTCTCCAAGATGGATCTGTTTGTTTTCCTGGCAGTCCAGGGTACATTCAGTACCCTTCTCCAGCACCACAGCTCAAAAGCATCCACTCTCCTTCTGTCCTCCCTAGTCATTGTCCAACTCTCTGATGCATAACAAGCGATTGCAATTATCAGTCTCATAATCTGAAGGTCCTGAGTTCGTGCCTCAGAGAAGGCACCAAACTGATATAGTTGCTTGTAAGTGCTTTGGAGAGGTCTCTGAGAACAGATTTTTCCAATGCAATTTGTCTTTTAATATCCTGGCTGCTGCTACCAAGAGTGTTGATTGTAGAGCTGAGCAAACTGAAGGTGTCAACAATCTCAATCTCTTCATCATCCATCATCATGCTGACAATTGGCCCAGAGGTGACAAACTTTGTTTTATTGATGATGAGCTTCAATCCATATTGAAGGATGCAGTCCTTGACCCTCCACAATTTCAGGTCCTCCTCAGTTTCAGCAAGCAGAGTTGTGTCATCTGCGTAATGCAGACTGTTGATGAGTCTACCTCCAATCTCTCTATGCCACACTTCTCCTCATAGAGCTCAGTCTCCTGGATAATCTACTCTGCAGATAGATTGAATAGATATGGAGATAGGACACATCCTTGATGAACACCCTTCCCAATTTTGAATCATGCTATGTTTCCTTGCTCTGCTCTGATGACTGCTACCTGGTCCAAGTATAGGTTTTGCATAAGCCCAATCAAGTATTCTGAGATTCCCATTCTTCTCAGAGGCAGCCACAGTTTGTTGTAATCCACACAGTCAAATGCCTTTGCATAGTCAATGAAACACTGTTGGACATTCCTCTTATACTCTCTGCTTTCAGCCAAGAAACATCTGACATTAGTTATAATATCCCTAGTGCCACGGCTTCTTCTAAATCCAGCCTGAACTTCAGACAATTCTCTGTTGATGTACTGTTTGAGTTGGTTTTGGATAATCTTCAGCTGAATCTTCCTTGCATGTGATATCAGTGGCATTGTTCGATAATTTTCACAGTCTGCCATATCACCTTTCTTTCTAATGGGAACAAATATTGATCTGATCCAGTCAGTAAGTAGTCCAGGTGATTGTTCTCCAAATTTCTTGGCACAACTTGGAGAGCACACCCAGAGCAGCATATTTGTTGAAATATGTCAATTGGTGTGCCAATAATTCCTGGGGCCATGTTTATTGCCAATTCTTTCAGAATAGCTTGAACTTCTCTAAATTATACTTCTCTCTCATTCGCTCATTGTTGTCAAGTCAAACCAATTCATAGCTGATCTACCATTTGATTCCTTATATTTCCTGTGAATAGCACAGGTGTAAATCTCGTTTGTGCAATATAGTTTAATTATAATTCTTGTTAGATTCTGTAGAATGTCAGTTTAAAGATTAACATGCTTCTAAATCAAGCCTCGGTATTTTCAGTTGCTTCATGTGCATGTTGAAGTTATAAAACTAACAAAGATGAGCAAAGAATTGATATCGTGGTGCTGATAAAGAATGTTGACTGTGCTAGAAACTGCCTAAAGAACAAACAAGAACACATAATACAAAGGAATAAACGTGACTTTCTTACTTTCAGCTAACAGAAATTGAAGTTTTACAGGCTCAAATATAGATTATTTCTCAACATAAAAAAAATCTCACCAATAAACGGATAAGCAACATCATGTTGTTGTTGTTGTTGTTGTTGTTGTTGTTGTTGTTGTTAGGTGTCATCAAGTCAAGTACGACTCATAGCAACATCATGAACAAAAGATCTGAACTCTGTTTTATTCTGTGCCATCCTCACACTTCCTGACACACAAGAGCCCATTGCAGCAGTCACTGTGTTAATCCACTGGATTGAGGATTTTCTTCTCCTTTACTGACCCTCCATTCTTTTTTTTTGTTTATTTTAAATTCCATTCATTAATCGTTGCACTTTTCTCCCAACCACCCCACCCCCATTACCCTCAACTCTTCACAGCATCATGTCCTTTTCCAAAGAAGAGCCTTTTCTAGCAAATATGCCCAAAGTATGTAAAGTGAAGCCTCATCATTCATGCCTCCAAAGAGCACCCAGGCTGCACCCTCTCCAAAATATATCTGTTTGTTCTCTTGGCTGTTCATGGAGCATTATGATAGATGGAGAAAATACTGAAGTTGTCAATGACCTCATCTTACTTGTATCCCTAATCAATAGACTTGGTACCAGCAGTCACCAGAGTTATTTCACTGAGAAAATTTGCAGCCAAAAAACTCTCCAAATTATTGATGAGCACAATGTCAATTTGAAATAAGATGTTCCTGATTCAAGATATGGTATTTTCAGTCACTTCCTATGCATCTAGCAGTGGACAATGAATAATGATCACAGAAGAATTGAGCAATGTGTGGTGTTATGTTAGAGAAGAGTGCAGAAAAGAGGAAACAGATATATCTCAGAGAAATTACAGCCCAATTGCTCCTTGGAGACAAAGAGGACAAAGCTTTGTTTCATATAATTTTGGGCATGTTGTTAGGAGAGATTATTCCTTGGAATGGGACATCAGCTTGGAAAGGTAGAGGGTTAGTAAATGAGAAGAAGACTCTCAACTAGGTGCATTAACACAGTGAGAATGCTATAATGGCTCAAGCATACAGTTTGTATTTGTTGTTAAAAGGTGATTATGAATTATACTCAACAACACCTAACAGCAAAAATCCCAAAGAAGAAATAAATCAATCTTGGAGGTAGTGAAATCAGTATATTTAGTAAAGGCAAGAATGATGAAACTTTATCTTACATGGTTTGGGCATGTTATCAGCAGTTTGCAGTACTTGCAAAAAGTAGAAGTCAGTGAAAGGAAAATTCTTAATGATGTGGATTTTAATTACATAGTGGTAACAATGGTCTTGAATATGGAAGAGATTGTGAAGATAGTATATTATAAGGCATATGTAGCATTTGATATGATTTTTTTTGTTTTTGTTCTTGTTTCTGTTGTTATGTGCTGTCAAGTATCCTGTGACCCATAGTGACCCTACATACAGCAGCTCTGAATTCTTCCCTGTCCTCAGCCAGTCTCACTAATTCTGACACACTAACCCTCAGTGTCCCAGTCACTGTATCAATCCATCTTATCTGAAGTCTTCCTCTGCTGCATTGTCCATCTACCCTTCCAAACATGATGTTTTGCTCCAAGGACCAGTCTTTCCTGGCCACGTACGTGCCCCCAAATGTGAGATGGAACTTCAAAATCCTAGCCTCTAAAAAGAAACTTGGTTTCACTCTCTCTAAGAACTATTTATTTTCTTGACAGTCTTTGGTATGTTTAAGATGCTTCTCCAGCACAATTTGGAAGCATTGATTCTTCTTTCATCCTTCTTCCATTCTTCTGTCATCCTTATTCATTGTCCAGCTCTCTGATACATAACAAGTAATTACAACGTTCATGGCCTGAATTAGGCATCCTTTGGTCACTAGACTGACATAATTGCTTTTCAGTACTCTGTAGATGTCCCTGACAGCATATTTTCCCTGTGCTATTCCTCTTTTTATTTCCTGACTGCTGGTATTAAGAGTGTTGATTGTGGAGCCAAGTAAGCGGTAATTGTTATCAACTTCATTCTCTTCTCCATCTATCATGGTGTTGCCAATTGGCCCAGTGGTGAGAATCTTTGTCTTCTTAATGTTGAGCTTCAATCCATCTTGCAGACTACAGTCCTTGACTTTCTGCAGCAAGCGTTTCAGGTCTTCTTTGATTTCAGCAAGCAGGGTCATGTCATCTGCATACGTTGCTGATGAATCTTCCTCTAATCCTGATGCCACATTCCTCCTCAGAAAACCCTGCTTCCCGAATGCTCTGTTCTGCATATACTTTGAAAAGGTATGGAGATAAGATATATCCCTGATGCCATCCTTTCCTTATTTTAAACCATTAAGTGTTTCCTTGTTCTGTTCTTCAGACAGCTTCCTGGTCCAAGTATCGATTTCACATAAGCACAAACAAATGTTGTGGGATTCCCATTTTCCTCATGGTTAGCCACAATTTGTTATGATCCACCAACTCAAATGCCTTTGATCACACCTAATAAAAACAATAATTGGTTTCTGCCCTATTTATTTTTACCTCAGCCTAAAGTCTTCATCTGATTAGGTAAGTCCTTTGAAATTAAAGAATTTATCCATTATGTCTCTCTTAAGGAAGATTTTTATTTCTTAGCATGTAGTTGAACACAAGCGAAAAAACAATAGGGATAAAATTAGATATTAATATGTAATATCATTATCTTAATATCATTAAGATGAAAAGCAGTTATGTTAAAAATTTAAATGAGACATATCACAAAAAACTAAAATACTGGTTATTTGACTTTTACCAAGTCATTTGTTCTTCTCCACCCATTCAGAGGTTTATAGCTTGCACCATATACAAAGTACAAAAATAATGATCCTCTACTTTTGTATTCCTTTGTTAGGGGAGGGAAATCATACTTGGAAAGGTGGAGAGTCAGTAAAAGACAGAAAGACCTACAATCACATGGATTGACACAATAACTAGAGCAATGGACATAAGTGTGTCAAAGATGATGATGTGGAATCTTCTTGGCATTTTTCAGATAGTTTGTTACATAATCATTAAGACTTTCTATAAAAAAACCAATCATTGACACAGTTTATTCTAATTTGTAGCAAAGCCTATAAACACAATTGTTATTGTTGTTGTTATGTGCCATTGAGAACAATGAACTAAGTAGAAGAGTTTAATAGGGTTTTTGAGTCTTTCCAATAAGGTGAGCTTTGTTGATTGTTATTGTTAGATGCTGTCAAGTAGAGTACAGGAACCCTGTACTTGTACTCAGCATAGGGACTCCGTGAACAGTAGTTGTAAACTCTGTCCTATATTATTATTACATCCTCATCAACACCAATATGTAAATCCATTGCTGCAATCACTGTGTCAATCCATCTGGTTGAGTGCCTTCCTCTCTTTCTCTGACCCTCCATCTTTCCAGGCAGAATATCCTTTTATAAGGAATAGTAACAACGATCTCCTAAAAACTTGCCTGAAGAATGTTAGACAAATCTTTGTTATCCTTGACTCCAATAGACACTCTGGTTGCACTTTTTCCAAGACATACCTGTTCATTCTTTTTACAGTTTATGGAACATTCAGTATTCTTCTCCAGAACCACATGTTAAAGGCATTGATTCTTTAACTGTCATCCTTATTTTAAGTCCAGCTTTCAGAAGCATAGGAAGTCATTGAAAAGATCACAGCCTGAATCAGCCATACCTTTATCTTTAAGTTGACATCTTTAATCTTTTTATTATTTAAAGAAGGCTTTTTCTCAATGCAGCTTGTCTTCTTATTTCTTGACTGCTAGTATTAAGTGTGTTGATTGTGGATTGAAGTAAGATGAAATCACTGACAACTTCAATTTTTTCCTCCCGTCTATCATGTTGCTGCCTATTCATCCACTGATGAGAATTTTTTCTTGATGCTGAGATGTAATCTATACTGAAGGCTGTAGTCTTTGATCCTCTGCAGCAAGTGTTTGAAACATACTTCACTTTTAGCAAACAAGATTGTATAATTTGCATAACAAAGGTTATTGGTGTGTTTTCCTCTCAATTTGATGCCACATTCTTCTTCATAAAGCCCAGCTTCTGAAATTATTCGCTCAGTATACAAATTTAGTATATTTAGGGAAAGAGTGCAGGCCTCATATATACTTTCTTATTTTAAACCATGCAATGTTCCCTTGTTCTGATCACACTACAGCTCCTTGGTCTAGGTAAAGGTTTTGTATGAGTAAAATTAACTGTTCTAAAATTCCCATTCTTCTCAACTTTAGCCATAAATTGTTATGATCCACACAGTAAAACATCTTTGCATAATCAACAAACCACAGACATTTTTCTCCTATTTCATTCTTTCTGCCAAGAACCATCTGACATCACAATATTTCTTTTACATTGACCATGACCTCTTCCAATCCCAACTGCCAATTCTCTGACAGTTCTCTTTTAATGTACTATTCCAGACATTTTTGCATGATCTTCAGCAGTATTTTTCTTTCATTGACATTAATGATATTGTTCTATTATGTCGATTATGTTGGATCATCTTTCTTGGGGATGGAAAATAATAAAGAACTCTTCCAGTCAATTGGACAAGTAACTGTCTTCAAAATTATCAGACACAGGCTGGTGACCTACCCAGGACTGCATCCCTTTGCTTAAATGTATCAATTGATACCATATAGATTCCTGGTGCCTTATTATTTACTAATGTCTTCAATTTCCTTTAATATTTTCTTTCATCAACATAGATTCTTTTTCATATACTATTGATTAAAAACAGAGTCGTCGTAGAGAGGATTAAACCAGGCTGCTCCTTGGAGGTAAGGATTCTGGGGCTTCACCTGACATACTTTAGACATGTTGTAAGGAGGGACAGGTCTTTGGAGAGGGACATCATGCTGGGTAGAGTAGAGGGACAGCACAGGAGGGGAAGACCCTCTATGAGGTGGATTGATTCAGTGACTGGGGTAATCAGGATGGGTGTGTCAGAGGCAATGAGATTGGCACAGGATAGAGCACGGTTTGGGGCTGTTGTACATAGGGTCGCTATGAGTCGCAAACGACTCGACGGCACATAACAACAACAACAACATTGCATAAAATATTTTAGTATCAACAATTCATTTTTATTCAAGAGCTGTGTATTCACTCCATCTTTTGACTTAAAAATCATCTCAGGAATAGGTTAGAGGCATTGAATATTAATGATCAAAGATCACGAGTTGTGGGATGACATCAAAGATACCATCTACAAAGAAAGTAAATGTTCATTCAAAGGAGAAAGAAAAGACGAAAATGGATGTCAGACATGACCCTGAAAATTACATTTGAACATTGAGAAGCCAAAACAAAAGGAGGAATTGCTGATGTTGTGTGCCATCAAGTAAAAAACCACCTCATAACTGACCCTCCAGCAGATTTTCAAAGGCAATAAATCACATAGGAGGAGAATTCCCATCTTTCTCCTGTGGAACAGCTGGTGAACTCAAATATGTGTCTTTGGTTTGGCAGTATAATTTCTTACCTCTAAGACACGAGAGCTCCCTAATAATTAGCATTGTTGTATACTGCAGAGTCAGAACCAATCCATAGCTGACACTTCAGTCACATTGGGTGGGTTTTCAGAGGCAGTTAATCTCATGGGAGGAGACAGCCCATCCTTCTTCCATGAAGCAGCTAGTGGATTCAAACTGCCTGCCGTCAGGATTGCAGCACAGCTTCTTGCCAAAAGGTCATCAGTGCTCTCTGATAATTACCATTAGGAACTTAAAAGTAATATTTTATTTATGATGATCCTTCTATCATCTTAAGTAAAATCTTTGATACCAAGTTGTGACTACAGCCGTAATTTTTATGCTAAAATATCTGGTGTTCTTAATAAAGTAACAGATGTGATCTCACTAAACATAAAAGAGCAGTCTTCTTTCACTGGGCATTTGGCAACTTGTAAGGAAAATGAGGGAGCTGGGTAATTTATAATAAATTATTTAAAAGTCTAACATGCACACCTCACATCATGCACTAAAAAAATTCCAGATGAATGAAATACTTTAATATTTTTGAAAATCAAAAGGAAGGAGGAAAAGACTTTCTTAATATTTATTCACCGGTTTAGGAAATTAATTTTGAGCCTTTGAATTTATAAATAAAATGTCAATATATTACTATAATTAAAATATGAATTGAATACATTTTTTTAAAGTTACAATGACAAAATCATGCTCTACTAGCAGATAGGGAGTGCTAGTGTCCTCATAACCAGAAGCTGTGCTGCAATCTCAAAAGCACACAATTCAAATCTACCAGCTGCTCCACAGGAGAAAGATGGGCAATCTCCTGTGTATTAACCAGCATCTAAAAACTTGCTGGAGGGTCAGCTATCGGTTGGCTCTGACTCATGGTACACAATAACACCAAAATATAAAAGACTTCAGAACACAAAAGTCCTGATTAGTACAATAAACAGATGAGGGAAAGCTTAACAGCCCTAAACCCTGCTCTAATCCCTGCCAAACTCTCTGTCTCTGATACACCTACTCCCATTATCCCAGTCACTGAATCAATCTATCTCATTGAGGATCTTCTTCTCTTACGCTGGACTGTTCCTGCCTTGCAACATGTCCAAAGTATGTCAGAAATAACTTCAGAATCTTTGCCTCCAAGGAGTAGCCTGGTATCACCCTCTTCAGAAAGATCCTGTTTTATTCTCCTAGCAGTCCATGGTATAGTCAATACTCTTCTCCAATACCACAGCTCAAAGGCATCAATTCTTCTTCTGTCATCCCTAGTCATTGTCCAGTGTTCTGATGCATAGTAAGCAATTTCAAAGACTATTACCTGGATCATGCACACCTCAGTCTCCAGACTGACATTGTAGCTCTTCGTAATTTGGAGAAATTTCTGACATCAGACTTTCCCAATGCAATTCACGTTGGTTTTTGTTTTTGTTTTTGTTTTTGTTTTTTAATTTTCTGGCTGCTGGTACCAAGAGTTTTGATTTGGAGCCAAGTAAGATAAACCTGTTAACCATCTCAATCTTTTCATCATCTACCATGATGCTGCCAATAGGCCCAGTAGTGAGAATCTTTGTTTTCTTGATGATACTGAATATACCAATAAATAAATAGAAATAAAAATATAAAAAGTTGAATTGAAAGTGTTAACATTTTATTTAGGAGTCAGAAAATGTAACATAAAGTTATCATTTGTCACATAAAAATACAACAAACACATAACTGTCAAAATTTTTGTTGAAAGTATAGAAAATTTATGAGTTGTGATGCTAGAGAAGAGTCTTGAACATACCATGGACTGCCAAGAAAACTTACCTGTCTTGGAGAGTGTGAAACTTAGTCTTTCCTTGGAGGTTAGGAATTTGAAGCTCTATATAGCATACTTTGGGCCCGTGGCCAGGAGGGAACAGTCCTTGGAGAAGGACATCATGCTCAGAAGGGTAGAGGGACAGTAAAGGAGAGGAAGATTCCAGATGAGATGAATTGATACAGTAACTGGAACAATAGGAGTTGGTGTGTCAAAATTAGTGTGACTGGCTCAGGACAAGGAACGGTTCAGAGCTGCTATATATAAGGTAGCTATAGATCACAGGTGACTCAACAGCACATAACAACAACAACAACATGCTATAGTGGTTGGTTTTTTTGTGTTTTTTTTTTTATTTGAGCCTCTGTTTAAACTCAACAATTCCTCAGTGAGGGTCTTTATATTTAAAAGTCAGTTGTTATATTTTAGAGGAACATTCTTCTAAGTAGTACAGCACTCTTCTGTCAATATGCAGTACTGAGGTAAAATGGGTTTGCTATGATGCTAAACCTTGTGCCATTGGGGTGGCAAATGGCATAACGGTTAACCATGGTGGTCAGTGCTTGGTGGAGCTTCCAGTTTAAAACAGGTGTGGAGTCAGGAGTGGCATTCACTTCCTAAACAACATGCCTCTGTAAAGTCTAGGAACTTTGAGAAACGACAATAGTTATAGAAAACTTCAGGTCTTTTGTCCATAGAGTAGCTATGATTTGTGCTTGAGTCGACAACTATCACAACAATAACAATCATTCCCAAAGCAACAATAAGAACAATTTCTCTAGAAATCATTTTAACAAACACCTTCCCAAAGTTATTTTTATTACTCACAGTTTTAGAGTGTAGCCTAGGGAGCTCAGGTGACTTACTGCATAAAAATTGTACTAACTCAAAGGCTTGCCATTGAAATCAATCTTTTGTTCCACAGAAGAAAGAGATATAATTTATAGCCATAAAACCTACTTGAATATCAGCTATAAACTGATTCCAACTTGAGAGCAATGAGAAAATGTGAATGGGAATTAAGCTTAAGAAATGTAGCCAAAATATGAAAAAGCTAAATACAACACAAACACAGTATTATGTGACGTACACATCTCTAAAAAAAGTTAAAATCAATCCAATATTCAGTAGTAGGAGAATTGTTTACTATTTTATCATAGATTCAAGGAATAAAATATGTTTTTAAAGCATTAATGGTCAAAACTTAAATAATAAACATGAATATTTCAATTAAACACGTCTTACAAATTTAGTATACTTTTTTGCCCCCCACACCGGATCGTTCTGATTTCCTTTACCCACCCCTTTCTTCACCCACCAAATTGTGCAACCCTATGATTATTCCCCCCAATCCTTACATCCCTTCTTCCCCCCACCTTGCATCATCATACACTTTCTACAAAAATGGTCTTATACATTATTTGTCCTTATGAGACTACGTTATTTCACTTAGCATAAATAATGTTTTCCTCCTGTCTCTCCAAATTTAGATAGTAATATACAAAATCATTGTTCCTGTGTGCTGTATAGTATTCTATTGTGTGGATGTACCATAAGTTCTAAATCCATTCAATCGTGGTTGGACATTTGTAAACCAGTATAAGATATTTAAAATAACAATTACAGACAAAGTTGTAAATATGATACTACACTAAACTAGTCACTTTAAATGTGGGATTTCTAAATATAACAGTTAAACGCCTGAGATTGGTAAATAAGAAAGCAGTAAAATTAAAACAGACTGAATTATTTATTGTCTATAATAATGATGTTTTAATATTAAGATACACAGATTAAAATAATGAATTTTCAAAATTATAAATATATATTGGTGATGATTGTGCAATGTTGTGAACAGGAATATACATTTAAAAGTGGTTGAAATGACAAATGTTCTACTGTATGTATTCTTCACATAATAAAAATTAAATTAATATAAGATAAAAAACTACAAGCATGTCTAAAAGCAGACTTCTAGAAACATAATTACTTAAGTTCAGGATAAGTTTTTGTTACTATAAGTGACATTTTTCCATTTTTCTTTCATATTTTTGTTCTTTACATCCTGTGGAGTCTCTTAACATGGCTTTTCTAGCTTGGATGACTGACTGTAGGAAGGAGATGCAAGAGAGGTATGTTTGTTTATTCATAAATGGATTGGCTATCTAACATTTCTCAAGGGGATTGGCCAATCTCAACAATCCACAGGGGGACCAGCTAAGTCTTGCCAAAAAATTGAACAGCCCTGGTTGCAGAGGATAGAAATCTTCCCCCACCAGAAGAGGGAATTATCCGTCCAGCCAGAAAAGAGAGATCTCCCCTAACACAGTGAAATGTAAGATGCACTTCAAAATTGAAGTGAGATGAGAGAAGACCTTGAGGGCTAGAAGGAGCCAATATTGGCAGAACAGAAACTTGGGAATTCACTGAGGCTGAAGGCTGAGGTGCCTGTGCACACATTTTGGGAACTGTCTTGACTATATTCTGTTATCAATCTGAATTATAACATTTTGACTTCCCCTATATGGATCTCTGTGGTATGTGAGTTATCACTCTGAATTTGGCAATTATATTGGTATTAAGAGGAGTTGCTGTTGTTTGTTTTTATGTTCCATTGAGTCACCTGAGACTCATAGCGACCCCTATGTACAAGAGTCCTAAACACCGTTCTATCCTGTGTTTTAAACACACTCATTCCCACCACTCCACTCACAGAATTGATCCATCTCATCGAGGGTCTTCCTCTCCTGCGCCGTCCCTTCACTCTTCCAAACATGATGTCCCTCTCCCAGGACCAGTCCCTCCTTGCTACATGTCCAAAGTATGTCAGATGAAGCTTCAGAATCTTTGACTCCAAGGAGTATTCTGGCATCACCCTCTCCAGGATAATTATGTTTGTTCTCCTAGCAGTCCATGGTATATTCAACACTCTTCTCCCGCACCACAGCTCAGAGGCATCAATTCTCCTTTTATTATCCCTATTCACTGTCCAACTCTCAGATGCAAAGCATGTAATTGTGAAGATTATAGCCCGGATCAGATGCACCTTAGTCTCCAGCCTGACGTCATTGCTCTTTAGTACTTTTGAGAGGTCCCTCACAGCTGACTTGCCCAATGCAACTCATCTCCTGATTTCCTGACTGCTGCTACCAAGAGTGTTTACTGTGGAACCAAATAAATTAAAACTGTTAACTATCTCAATCTCTTCACCATCCATACTGATGCTGCCAATTTGCCCAGTGGTGAGAATCTTTGTTTTCTTGCTGTTGAACTTCAATCCATATTGAAGGCTGCAGTACTTGACCTTTAGGAGCAAAAACTTCAGGTCCTCCTCAGTTTCAGCAAGTGGGTTGTGTCATCTGCATAAAGGAGATTGTTGATGACTTTTGCACCAATCCTGATGCCCACATTCCTCCTTATACTGCCCAGCAGCTCGGATGATCTGTTCTGCATACAGATTAAAAAGGTATGGAGACAGAATACATCCCTGACGGACCTCCTTCTTGATTTTGAACCATGTAGTGTCTCCTTGCTCTGTTCTGACGACTGCCTCTTTGCCCAAGTATAGGTTTCGCATTAGCACAATCAAATGTTCTGGGATTTCATTCTTCTCAGAATCAGCCATAGATTGTTGTGATCCACACATTCAAAAGCCTTTGCATAGTCAATGAAACACAGAGAGACTTTCTTTTGGTATTCTCTGCTTTCTGCCAAGATCCATCTAACACTAAGTATAATATCCCTAGTACCACGACCTCTTCTAAATCCAGCCTGCACATCTGGCAGTTCTCTGTTGACATATTGTTCCAAACATTTTTGGATCATTTTCAGCAGAATCTTGCTTGCATGTGATGTTAATGATATTGTTTGATAATTTCCACACTCTGTTGGGTCACCTTTCTTTGAAGTGGGAACAAATAATAGGTATTTTCCAGTCAGTTGGCCAGCTGGCTGTCCTCCATAAGATGAGTAGAGAGAAGTATGGGACTATGGTTGACATACCTGACCTCACTGGAATTGACTTTATGTTACTGGTGCTGTGGACAAGGTCAGCTCCCCTTTACAAAGTTGGTAAAGGTCATGGCTTTGATATGGCTCTGCCCACTTGACCAATGCTTATACATACTATCTTTGATATGCAGTAGTAGTATACACTTCCTAAAAAGCATGCCTCCGGGAAACTCTATGAACTTTGATAAATGTGGATATTTGTAGGGGGCCTTCAGGTTCACAGGGTCGCTATGAATCATGCTTGACTCAAAGTCAATCAACAACAACAGCCATACCTTTTACATATGTTGTGTTTCATGTAACCATTCTTCTACATTGTATTTTATGTAAATAATTACTGTTAATTCATGTTGTTGTTGTTATGTGCCATCGAGTCGTTTGTGACTCATTGCGACCCTATGTACAACAGCCCTAAATCCTCCTCTATCCTGTGCCAATCGAACCGTCTCTGACACACCCATTCTGATTACCCCAGTCACTGAATCAATCCACCCCATAGAGGGTCTTCCCCTCCTGCGCTGTCCCTCCACCCTACCAAGCATGATGTCTCTCTCCAAGAACCTGTCCCTCCTTACATGTCCAAAGGATGTCAGACGAAGCCCCAGAATCCTTGCCTCCAAGGAGTAGCCTGGTTTAACCCTCTCTAGGATGAATGTTTTTGTTTACTTGGCAATCCATGGTACACTCAATACTTTTCTCCAGCACCACAGCTCAAAGGGATCAATTCTCCTTCTGTCCTCCCTAGTCATTGTCCAACTATCTGATGCATAACAAGTGATTGCAAAGACCATGGCCTGTATCAGACACATCTTAGTCTCCAGAGAGACACTGTTGTTCCTGAGTACTTTAGAGATGTCCCTAACAGCAGACTTTCCCATCACAATACGTTTTTTTGATTTCCTGGCTGCTGGTGCCAAGAAGTGTTGACCGTGGAGCCGAGCAAACTGAAGCTGTGAACAATCTCAATCTCTTCACCATCCATTCTGATGCTACCAATTGGTCCAGTGGTAAGAATCTTTGTCTTCTTGACATTGAGCCTCAGTCCATACTGAAGACTACAGTCCTTGACTCTCTGCAGCAAGTGTATGTGGTCCTCCTCAGTTTCAGTGAGCAGGGTTGTATCATTTGCATTATGCAGACTGTTGATAGATCTTCCACCAATCCTGATGCCACATTCTTATAGAGCCCCGTCTCCTGGATAATCTCTGCATACAGGTTGAAAAGGTATGGAGACAGGACACATCCCTGGCATACACCCTTCCCAATTTTGAACCATGCAGTGTTAACCCTGCTCTGTTCTGACAACTGCCTCTTGGTCCAAGTATAGGTTTCGCATAAGCACTATTAAAGGTTCTGGGATTCCCATTCTTCTCAGAGTCAGCCACAGTTTGTTATGGTCCACACAGTCAAACGCCTTTGCGTAATCAGTGAAACACAGATAAACATTCTTCTGGTATTCCCTGCTTTCAGCCAAGATCCATCTAACATCAGCTACAATATCCCTAGTACCACGACCCCTTCTAAACCCAGCCTGGACTTCTGGCAGTTCTCTGCTGATGTACTGTTCCAGTCGTTTTTGGAATCTTCAGTAGAATCTTGCTTGCATGTGAAATCAGTGATATTGTTCTGTAGTCTCCGCACTCAGTTGGGTCACCCTTCTTTGGAATGGGAACAAATATAGATCTCTTCGAGTCAGTTGTCCAAGTGGTTGTTCTCCAGATTTCTTGGCACAACTTGGATTAATAATGGCTATTATAATCTCTTCATTCAAGTCAGCATTGAATCTTTCCTATTTGTGTACTGCCTTATCCACCCACTAAGCTCCACTGTCCTAGTGATTTTTTCTTCTACTCTTTTGAAAGAATCTTTCTTAAGGGTTGGAGAAGAATTGAGTAAAATTATAAATTACTAGATTAATGCACACCTTCTTAAATTTACTTCATCTTCTAAATTTTCTCTAAGATAGTTTTCTTCATTAATATTTTTATAGAGCAGTTAGATATTAAAAATGCATTTGAAGCAGACGTGCCCAAGCATTGGGATAAAAATCTAACATTACCAAGCTAAAGGTGTGACAGACAATAGAGGTCCAAACAAACACTTTACGGAAACGCTGTAGGACATTTCAACCAAAAATCAGTAATAAATGTTTCATAAAAAGTAATTTTCATCAGTTGGATTAATATATACTTGCACATTTCTACTTAAGAGATTTTATACCTATGAGTGAAGAAATTTTTTAAGCTAGATCAAACTTATAAATTAAAAGAAATATCACTAGCTCAGTAAGTGTGATACTAAATCGAGTATTGTTATAAAATCAATCAATTAATCAATTAATACCATAAGTGATTCGTTTTATATTTATCTACACCAGCTAGTATCCTATAAGGCAATATATACAACATTACCAAATGAATGCCTTTATAAATTAAAAAAAAAATGTGAAGCTTGTTCCCAGGAAGATAGTTCTG
The DNA here is from genome assembly GCF_000299155.1 of Elephantulus edwardii. NCBI lineage: Eukaryota > Metazoa > Chordata > Mammalia > Macroscelidea > Macroscelididae > Elephantulus > Elephantulus edwardii. The sequence goes on along the minus strand of NW_006399793.1, from coordinate 8,567,255 downwards.
ACACATAGAAAAATGTACTTTGGTATAAATAGAGAGAGAGAAAATTAAGTTAATATCTTTTTATAAATACTTCATACATCATACTTATCCTCTTCTCCCTGGTGTTTCTAATTCTTTTGCTTGGCAGAAAGTTACTGGCAGAATAGCTCTCATTTCCTGGCCCTCTATATGTGCTCAGGATATTCAAATTGAATTGAATTTGTTGATTTGTAAACAAATGATTGTAAATAGCGACTGATGCCAGGTTTTGTAAATATGCCTTTTCCTTTATGTATAAAACAGATTCGTGATCAAGTTAAATATTCTCAAAACTTGTGAGTTTTCTGAGTCATTAGTAAAGAGATCTGCATTCTCTACTCAGTTTTCTTGCTCTTGGTGCCATAAAAAATTCGCCATAATAGCTGTCATTTACTGAGTCATGTGCCTCTCATGTAACAGACAGCTTGCATCTGTTATCTCATTTATTGCTAAAAACAACCTTATGAGGTCCGGGCAATGGGTCCCACATGGCTATACATAGTTCTTGAAAAACATTAGGGATAATTTTTCCCTCTATCTGCTCATAAGACTAATTGAACTGGCTCATGGAAATGTGTGGAAGCAGTTTTTCAGACTTTATGCCTTTTCACATCCCCTGGCAGGTAATCTAAGAAAAGGTACAAAATATGAAATAGTGAGTAGATTGTTATAGCAGAAAGGAAACAAGGCCACATACAAGTCAGTCAACTTGGTGCTTTTTCTCGTTCTTTTGCTTAGAAACTAGGTTGTTATTGTTGTTGTGTGCCTTTGAGTTGGACTTGACTCATAGCTGACTCTGATGGGTTTTCAGAGGCTGTAAATTTCAAGTAAAACTTCATCTTACTTGGATCCACAATCAAAACCATTGATATCAGCAGTGAGGAAAACAGAAAATACATTGCATTGGGAAAGTCTGCAGTTATGGCCCTCTCCAAATGATGGAAGAGTAATGATGTCAGTTTGAGAACTAAGGTGTGTGTGATTCAGGGAATGGTCTTTTAGATCACTTACTATGCATCTGAGGCCTGGATAATAAATAAGGATAACAGAAGAAGAATTGGTACTTTTGAGCTGTGCTGTGGAAAAGGAGTATTGAACATCTCGTGGTCTGCCAAAATATGTCCTGGAGAAAGTACAGATGGATTGTTTCTTGTAGACAATGATTATAAAGCTTTCCCTTTTGTGTTTTGGGCATGTTGCTAGGAGTGGATAGTACTTGAAGAAGGCCTTGATATTCAGAAAGGTAGAGGGGTAACCAAAAGAAAGAAAGACCTCAAACAGGCAGTTGGACCCAATGACTGCTTCAATGGGGTCTAGTGTGTGAGGTCAGAAAATGTGAGTGAAGATAGCAAAGGACAGGACAGAGTTCAGATATGTTATTCATAGGGTCATTATGGTTTGTCTTTGATTTGCAATAACAACTACCAACAAATCACAAGGGAAAAGGTTACACATATGTTTGTGCACCATTTGAATATCTTCTTTGGTGAAGTGTCTATTCATATTCTGTGACCATTTTTCAATTGTGTTATTTACCTTTATCCTGCTTTGTTGTTTGAGTATTTTATAAATCCTAGATATAAGTCCTTATCTGACATGTCATTGTCAAATATTTTCCCCCCAGTGTGTGGCTTCCCTTTTTATCTAGTTTTAAAAGTTTTTGGATGTGCCTAAGGATTTGATTCTTAGAAGGTCTCATTCATCTATTTTATCCTCTCCGGTTGTAGATTTTTTAGAATGCTTGGAAGACTGTTTATGTTGTGGATTAGGACTTCTAGAGTTCTTTCAAGCTTTTCTTTAATGAAGTTTGTAGTACTTGGTTTTAGTACTAGATCCATGATCAACTTTGAGTTATTTTTTGTGTATGGAGTGAGGTGAAGAACTTGCTTGAATTTTCTACAGACAGTTTTTCAATTTTGCCAGCACCATTTGTTAAAAAGGCTGTCGTTTCCCCACTTACCTGATTTCATCTGCTTGTCAAAATTCAGTTGACTGTAGGTAGATTGGCTGATTTGGGGATTCTCAGTTCTACTCCATTGATCCATATGTCTGTCATTGTACCAGTACCACACTGTCTTGCCCACCAATGCAACACAGTAGGATTTGAAATCTGGAAGTGAGATACCTCCTATGTTGTTTCTCTTTATAAGGAGTGCTTTGCTTCTTCGGAGCCTCTTCCCATTTCAAATTAAATTGGAGATTGCCTTTTCCATCTCATTGAAAAATGAAATTGGTATTTATATTGGGATTGCATTGAAAGAGTAAATTGCCTTTGGTAGTACTGTCATTTTCACAATATTGAGTCTTCCTATCCATGAGCAAGGGACATTCTTCCTTCTTCAGGTCTCTTTTTGTTTCTTACAGTAATGTTTTGTAATTTTCTTTGACTAGATCCTTTGTGCTTCTGGTTAGATTATTCCCAAGTATTTAATCTTGTGATTAGCTATTGTGAAGGGTATTGTTTTTCTTAGCTCCAGTTCTGTATTCTCTTTGTCACTGTAGAGAAGTCCAACTGATTTTTGTATGTTCATCTACTATCCTGCCACTTTGCTGTATTGGTCAACTATGTTCAGTAGTTTTCTTGCTGAGTGTTTCGAGTTTTCTAAGTATACTATCACATCATATGCATAGAGACATAATTTTACCCCCTCTTTGCCAGTTTAGATAGCTCTTATTTCCTTCTCTTGTTGTATTATGACTTCCAATGCAATATTGAATAGGAGAGGTGATAGTGGGAATCCTTGTCCGGTTCCTCTTCTCAAGGGGAATGCCTTTAAATTATCTCAATAGAGAACAATGTTGGCTCTCGGGTGTGCACATATACTTTTTACTATGTTGAAGAGAAATTCCCCTCTAATCCTATTTTATTGTGTTTTAATCAGGAAAGGGTGTTGGATTTTGTTAAAGACCTTTTCTGCATCAATTGATAGGATCATATGTTTCTTGTTCTTTGTTTTGTTAATATGATGAATTACATTTATTGGTTGGGTTTTTTTTATGTTGAACCATTATTGCATCCCATTAGGTGACCTGAGCTCACTTAATGAATGTCATTGTTGTTGTTAAATGCTGTGGAGTCAAATATGACTTGTATCAACTTTTTAAACAGTTGATTTGAACTCTGTCCTATCCTGTGCCACCCTTATCATCCTCAATATATTTGAGTCCACAATTGCAAACACTGTACCAATTCATCTCATAGAGACTCTTCCTTTCCTTAGCCAACCCTTCATTTTTCCCAAGTGCTTTCCAAGAAATGATCTCTTCTATCAAAATATCCAAAATATGTGATTCACCATATTCACTTTCCATTATCGCCCTAATTCACTATCTTTGAGACCTATCTGTTCTTTTACCAGTCTGTGCGTTATTTAGCACTTTTCTACAACATCACAATGCAAAGTCACTCTTTTCCTATAATTTTTATTCATTGTCTAGCTCTCCGATGCATATTAGGTAACTGGAAAGACAGTGGTTTCAATCAGATACACCTTGGTCATTAAACTGATTTAATCATTGCTTTTCAGGACTTTAGAGAGATCCCTGACAATAAACTCCTCCAGTGTTCTACATCTCCTGATCTTGTGACTACTGATACTAACGGTGTTGAATGTGGATCCAAGCAAGATAGAATCTTTGACAATTTCAATTCTTTCTCCATCTAGCATGATGTTGCTTATTGGCCTAGTGGCAAGGAATTCTGTTTTCTTAATATTGAGATAAAATCCATATTGCAGGCTTTAGCCCTTGGTTCTCTGCGGCAAGTGTTTCAGGTTCTCCTTTTTTCATTAAGCAAGGTTGTGTCACCTGTATATTGCTGATTTAAGTATTGTATGTCTTTATTCTCTCTCCATATCTATTCAATAGGTATACCAAGAAAACTTTTCTAGAAGCTGGACACTATGAGAAGAATGTGGCACCAAGATTGGAGGAAGACTTATCAATAACCATAAATATGCAGATGAAACAACCTTGCTTGTGAAAGTGAAAAAACGTAGAAGAATATGTTGCAAAAGATCAAAGAACACAGCCTTCAATATGAGTTGCATCTTAACATCAAGAAAACAAAAACTCTTACAAATAGATCGGTAGGCAATGATAGATGGAGAAAAGACTGAAACTATTAATAACTTCATCTTACTTGAATCCACATTCAACGCCTTTGAAAAAAGCTGTCAGTAAACCAGGAGACATGCTGCATTTGGAAAGTCTGTAGTTAGAGACTTCTCCAAATTATAGAAGAATAATGATGACAGTTTGAGAACTAGATTGTGTCTCATTCAGTCCATGGACTTTCCAATCACTTGTTATACATCTGACGGCTGTACAATGAATAAGGTTGATAGAAGAAGAATTGATGCCATTGAGCTATAGTGTTGGAGAAGAGCTCTGAACCTGCCATGGACTGCTTTTCTAGGGCACCATCAGAACCATTTGTTAATTTGTGATGCAAGATTAGTTACACCCTTTCCTAGACTTACTGACTGAGAAACTCAGAGGACCTCACAACTTACCCCAGAAACCAAATTTCTCTAACTCTTCCATGGACCTCTCAGGAAGGCTAAAGTCTGATAATCACTGGTCTGGTAATTCTTGCCTTTGGCAGCATGTTAGAATTACCTGTGAAGCTTCAAAGGTATCTCTCTTATGTAGTTAATGTAGAGTTGCATTGCCAAGTCTTTCTGGTGGATCCGATCTACCATGGGCTTTGTAGAAAATACACGAGCAGTATCTGATGTGTAATTTACAGTCTCAGAAACCTACTGGATGGTCGACAATGTGTCTGAGTGAGTATTCTACAGCAAGGAGATTGAGTGGGGCTTTAAAGAAATATTGATATTGATTACTTTTCCTAAAAGAATTGAATAAAAATCAATGAACATACATTAAACATATGAATGCACATTTTTAAAAAGCTAGTCAATAAAATCACAGTAATTGTCCATTCCACGCAAGAGTAGTATAAGTAGCAAAAGAGCCATGACCTACAAAGTTACTAAAGAACACTAAGACACAGGAAGCATTTATCTGAAGCACTTCCAGTCGTCACTTTCTGTATTCTTTATCATGTTAATATTTCTCTTCTTTCCCTGCCTCACTGAGGAAACCAGTTGGCCCCAAATAAGTCAGTTTATATTGATAATACTCTTGGCCATGCAAGATTTTTTCCCCTTGGAAAAGTAAAACCTATTTACTTAAAGCCCGTTGTTGTGTTGTTGTTAAGTGCCATCGAGTTGTAGATGACTTATAGCCGCCCTATGAACGAAAGACCTGAACACTTGTATAACTTTCATCATTTCTACAAGTTCATAGAGTTTCTGGAGGTAAGCTATTTTGGAGGCAAGCTATTTTGGAAGTAGACGCCATTCTTGCTAGAGATGAAATTTTAGTTATTAGAAAAGTGAATTGAAAGTGCAAAAAAAATTAGAAGTGGTGGTAAAGTGAGGAGTCCCTTGCACTATCACTGTTTTTAATTGCAAAAGATCAAGGACTGTAGTGTTCAATATGGATTGAAGCTCAATATCAAGAGGACAAAGATTTTCACCTCTGGGCCAATTGGTGATAGATGGAGAAGAGACTGAGGTTGTTGGCAATTACAGCTTGCTTGAATCCACAATCAACACTCTTAAAACCAGTAGTCAGGAAATCAAAAGACGAGTAACATTGGGAAAATCTGCTGTCATGTACCTTTCCATAGTGCTGAAGAGCAACGATGTCAGTCTGGATACAAACATGTGCCTAATCCAGGCCATACTCTTCTCAATTACGTGTTTTGCTTCAGAGAAGTGAATAATGACCAAGGATGACAAAGAAGAATAGATGCCTTCGAGTTATAGTGCTGGAGAAGAGTTTTGAACATTCAATGGACTGCAAAATAAAAGAAATAAAAAATTTGGTCTGTCCTGGAGAGGGTGAAACCAAGTCTCTCCTTGGAGACCAGGATTTTGAAGCTTTGCCTCACTTACTTTGGACATGTGGCTAGGAGAGGCTAGTTCTTGGAGAAGGACATCATGCTCAATAGGGTGGACGGAGAGTGAAGGAGAGGAAGACCCCGGATAAGATTGATTGATATAGTATCTGAGTCAATGGGGTTTGTTTTTCAGAATTAGTGAGACTGGTTTAGGACAGGGAAGAGTTCTGAGCTGCTATACATAGGATTGCAATACATTGCAGGCGACTCAGTGCATATAACAACAATATACTACACTGGTTGTTTTTTTTTTAATTTAAACCCCATATTATTTTGAGTTAACAAGAGTTAACAAGGAAGGCCTTCGTAATTAAAGTTGGTTGTTATTATATTTTGGAGGAGCATTCTTCTTAGTGGTATAGCACTCTTTTGTCAATAACTTAAACACTCTTAGTTTACTTTTCTGTAAAGAACTATAGAAATTTCTGGTAAATACATATTAATTATTGAGATTGTACACAGCTTTAGTTTGCTTGGCTCCATAGTCAACAGTCTTGGCACCAGCAACCAGGAAATTAAAAGGCGCATTGCCATGGGAA
>NW_006399793.1:8547019-8549842 GCF_000299155.1 Elephantulus edwardii | reverse complement strand
CACAACTTAGTGAGCACATCCAGGGCAGCATCTGTTAGCTGAAATATGTCCATTGGTATATTGGCAAAAGTTGGTAGAAATCATCTATTTTCTCTTCTTTGGCTATGGCTGTTGGTGCATATATTTGAATGATAGTGATATTCACTGGACTTCTTTGTATGGATATAGATGCTATCCTGTCATTGACAATATTATATTTCAAGACACATCTAGAAACGACTTTTTAAACTATGAAAGCAGCCCCATTTTTCTCACCTTTTCATCTCCAACTTAATAGCTCATATGATCATCTGATTCAAAATGTCCAGATGATCTCATTAGGTAGAAAGTCAATAAATGCTAAGTAGTCACAGTTACCAAAATATTATTTTGCAGAATGTCATAAGACTGAGAGTCTTCCTTTTTTTATGATTACTGGATGGACGTTTCAAGAAGTTGGAGCAGTCCTAAAGTATCCTGGGAACAGTAGTTTATCATCTTCCCCTGGTGTCTGCTGATCCTCCCGCGGGTTTTCAGATGCAGTCAATAGCATGGGAGGAGATTGCCTATCCTTCTCCTGCAGAGCAGCTAGTGGATTCAAACAGTATTGTGGCACAGTTTCTTACCACCTCCAGATTGCCTCCAGAGCTCACCTCTAGGCACGCGTGCACACATACACACACACATCCCTACACCTGGACTAGTAGGCAAAATAATGAAAAATATAAAAAATATTGGCATTGCTATGTTTCATTTTGCTTTGAGTATCAATCAATGTCCATGGAAGTAACAGCCAATAAAACATACAGCATATTGCATTAGGCAAATTTACTAAAAAAAATAAATAAAAATATTTAAACTGCTAAAGAACATAGAAATCACTTGTAAGACTAAGTTGTGCCTAACCCGAGCCATTGCATTTTGAATCACCTTATACAAATGCAGGGTGCTCTGCTGGCATAGTCCATAGGGAGGTTTAGGGCTAACCTGAAGTCTGATGGACCTCTGATTGTATGAATCTATCAGACACCTCAGGAGAAAGATGGGCAATCTTCTCTGTGCAATTTCCAGCCTCTGAGGGGAGGGGAAACCCAAACAAAAACGCGGGAGTAAACCTGAATTGACTAAATCAACAGCAATGAGTTTCAAACACATGTGGAAACTGGGCAATATAAGGAAGAATAAAAAAAGTAATTGATACCTTTGAATTGTGATATTGGAGAAGAATATAGAATATAATATCAAGTACATCTGATTCAGGCCATGGTCTTCACAATTACTTGCTGTGCATCAGTGAGCTGGGAAATGAATAAAGATGACAGAAGAAGAATCAGTCTTTGAGTTATGGTGCTAGAGCAGTGCATTGAAAACACCATGAACCTCCAAGAAAATAGGTCTGTTTGTTGGATAGGGTGAAATGAAGCTTCTTCTTGGGGGCAAGGATTTTGAAGCTGTGTCTCATATACTTTGGGCACATGGCCAGGAGAAATTAGTCCTTAGAGAAGAATATCATACTTGGAAGGGTGAAGGTACAATACAGAAAGAAAAACCCCAGATGAGATGAATTTACAAAGTAATTGGGATAATGTGGATAGGTGTGTCAGAGTCAGAGAGGCTGACTCAGGATAGGACAGCGTTCAAAGCTATTGTACAGAGGGTCACTACGACTCAAAGGTGACTCGATGGCACATAACAACAACAACCAACAATCAAAGGAACAGTAACTCTGTCTTGCAAGATGTGCAGACAGAATACTTCTTGATGGGGAGGATGGTGGAACTCCATCTCATATACTTTAGAGATGTTGTCAAAAGAGTTTAATCCTTGGAGAAGACATCAAGCTTGGTAAGAAAAAGATTATCAGTAAAACTGTAGTAGACCCTCAATGTGATGTATTTACATAGTAGGAGCAATACTGATTTCAAGCACTGCAGGATTGCTAGGAGGGAGCACAACTGAAGGGTGTTTGGTCTTATTGTACATATGGTCTCTTATCAGTACAAACTGTTAGCACCTAACAACATAGAAACTCACCAATTATTTACTGTTGCAGAAAAAGTTTCACAGTAACAAGAGTGGATTTAATTAACTTGTATGGATTTGTGACACAATCCATTACAATGAAAATAAAATTGTCATTAGGCTGTTAAGTATCATCGAGCCCAATAGAACTGAACTATGTCCTATCCTTTATCTCCCTTGTCATCCATTATACATTTGAGTCCCTTGCTCCAGAGGCTGTATCAATTCATCTTGCTGAGGATCTTCCTCTTCTTTGCTGACCCTCTGCTTTCCCAAGCATGATGTCATTTTCTAAGGAATAACTCTCCATAGTTCTAATATGGGAGATGAAGCTTCATCATCTTTACCTCCAAGGAACATTCTGGTGGAAATTTCTTAAAGATTTATGAGCTTTTCCTTATGGAAGTCCATGGAATATTCATCACTCTCTTTCAAAACTACCACCCAAATGCATCGAATCTTATCCTATCATCATTCAATCCTCAGATGCATAGCATGTGATTGGAAAGATTGTGGCTTGAATCAGGTGCACCTTAGTCTTTAAACTCAAGTCACTACTCTTCAGGATTTTGGAATCTCTGACAGCAGACTTTCCCAGTGTTAAGCATCTTCCAATCTTGGAAGACTGTTGGAACCAAGGGTGTTGACTGTACATGCAATTAGGATGAAATTATTGATAATTTCAGTATTTTATCTGTCTATCATGTTGTTGGATGGAAAGAATACACTGAGTCACTGTATCAAAAGGAATTGGAAGACACAGAAAAATTTCATGAAACAACATATGAGCAAGAGCCTATGGTGATGAAAGAAGAAGTTCAG
>NW_006399793.1:8541383-8546919 GCF_000299155.1 Elephantulus edwardii | reverse complement strand
GGGATGGGAGTGTCAGAGACGGTGCGATTGGCACAGGACAGAGTGGAGTTTAGGGCCGTTGTACATAGGGTCGCTATGAGTCGCAGGTGACTCAACGGCACATAACAACAACAACAACATGGAAATCTCAGGTACTGAAGTAATGTGGGGTTGCTGTGATTCTGAACCTTGTGCCATTGGGATGTCAAATGCCATAATGGTTACTCATGGTGGACAGTGTTTGTTGGAGCTCCCAGTTTAAGACAGGTATGGAAGCAGAAGTGTCATCCATTTCCTAAACACCATGCCTCCAGAAACTGTACGAACTTGGAGAAATGATGATAGAAAGACTTCAGGCCTTTTGTTGATAGGGTCACTATGAGTCGTGCTAGACTCAATGACAATCAAAAACATCAACAGAATGAAAAAAATAAAAGAATATTATTTCTTGCACTGGTTGGTATGTCTTAATAAATGATTACTAATTCATTTCAAACATTTTAAGGAGCTTCCAGAATTAACTGAATTACCTTATGGGGTAATCGGGATGGGTGTGTCAGAGGCAGTGTGATTGGCACAGGACAGAGCAGGGTTTAGGGCTGTTGTGCATAGGGTCACTATGAGTCGCAAACGACTCGACGGCACATAACAACAACAACAACACCTTATATCATTAGGAGACCAGCCATTCAACAGCAACAACACTAATGTGTAAAAAACAATGAAAACATAACTTACAAAGATATTTTGAGGCATAAAAGCAGGAGTGACATCTACTTCCTAAACAACAAGCCTCTGGAAACTCTATGAACTTTGATAAATGTTGATTGCTGTCATGCTCCACTCAAAGGCAATCAACAATAACAAAATATAGGATGTTTATTAACAATATGGCCTTGAATGATTTAATTTCTGTTTGTTATTCAGTACAACAAAAAACGAAGCCATTTTAGTAGAATTGTGTCAATGGCCCATGGCTCATGGTCTCCTGCTTTGAAATCAAGTATGTTGGCTTCATGTCAATATTTTCAGTGTTTAACAGCAGGAGGTCATTACCCTCTGACAATGTTCAGTTGTATAGATATTACAACCAATTAAAATGTTTTGTGTATAATAATGTCTCTTTAAATGGAAAAGGTATTATTTTTAAAATAACTTTAGAAATTATCCAGTAATCTTCAATTGTTGACGAGATTTGAGATAATAACATTTATCTTTATAAATACACACATTCACTCAGACATTTGAATCAATAAAGCATTTTTATGTACTTTAACCCTTCTTTGAAGCAGAGAAGATGTTTTAATTTGAAGCAGTTTGAAAAGACAATTTTCTCATTAAGTAAACAAACAGAATACTAGTAAAAGTAAACCTTTCCATGTTGACATTGACAGGACTTTCTGAATGTTATAAATTTCCAAAGTACAGTAAGTACAAAAAAGAAACATTTATCAATTATAATGCAATATGTTTAGTCTCATTTCACAAGGTATTATGGTAATAATTCTGGATGATGGCCAGTAGTTCAGAGGAGACTTTTTAACACCCTCTCAATAGACTCATTTATAGCTCTTAACTATACAGAGTGCTGGTCTTATCAGCACAGAGCAGAAAAATGTTCAAAATATTCCAGGAGAACTCAAATTTGGTTGTCCTTAGGTGGAAATGAAGCATCATTCTGAGCTGAACGCTCCAATTATATAAGACAGGAAGCCACAGAAAGACGTCAGTTTTGTGCACTGTCAGTCTACACGACAGATGGTAATGTCTGGCATTGCCTTTTTTACAACAGAAAATATTATTATAAAAATATCCAGAGAAGACATTTTTAATTTCTTGACTTAATATGTGAAAAAAAATTAGAGATTTCTATAGAAATTAGAGATTTAATACCCAATAGTATAATATTATTTTCTTTGAAATTTATGAATTTCTTAGAAAACTTTTTAGGACTCAGAAATCAATTGGCATCTTTAATCTCTCTGTGTATGTGTGTGTCTTCCTCTTTAATCATCAATTTGAACCTAAATCTCTCTGGTTTTACATAGTAGTTAAATCATGTCATATAGTGCATTGTTGGTGTCCTGTAAATCACCTTTTAGCCTCCCCTTTGCCATTAAGAAAGAAATGCCTTTATCTCAAAGGGGTATTCCTTTATAGATGAAGTTTCTTGAAGGAAGAATTCTCCTGAGAACTACATATTTGAGTGGCATGTTCTTAAGCATATTGCATTATGTGTCAGTACAATTTGCATATTTTCCTGGATTGTAAAAAAGTAACAATAGCTGACAGCTTACTGTGCACAGAAATGGTCTGTAAAACTATATGAGAACTAATAAATACTGTCCTGTGTGGAATAAGTACCACAGTGTTTGTGATCCTATTTTGAAAATGAATAGAAGTGGTTTATACTCCCATGGGGTTAGACCATTTCTGTCTCATACTCAGATACAATGTTCCATTTGTATAGTTTAGGGAGCAAAGGGACCCCAGGGGGTGGCTGAAAGACAGGAAACAGAAATGGAAATATCTTGCCTGATCTTGGCAAAACATATAAGGTGTATCAATATAGCAATGGAAATATCTCCAAAGATTTTCAAAGACTCTTACAAGCTGAATATAAAGTCTTGTGTTCTCTGAGATATTACATGGCAGCAGTATGTTCTTCGACTACCCAAAAGCTGTGAGTCTGGCCCTGTACCATCACAGTGAGCCGAAAAAGACCACCAATCTCATTGCATAAGTAGGACATAGATGCAAGAGACAAAACCCACAAGGATCTTATTAGGTTGTTGTGGTTTTTATGTGCCGTCAAGTCACCTGCAACTCATAGCGACTCATAGCGACCATATGTACAACAGCCCTAATCTGTGCCCTATCCTGTGCCAATCTCACCATCAATGACACACCTGCCTCCATTATTACCCCAGTCACTGAATCAATCCATCTTATCGAGGGTCTTCCTCTCCTACACTGTCCACCATCCTCCCAAGCATGACATCCCTCTTCAAGGACTCCAAAGTATGTCAGACAAGACTTCAGAATACTTCCCTCCAAAGAGCAACCCAGATTCAACCTCTCCAGGACAAACATGGAGTCCATGGTATATTCAATATTCTTCTCCACCATCACAGCTCAAAGGCATCAATTCTCCTTCTTTCCTCCCTAGTCATTGTCCAGCTCTACGATGCATAGCAAGTGACTGCAAAAACCATGAACTGTATCAGACGCACCTTAGTCTCCAGAATGACATCAACGCTCTTCAGTACTTTAAAGAGGTCCCTAACAGCAGACTTTCCCATTGCCATATGTCTTTTAATTTCCTGGCTGCTGGTGCCAAGAGTGTTGACTGTGGAGTTAAGTAAACTAAAACTGTTAACAATCTCAATTTCTTCACCATAAATTATGACACTGTTAATCGGCGCAGTGGTGAGAATCTTTGTTTTCTTGATATTGAGCCTCAATCCATGCTGAAGACTGCAGGCCCTGACCTTCCAGAGCAAGTGCTTCAGGTTCTCTTCAGTGTCAGCAAGCAAGGTTGTGTCATCTGCATAATGGAGACTGTTGATGATTCTTCCTCCAATCCTGATGCCACATTTCTCCTCATAGAGCCCAGACTCCCAGTGACCTGTTCTGCATAAAGATTAAAAGGTATGGAGACAGGATACAACCCTGGTGTACACCCTTCCCAATTTTGAATCATGCAGTGTTTCCTTGCTCTGTTCTGACGACTGCCTCCTGGTCCAAGTATAGGTTTCACATTAGCACAATCAAGAGTTCTGGAATTCCCATTCTTCTCAGAGTTAGCCACAGTTTACTAGGATCCACATAGTCAAAGCCTTTACATAATCAATGAAACAAAGATAGACATTCTTCTGGTACTCCTTGCTTTCAGCTAAGATCCATCTAACATTAGCTACAAATATTCCTAGTACCACAGCCCGGTCTCAATCCAGTTTACACTTCTGGTAGTTCTCTGTTGATGTGCTGTTCCAGTCATTTTTGGATAATCTTCAGCAAAATCTTGCTTGCATGTGATATTAATGATATTGTTTGATAATTTCCACACTCTGTGGGATCACCTTTCTTTGAAATGGAAACAAATATAGATCTCTTCCAGCAAGTTGGCCAAGTGTTTGTTCTCCAGATTTCTTGGCACAACTTGGTGAGCACATCTACGGCAGCATCTGCTAACTGAAATATGTCAATTGGTATACCATTAATTCCTGGGCCATTATTCTTAGCCAATTCTTTCAAAGCAGTCTGACATTCTTCCTTCATCACAATAGGCTATTATTGCTCATGTGGTGTTTCATGAATTCTTCTTTGTCTGCCAATTCTTTTTGGTATAATGACTCTGTATACTCTTTCCATCTTCTTTTAATACTTACAGGATCACTCAATATTCTGCCCAATACGTAAATCCTTAAGTATTGCAACTTGAGGCCTGAATTTCCTCTTCAGTTTCTTGAACTTAAGAAATGCTGAGGGAGTTCAGCCTCTTTGATTTTCTGACTCTTGCTCTTTGCACCTTTCATTATATTACTTTACTTTGTCTTGTTGAGCAGCCTTTTGAAATCTCCTGTTCTGCTCCTTAATGTCTTGATTTCTTCCTTCTTCTTTGGCTTCTCGGCGCTCCAGTGCAATATTCAGAGTCTCTTCTGACATCCATTTTGGTCTTGTCTTCTCCTCTGTCATAGCAAAGACCTTTTGCACTCGCTCTGGATGATATTCTTTATATCTTCCCATAACCCAGCTGGTCTTCGCTCATTAGTGTACAAGGCCCCAAACCTGTTCCTGAGATGGTTCTGAAATTCAGGTGGGATAGACTCAAGGTCATATTTTGGTTCCTGTGGGCTTGATTTCACTTAGATTCAGCTTAAACTTGCATATGAGTAGTTGGTGACGTGTTCCACAAAAAGCACCAAGCCTAGTTTCCACAGCTGATATTGAGCTTCTCCAACGATTCTTCCACACAGGTAATCTATCTGATTCCTATGCGTACCATCAGGTGAAATTCATATGTATAGCCTGCGTTTATGTTTCTTGTAAAATGTATTTGCAATGTGTAAATTGTTGATTGTGCAAAATTCTTTCATCCTATCTCCAGCTTCATTTCTGTCACCAACTACTGATCAAGCTACTCTGTTCCCAAATTTTGCAAGATGCATATTAATGAAACTTGATTACATGTTTGTTCCAACTCTGACTGCAAAAGTTGGTTGTTGTTGTTATGTGCCGTCGAGTGGCTTCAACTCATAGCGACCCTATGCACAACAGCCCTAAACCCTGCTCTATCCTGCAGCAACCTCACTGCCTCTGACAAAATCCATCCCAATTACCCCAGTCACTGAATCAATCCACCTCATAGAGGGTCTTCCCTTCCAGTGCTGTGTCCCTACTCTACCCAGCATGATGTCCCTCTCCAACATGTCCAAAGTATATCAGGCAAAGCCCCAGAATCCTTGCCTCCAAGGAGCAGCCTGGTTTAACCCTCTCTAGGATGAATCTGTTTGTTTTCTTGGCAGTCCATGGTACACTCAATACTCTTCTCCAG
>NW_006399793.1:8540788-8541283 GCF_000299155.1 Elephantulus edwardii | reverse complement strand
GTGCTCCCTTGCTCTGTTCGGACAACAGTTGCTTGTTCTAGGAATAGATTTCATATAAGCATAAGTAATTGTTTTCTGAATTCCCATTCTCCTTTATTAATTGCCTAATTTTCACATGTGTATGATACTCATTACTGTTGAGTTGAATTCAACTTAGGTTGACCCTGAAGTGGATTTCAGAGGCTATACATTTCACAGAAGACAAAGTAGCAGAATACAAAAAATTTCTCTGGTCTCTAGTGCCTTAAAATGTCCCTCATTTATAACTAAAATCCACCATTAAAAACATACGTACTATTATTGGAGAACTTTTTAAAAGTTCAGTTCCTTCTACATCAAAACTAAATCCACTGCCATTAAATCTCTTCTGGCTCTTAGACCCTGAGTCAGAACTGAATAAAAAATTTCCATTGAGTAGAGTAGAACTGGACATAGGATTTCTAAGGCTGAAATCTTTAGAGAGGTAGATAAGTTAATGGTAGGTTCTAACCCCAG
>NW_006399793.1:8539913-8540688 GCF_000299155.1 Elephantulus edwardii | reverse complement strand
TTCCCTAGTCAGTGTCCAACTCTCTGATGTATAACAAATGATTGCAAATACCATGGCCTATATCAGGTACACCTTAGTCTCCAGAGAGACACTGTT
The DNA here is from genome assembly GCF_000299155.1 of Elephantulus edwardii. NCBI lineage: Eukaryota > Metazoa > Chordata > Mammalia > Macroscelidea > Macroscelididae > Elephantulus > Elephantulus edwardii. Next base: position 8,540,592 of record NW_006399793.1, on the reverse strand, counting down.
GCTCTTGAGTATTTTAGAGAGGTCCCTAACAGCAGACTTTCCCATCACAATATGGTTTTTGATTTCCTGGCTACTGGTGCCAAGAGTGCTGACCATGGAGCTGAGCAAACTGAAGCTGTGAACAATCTCAATCTCTTCACCATCCATCTAATGCTACCGATTGGTCCAGTGGAGAGAATTTTTGTCTTCTTGACATTGAGCCTCAGTCCATACTGAAGACTGCAGTCCTTGACCACTGCAGCAAGTGCATGAGGTCCTCCTCAGTTTCAGCGAGCAGGGTTGTGTCATCTGCATGACGCAGATTGTTGATAGATCGTCCACCAATCCTAATGCCACGCTTTTCCTCAGAGAGCCCAGCCTCTCGAATAATCTGCTCTGCAAACAGGTTGAAAAGATATGGAGATAGGACACATCCCTGGCGTATCCCTTCCCAATTTTGAACCATGCAGTGTTACCCTGCTCTGTTCTGACGACTTCCTATTGGTGCAAGCATAGGTTTCGCATTGTTGTTGTTGTTGTTATGTGCCTTCGAGTCGCCTGCGACTCATAGCGATGCTATGTACAACAACAATAAACTCAGCTCTGTCCTGTGCCAATCGCACTGTCTCCGACACACCCATCCCAATTATCCCAGTCACTGAATCAATCCACCTCATAGAGGGCCTTGCACTTCTGCGCG
>NW_006399793.1:8535226-8539110 GCF_000299155.1 Elephantulus edwardii | reverse complement strand
GTGAGCACATCCAGGGCAGTGTCTGTTTGTTGAAATATGTCAGTTGGTATGCTGTCAACTCCTGGAGACTTGTTTTTTGCCAATTCCTTCAGAGCAACTTGTATTTCCTCTTTCATCACCATAGTCTCTTATTCTTATGTCATTTCATGAAATTCTTCTGTGTCAGCCAATTCCTTCTGATACAATGACTCTGTGTATTTGTTGTACAGTCGTCCCCCTCCCCACATCCCCGGACCACTTTACTATGCAACTCTTATTCTGGACTCTTGTCATGCCAATAATTCCTAATCATGAGTTCCTTTTATACAGTTCCCTCCCTCGTCTGTTTCAGTGCCGTGTATATTATTTATCCCCTCTTTTCTGATTCCTCTCAACCCCCATATCAGTCCTGTTCTATAATAGTAGCATTATGCAATATTTGTCTTTTTTTTGTGACAGATATTTCACACAGCATAATGTCCTCCATGGTCATCCATTTTGTATAATATTTCATGAGTTCTATGTTTTTCAGTGCTGCATAATATTCCATGTGTGACTATACCAGAGCTTCTCTGTTTGTTTGTTGATGGCCACTTGGGCTGTTTCCAACTCTTTGTTGTTGTAAACAAAGCAGCAATAAACATGGGTGTACATCAGCTGGTTGTTTTAATAACTGTGCCATCAGCCCTACTTACCTTTCTAGTAAGTCTAACTCTTAGGGAGTTGCCCTGCTATTCAAAAGGCTGCTCCATACTGGTAATTTGAATCCACAAGTTGCTCCATGGGAAAAAGAAATGCAACCAATTCACCTGAAATTTATAGCCTCAGAAACCCAGTAGAGGTTCAGCTATGAAACAATTCCCACTGGTGACAATAAGAAAATAAGTAAATGCGTACATTAGAGTGAAAGCCTTAAGTATTCGAGAATAATAGGAGAATATGATCAAGAAATGTATGACTGTGGGGAATAAAGTGTAGCATCACAAACACATACATTAGGCTGTGTTTCAAAGAATAAATTCAGTGTTTATTCATGTTAGAGCTCTGATCACTTAGTGCCCTTGACTACCTATGAAAATCCACTTCAGAGTCAGCTATGAATTGTTTCAGACTCTACAACAAATGAATAAGTGAATATTCATTATAGGCAGTTTCCATGACCCGCTACCTTTGCTGTACTTTCACCACGTCTGAAGTAACTAGAGATAATCCTCAAGGATCACTCTGGCTAATGTCTTTTTTCTGTGACTTTGTGAGAATTAGAATACATCAATGGCTTTACATCAATGGCTTTGTAGGAACTCAATCTCTTCTCATGCCATTTGTAGACTTTGAAAACCCAATGGAAGATCAACTACTATTTGATGCTAAAATGATGGTAATGAAAGAGTGTTTAATCCTAGATTGGTCATTCACTAACACTCATACATCATTTATTCATTACTTCAATTAATATTTATCAAGTCTCCGCATACTTATTAGTTAGTTATATTGTTAGACATTAAGAATAACATAGTCATCATTGACAAGGAAACTATAGATTGAATGAATTTATAGAAGAAAAAGGCCATTACAATATTGAACAATTTCTGATTTACAGAATCTGTAATATGTGGGGTCATTTCTGAAAAAAAATGAACATTGATTAAGTCTTAATTACCAACTCACCATTCTTCTCCTTGAAATATTATTTAAAAGCACCAGAAGGATGTGCCTTTGTTTAATAAGGATGTCCTGATAGATTGATTATCCCAGTCTGGTTATCTCATGCTTGCAGCCATTAGTTTTTTACTAAGAAGCTGATATTCAAAGAACTTTGTTATTGTGTCAAAAAGAGACATGACACTCACTCCCTGTTTGAAGGGTAGGTGATAGAGAGAGAAATACAGACATAGATAAGAATAACATATAAATTCTTGAATTTTAAGCCTCTGGATACTAATAAGCTATCATTAAGTTTTGCAACTATAATATTAGTAATTTATAGTCAGAGTAAATTTTGGACAATTGTGGAATAATTATATCATAATTGAGTTAAAGTACTCTTAAAATGTAATTATTTATATCAGATGGATCGTAGCTGAAAATGGAGAATATATGAAGAGTGCTTATCTGTGTTTTTTCTGTCTCATCAAAGGAATTTACTTGTGTGCATTATAACAAAATATGGATATAGTTGCAAAGAATGAAAATTTCAGAAAACTCTATAGTGCTCATGCAGAAGTTATACATAACCCAGTAAGTAGACTTTCAAATACAACAAGACGATACTGCATGGTTTAAAATCAGAAAAGATGTAAGTCAGGGTTGTACTTATTCAATCTTTGTGGTAAGAAAACAAACCAAGGAGATGAACCGTATGAAGAAAGCTGCATGAGGAGACCTTGAGTCACTCACTGATGAAGCTCAGTTTGAATTGCATGTAAAAATCAGGAAAGCAAAATCTACATACTTGAATCAACAGGTAGCATAATGATAAACAATGAAAAACTACACTTACAAATGATGTCATTTTACTTGTGTCAGCAATCAATGCCCATAGCCACAACAGTAAAAAAACTAAAAAATGGTCTGAACAAATCTACTGTCAAGGTCATCTTTAAAGTGCTACAAGTCACTTTAAGGAGTAAAGTCTTAGTATTTTTAGTTGCTTCAATACACATGTGGATATTTAATTATAAATAATAATGATTTAAAAAGTATCGATATCTTTGAATTGCAGTTGTGCAAAGAATAATGACTATACCATGGGCTGTTAAAAGAAGAAAGAAATATTTCTTGGAAGAATTGCAGTCAGAGTGACCCTTAGAGGGGACATGGGTTAATTTATTTTGAAATGTTATCAGGAAGGATGAGTATCTAGAGAAAGAGATCACACTTGGTAAACTGGAAGGTCCAATAAAAAAGTAAAGATAAAGAGGTTGAGGGATTCACAAAATATTCCTTATAATTCTATAAATGCAAAAGGAAAGGAGAAATTCTATAATGAAGTATTCCCTTTTTACCCTCAAATATTGAAACCTTGCCATATTCTACCACTCATTCTTTATGAAATTTCTAAAATCCATCTGCTCCATGATGAAAAATACATTTTGTCCCAGTTTTGATCATATTAAGCATCCATTTTGTTTTATTGTAAGCTCCTTGAATGTAAAGCTATGTTAGATATTTTGGACGATCAAAGCAAGCTTATGAGATGTACAAAGTTTGCCCTCTGCTTACCTTTTTTTACTTAGTTTGTGCTTTCACCTGCTCTCCTGTCTTGCAAAGGTCTCAAATTTTCCTGAGGCTAACCAGAAAACCCACACATTTCTTCAATAGGCTCAAATATTCCAGTCACGAGTGTGGCTACCTCTGTCCTCACGTAATCATTCAATTAGACTCATTAATCAGAACAGAATTAAGATTTTACAAAAAAAAAATAAGTTTTTACAAAACTCAAAGACAATGACATTGATTCAGAACTAACTAGTAGCTGAGCTTCCTGTAGGTTTTCATAGGCTATAAATCAGAGGAAGAGATTTCCCATCTTTCTCTAATGGGGACCTCAGCCATACTTCCCAATCCACTAGTAGAATATCAACTAAACAAATATAGTCATTTCCTAGAAATATCTACATATTTATATCTATAAATATTAAATTTCTATATTTCTCTAAGTATCTATATTTCTATTATTGTATTTTAAAAGAAATCCACCAGTATTAATTATAGAGACTGGTGTCTGAGTGTAATATAAGGAGCTCCTACTAATGTAAGTACGAGAAGATTAAATCCACTAACCGTCTTGCATGAGATAGATACATAGAGGTTGTTGTTATGTGCCGTCGAGTCATTTGCGACTCATAGCGACCCTATGCACAACAGCCCTAAACCCTGCTCTATCCTGCGCCAACCGCACTGCC
>NW_006399793.1:8520095-8534211 GCF_000299155.1 Elephantulus edwardii | reverse complement strand
AAGATCCATCTAACATCAGCAACAATATCCCTAGTACCACGACCCCTCCTAAACCCAGCCTGGACTTCTGGCAATTCTCTGCTGATGTGCTGTTCCAGTCGTTTTTGGATAATCTTCAGTAGAATCTTGCTAGTCTTCTATAATAAAGACTGCCAATCTTCGGAAGCCATTAGAGGGTCTTTCTGACTTCGAATCAACTTGTTGGCAGAGGGTGACACTGATTATTGAGCTGTACTCCCCAAACAAACAACACTGCCCCTTCTCTTGAGAACTTTCACACTGTTTTGGTTGCAGGTTGTTGCTGCTATGTGCCATTCAACTGGAACTATCTCATCGTTTACACTCCCGTGAGTTTTCAGAGGCTGTGAGTCACAGGGAATATGACTGCTCATCTTTCCCCTCCCTGCCTTTGGATTGGCAGTTCAACTCCCTACCTAGTCAGGGGAAGTAAAACAAACATGGAAAATTCTGGGCAACACACTAGTCTCAGATTAAACTTTAATTAGAATTCTCAATTAGAACCACATAGGATGGGATGGAGTCAGGAAGAGTGTGAGTCATTATCAGGTATTTGGGAAATGTTCTGAGTTTGAAAAATCAGAGTCTATGGTCAAGGTCATTTCAGCAGCTGAGAAGAGCATAAGTAGAGTGATAGAAATTGGGGAAAAAAATGCCTCCACAAGGGATATTTGAAAGACTAGACTAACTAAATCGGATAGCCACTTAGTAAGTCTCCAGGGGGAAGGGGAGTGATGATTTTGTCAGTATTGTGTGCCCCAGTTTAGAGTAAAATAAACTTAGGGAAGTTGGGTGATACATTAATTTCATATTACGGGTTTTTTCTTTCTGAAACTCTAAAGCAAAATTTTTCCATCGTTTACTACTTCTGGAGGATTCCCACATTCTTTAGACTTCCAATGATTCCATACTTAATAATTGGAAGCTGTGAATATAGTAACGTACAAAGCAAAGGACGGTTTGCATTTATGAGTAAGGTAACTTATCCATACTTTTTTGGATAAGGTGACATATCCAATACTTTTGGGGTTGGAGAAAGACTCATCAACATCTGTGTTATGCAGATGGCACAACCCTGCTTGTTGAAATTGAGAAGGACCTGAAGAGCTTGCCACGGAAGGTCGAGAACTGCAGCCTTAAATATGAATTGAAGCAGAACATTTAAAAAAAAGCCTCCAAAGATTCTCACCGATGGTCCAAATAATGACAGCATCATGATAGATGGTGAACAGATTGAGACTGTAAACAGATTTAGTTTGCTGGGCTCCACAATCAACACATTTGGTACCAGCAGCCAGGAAATAAAAAAGATTAATTGCGTTGGGAAAGTCTATTGTCAGGGACCTCTCCAGAGTACTGAAGAGCAATAATGTCATTTTGGAGACTAAGGTGTGACTGATGCAGGACATGGTCTTCACAATTACTGGCTATGCATCAAAAAGCTGGACAATGACTAAGGAGCCTTTTAATTGCAGTGTTGGAAAAGAGTATGGAATATACAATGCACTGCTAGAACAAACAGGTTGCTGTTAGAAGAACAAACAAGTTTATCCTAGAGAGGATGAAGCCTGATTACTTCTTGGAGGCAAGGATTCTGAAGCTTTGCCTGACATGTTGTATGTTGTGGTTATGTGCCGTCAAGTCGTTTGCGACTCAGAGTTTCCCTATGTACAACAGCCCTAAACTTTGCTCTATCCTGTGCCAATCTCACTGCCTCTGACACACCCATCCCAATTACCCCAGTCACTGAATCAATCCATCTCATAGAGGGTCTTCCCCTCTTGCACCGTCCCTCCACCCTCCCAAGCATGATGTCCCTCCCCAAGGACCTGTCTCTCTTTACAACATGCCCAGAATATGTCAGACAAAGCCCCAGAATCCTTGCCTCCAAGGAGTTGCTTGGTTTAATCCCCTCCAGGATGAATCTGTTTGTTTTCTTGGCAGTCCATGGTACATTCAATACTCTTCTCCAGCACCACAGCTCAAAGGCATCAATTCTCCTTCTGTCCTCCCTAGTCATTGTCCAACTCTCTGATGCATAACAAGTGATTGCGAAGACCATACTTTGGAAATATTGCAAGGAATGGGCAGTCCTTGGAGAGGGACATCATGTTTGGGAGGGTGTAGGGGCAGTGCAAGAAAGCAAGATCCTTGATGAGATGAATTGACTCAGTGACAGGGCTAACGGAGGTAGGCATGTCGGAGATGATGAAATTGGCTCAAGATAGAGCAGAGCTCAGTGCTGTTGTGCATAGAGTCACTATGAGGAAACATAACAACAACAACATCCATACTTTTATATGGAAATATCCTGCCATATTCATATAGCCTACATATAATCACTTAAAAGAACAACTCCTTACCATCAAGTAAAGATTGACTCATATTTGACTCTCCAGAGGATTTTTAGAAGCAACCAGTCACAAGGAAGAAGACTGCTCATATTTATCCCTCAAAGTAGCAGGTGGATTTGAACCACCTTCCTTTAAGTTGGTAGTGTAACTCCTTAACCATTAAACCAACAGAGCTTGTTAATTATAGTAAAATAATGCTATAATATAACAGTTAGATACAAAAATATCTATAGTTTTAAAGATGAAAGAATGCACAAGCTAACGGATATGATAGTCATCTAAAATCTGAGAAGGCAAGAAAATGCATTTTCCTCTAGTGCATCTAGAAAGGAACACAGACTAGCTCAGCTCTTTAGTGTTATCCTAGTGGGACACACGCCAGATTTTAGACTTATAAAACAATAATTATGTTGTTTTACATTATAGAAAACTTCAAGGGCACTTACATGCTGGAATAATTGGATATTATCTACCTGACCAGAGTTTTTTCTGCTCTTTCTGCAAGTGGCCACCAGTGATACATAATCAATGCGGTTCCACAGTACCCACTGGAAAGAAATGCTGATGGTAACAAGGCTGAAAAGTTTCTATAAATACTTCAAATGTCTTTGCCAGAAAAGCTGGTGCATTCTGTTGTTTTATCCATACCTGCAAAGAACAACCTGTCCTTTTATTTCCATCTGTTGCTTATGAGAAAATCAAACCTGTGTTTCTTCTTTTAGTACATTTTCAGGCTTTGTTTATATTAATGTGGCCTGTCTCACTTTCAATTCATCATCTCACTAAAAATTATGAGCCACTAAAGGAAATATCCTATCTGTGCTGAGATAATTTCTTGATTGCCATTTTCCCCTAAACCCCCCCCCCAAAACAAAACCCTAATGATATTTACAAAAATAATCATGCACATGACATGTGGTTGCATTTTACCTGAACAGTTTCCTAGTTCTATTATAAACCTTTATTTTTCAACATGGCATATGGGCTTTTTTTATATACTCTGGTAAAGCAACTTGACAGTTGGTAGCTGTCTGGCTGTTTATACAACATATGTACCACTTAATGCACAGGTCTCAGTGATACAGTCCCTAAAGTCAGTCCAACTGGGATAAAAGTCAACAAATAGAGCTTTGCAGGGAGTGCATTTACTTGGAGAGAGTTAAATATTTGAAAGGTGTTTAGTAGTTAAGATTTAAGCCTAATTTCATAAGAACTTACAGGGTCACCATCTCCCCCAGCACAGCACATTCTCTTCATTTCACATAGAGGCTCCATATGTTAGGAAATCACCTTTTTAATTAGATTTCTGTAGCCTCATTCTAAGTTACCACTCTCACAAGTCTTGGATAAAATCCTACTCTCAGGAAACCTTTCAGTAAACAGTTAGCTGTAGGTTCTTACAAGAAGATAGTGAGACAGATTCTCCCAGATTGCAACTGATTTTAAATTAGCTTCTCTGGAAAGTGGTGGGTGTGGTGTTATTTCAACATCCTCATATGCTACCTGAGACTTTTCCCAAGGGAAAGTAAAGTGTGCCTGATAGTTAGTTTTCCTAAAAGCTGAATTTATCAGAGTCCTGTTTATTTGAGCATATCTGAATTGGAGCAAAGGGATAAGACAGAAATCATCAACCTATTGTGGATATCAGACTTAAAGTGCTGCTGGAAACAAAAAGCCCCTGAAAATTCAGATATGTCCTTCAAGAATAGAGTAGAATGTAAATGAAACCATTTTATATGATAAGCTATTTGCAGCAAACTATAGAATATCAAACATCATTCATCTAAGTCTCTATATGAAAGGTGTGAGTAAGCACTTACAATGTCATCATCTCAAATCACGTATGTGTGAATCATGTAATAAATGACTTGAACATTTAAGTTAAATTATCATTAAATCAAAAAGGAAAAGTAACTTCTATATCACATAGAGAAACTGGCCTGTTGTAAACAGGGATTGATGGATTATGGATGATCCAACAAGTAAGATAAACATTTGTTTAAAACACCAACAAAGCAAATGCACAATTTATATAATGACATATTGAAAATAAAGAGAGATATCAGAAAGCCAAGACATGAGGAAAGGAAAGAACAGTGGTGGAAGGGAGCTGGTAGGCCACTGTATGAAACTAATACTAGCTCCAGTGGATGAGAATTTGTTGGTCAAAGTTCATGCAAATTTAGAAAGGCTCACATGCAAACTGATTAAGCTATGAATCCTCTACTTCAACAACTACCTTGACATCTCTTTCCTGTGGTCCTTTCCAATGTTATTAAAACTCCTTAACCTGACAGGTCTTAGGAGAATGTACTATTTCTTTCTTATAAATAAGAGGTCAAAATAAGTTGTTGAAACTAAGTCTTGCTACATTCACTTAGTATGTAATAGGAACCAACGGGGCAAGCAAGGATAGGTTACATTAACAGACACCAAACATCTGATCTATATTAAGACAATACTTTGTACAACCACATCTGCTACACTAGCAGATCCAGCCATGAGGACCAGCAAAGCTCTTTGCCATGATATAAACACAGGGTATACCCTTACATACAGATGGTGACACTGTAAGATCTTATGAAAAGAGAGTTGAATATCAGATGGACTGCCACAAGAACAAATATGTTTTGGACAGGGTGAAGCCAGAGTACTCTTTGGAGGCAAAGATGATGAAACTTTGTCTCATGCTGCTTTTAGAAGGGTCTATTCCTTGGACAGGGATATGAAAGAAAGGAGAAGAAGACCCTTGACTAGGTGAATTGGCACACAGTGACTGCTGCAATGGTCTCTATTATGTTAGGAAGTGGGAGGAAGGTAATGGATAGGACAGGATTCAAATCTGTTGTTCATAGGATCTCTATGGGCCGTACTCAACTCTATGAGGAATGATGTGGCATCAGGATTGGAGGAAGACTCATCAACAATCTGCTTTATGCAGATGTCACACCCTGCTTCCTGAAACTGAGGAGGACCTGAAGTGCTTGCTGCAGAAGGTCAAGGACTGAAGCCTTCAATATTGATTGAATCTCAATATCAAGAAAGCAGATTCTCACCCCTCGGCCGATTGGCAGCATCATGGTGGATGGTGAAGAGACTGAAATTGTAAACAGCTTTAGTTTGCTTGGCTCCACAATCAACACTCTTGGTACCATCAGCCAGAAAATTAAAAGACACATTGTGTTGGGAAAGACTACTGTCAGAGACCTCTCCAGAGTACTGAAGAGCAATGATGTGTCTGGAGACTAAAGTGTGCCTGATGGTCTTTGCAATCATTTGCTATAAATTGAAAAGCTGGACAATGACTAGGGATGACAGAAGGAGAACTGATGCCTTTGAGTGGTGGTGTTGGACAGGTGCTGATTATAGGACTGCTAAGAGAATGAACAGGTTCTTCCTGGAGAGGGTTAAACCAGCCTGCTCCTTGGAGGCAAGGATTCTGAAGCTTTATGTGACATACTTTGGACATGTTGTAAGGAGGAACCAGTCCTTGAAGAGGAATGCCATGTTGGGAGGGTGGAGAGACAGTGTAGGAGAAGACCCCAAATGAGATCGATTGATTCAGTGACTGGAGTAATAGGGGTAGATGTGTCAGAGACAGTAAGATTGACACAGAATAGAACAAGGTTTAGGACTCTGGTACATAGGGTCCCTATGAGTCGCAGGGGACTCGACAACACATAACAATGACGTAGTGCACTGGGTAGAATATGTGATTTGACTTATCAGTTCATTTATAATTATAGTATTTATGAAACAAGCATCAAAATGGAAGTATTATTTAAAGCCAAGTTGGTGAAAGTAAATTTTTTATGGTGGCAGATCAACAGATTTTAACATTTCTTGCTGAAATAACCAAAGTCACTAACACTTTTTCTTCATTGCAGAATATTATTGTAGTATAAAATATGATTGTTGTTAAGTGCCGTCTAGCCATAGACTACTCATAGCGACCCTATGAACAAAAGACCTAAACACTTGTATAATTTTTATCGTTTCTCCAAGTGCATAGAGTTTCCAGAAGCAAGCTATTTTGGAACTGGATGCCATTCTTGCTTCCAAGCTTGTTTTAATCAGGGAGCTCCAACAAAACCTGCCCACCATGGATACCAATTATCGTATTTGACACATCAGTGTCACGGTGTTTAGTATCACAGCAACCACGAGTTCCCTCTCTACAGCAAGTAGGCAGATCAGAGCTATACCATTTAGAAGAATGTCTAACCAAGAACAATTAAAAATACGATGTATAATAAAAATATGGTATATAATAAAAATATTATTAACTTAAAAGAACTAAAAATATTATAAGCTATTTAATTTCACTCTCCTAAAATAGTATATGCCAATTTTGCATTCAATTACTAATATTATGATTATATTATAAAAGAAATTTCTTCATAAAAAGGTAAGATATACTATGTGTGTGTATATACATTACTAAATGTATATGTAATATATATACACTCTGTATACATATAGTCAGTCTAGACAGTAAAGGCCAGACTCTTCACAATTACTTGCTATATATCAGAGAGCTGGACAATGACTAAATATGACAGAAGAAGCAATGATGCCTTTGAGTTGTGGTTGTTGTTGCTGTTATTGTTAAGTACCATCGAGTCGTAGACTACTCATTGTGAGCGATCCTATGAAAGAAAGACCTGAACATTTGTATAACTTTCATCATTTCTCCAAGTTCATAGAGTTCCAGAAGCAAGCTATTTTGGAAGTGGATGCCACACTGGAGAAATTTTTGGACATACATACCACAGATTGCCAAAAGAACAAACAATTCTTTTCTTGAGAGTGTGAAACCAGGTTGCTCCTTGGAGCCAAGGATTTTGAATTCTGTCTCATAAATTTGGGCATGTTGCAAGGATAGATGAGTCCTTGGTGAAGGACATCATGCTTGGAACACAGGACGGGAAGACCCTAGAAGAAATGAAATGGCACAGAAACTGGGTTAATGGAGGTAGATCTATCAGAGACAATGTATTGGCTCAGGATAGGGCAGAATTGAGAGCTATTATTCATAGGGCTGCTATGTGTCATAGTTAACTTGACAGCACATAACAACAACAACAATCTATAAATGGGAAACTCTGGTGACCTAGTGTTATAGAGTTATGCGGCTAACCCAAAGCCCGCATAAGGTTCCAATGTGCCAATTCATCTGTGCAAGAAAATGGGTAATCTGTGTGATCTATTTCCTCCGAAAACTCACAGGAGGGTCAGTTCTGGGTCACAGCTATGGGTCAGTTCTGGCTCAACAGTATATAATTAAATGTATACATTTCTCTCTCTTACTTTCATTGCTGTCAAGTCAGAACTGACTCATTCCTGACCCTCTAGTAGGTTTTTAGCGTCTGTAATTTGCTTAAGACATTGTCCATTCTACGCCCCCACCCCGCGGAGCTGCTAGTGAACTCAAACCACCTGCAGGCAACTTATTACCTCTAGGCCACCAGAGCTAATTGTTGGCTATTGTTTGTTTTCTTAATGCTGAGATGTGATTCATATTGAAGGCTGTGGTTAGTTCTTTTTTGGGGAGTGTTTTGCATCCCCTTCATGTTAAGCAAGGAAGATTGTATAATTTGCTTAATAAGTGCCGTTCTTTTGTTTCTGGTGTTATGTGTTGTCAACTATGACTTACAGCAACTTTATGAACAGTGGTTTTGACTGCTGCCCTATCCTTTATCGTTCTCATCATTTCATATATATACCATTGTTGCTGTCACTGTGTCAGTCCATCATGTTGAAAGTCTTTCTATCTTTCCAATCACTGTGTCCTTTTCCAGGGACTAGTCTCTCCTAACAACATGTCTTAAATATGTGAGATGGAGTTGCACTCTTTTCTTCCAAGGAGCGCCCTGCTTGCACTTTCTCCAAGACATGTATTTTTCAGGAGTCCATAGGATATTCAGTACTTTTTTCCAAAACCAAAACCCAAAGTCATTTATTCTTTTGTCATCCTCAGTCTTTGTCAAACTTTTAGATGCTTAACAAGCAATTGAAAAGACCTTGAAGGTACACCTTAATCTTTAAACTGACATTATTACTTTTTATGTACATATGGGTATATATAATTCTTAGATCCCATTTGAATATGTGAATAAGTAAAGGAGGGAGCACCACAGATAATGCCTTAAGCTTTGGTTGTGAACAACAACTCTGCTGTGATATGATGATGATGTGATCCTTACTTCTTTGTGTTAGACACCCAGAGTGTGGATTCCTTACTATGAACTCAGGAGATAGATTACACTGATGCAATGTGAACGAGGTGCTCTTCAAGAACCTTTTATTACAAAACAGGTACCCTGTTTACACACACACACACACACACACACACACACACACAGAGTTATTTCTATTCACAAATAAGAAATGATAAAGATTTTACTCTAGGGTTACACTTTGTAAGTGGATAAACTCACAGTGAAACCTAAATGTGAGTTTTATAATGTAAGGTTTTGACAGTATAGGATTTCCCCAAAAATATGTATTTAGAGGAGAATAAAAAGTTTTTAAAAGGTATTTCTGTGTTGCCAGGAGGGTCCAGTTCATGGAGGATGACAACATGCTTGAAATAGGGAAGGACCAGTGCAGAAAAGGAAAACCCTGGGTAAGACAGATTGACACAGTGACTGTGCCAAAGGGTCAGGTATGTAAGAGACTCTTGACATTGACTCAAGTTAGAGCAGGGTTCACGGTCATTATTCACAGGGTTGCTATGAGTCATAGCCAAATTAATGGCACGTAACAACAACAACAACAACATTAAGTTAAAATATGTTTTGGACATACTGACTTTATTTTTGTACTTATTTCAGAGACTATTTTTTTCCCTGTCTATAGTGTGAATCTCCAAGAGTGGGGAAAAAAATCACACATGTATTTCATCATGCAGTCCTTTTTTCCCCTCCAAAAAATCCTATGAAATTCCGATGTTCTATGAAACACTAATCCTTCACAATAAAATCCAGAATGGCTAAATTATGGCAAAATTAGACCCATTGCTTTAATATTTAATATTTGTATGATATACTGTTGTCATTATGTGCCATATCAGTCCTATGAACAATGGCTCTGAACCTTGCCTTATCTTGAGCCAACCCCATCAACTCAGACACACCTGATCTAGTTGCCAGAGTAGCTGTGTCAATTCATCTCATTTCTTCTGCACTGATCCCCTAAATTTCCAAGCATGATGTTGCTTAGCTGAAATAATTTTTGTGTATGTTCACAACACACACAAAATTTGTTGCGGTTGTAGATTGATGTCAAGTCGAGCAAAATCATAGTGACCCAATGAATAAAAGGCCTAAAGCTTTTCTATAACTATCGTCATTTGTCAAAGTTCATAGTTTCCAGAGGCATGTGGTTTAGGAAGTACCTCCACACTTTCTCCACATTTCCTTCCCAAGGAGAAAGGTGCATATCATCTTTGAGATTCAACTTTCTAATAAAACTATTCTTCCTTTTAAAAAAATACCTCTAAAAATCTTTTGGCTTTATGCTAAGAATTGTTTATTTTTGTAAAATATATTATGCATCTCAGTTAATGAACACACGTTATGTGCTGGCTCCCTAATACTCTTATGAGAAGTTTCTAAGAGGAAAACAAATAGTAAAGAGGATTTATTAACTTGTAATTCCCATAGTGAACCTATAGTTGAACTACAACTTTTGGTTCAAAGTTGTTCATATAGTAATTGTACAAAACTTTTGTGTTATTGCCATTGCTATGTGTCGAGTAGCTTGTGATTTATAGTGAAGCTTTGTACAATAGTTCTGAACCCTGCTCTATCCTGAGCCAACCTAATTGTCTCTGACATACCTACCCCATTACCCTAGTCACTGAGTCAGTGCATCTCATTCAGGATCTTCCTCTCCTGTGCTGTGCCTCCAGCCTCCCAAGCATGATCTCCCACCCCAAGGATTATTAGTTCCTCCTTGTAACATGCCCAAAGTTTGTCAGAGGAAACTTCAGAATCTTCACCTCCAAGGAGCAGCCCGGTTTCACCCTCTTCGGACAGATCTGTTTATTCTTGTATCAGCCCACGGTATTTTCAATACCCTTCTACAGCACCACAACTCAAAGACATTAATTCCCCTTCTGTCATCCCTAGTCATTGTCCAGATTTCTGATGCATAGCAAATTATTGCAAATACCATGGCCTGGATCAGTCACACCTTAATCTCCAGACTGTTATTGTTTCTCTTCAGTACTCTGTAGAAGTCCTTGACAGCAGACTTTCCCAATGCAATTAATCTTTTGATTTCCTGGCTGCTTGTACCAAGAGTGTTGGTTTTGGAGTCAAGCAAACTGAAGCTGTTAACAATCTCAGGCTATCATAATGCTTTCAGTCAGCCAAGCAGTGAGAATTTTTGTGTTCTTTATGTTCAGCTTCAATCCATATTTAAGGCTGCAGTCCTTGACCCTCTGCCCAAATGCCTCAGTTCTTCCTCAGTTTTGGCAAGCAAGTTTGTGTCATCTGCATAACATGGGTTATGCATGGGAACTGGAAACTGAAGAATTTGTTTCAAAGTACAGTTACTTCATATTTTCAAAGAAGAGAGAAAAATAAAAATATTGTCTGAAATTATCAGTTGGTAAAACTCATACTCATCTAAAATAAGTTATTTGTCTATGTTTACATTAACGTAGATGCTAATTTTTTCCCAATTTTGGAGATTTAATACAACTTTCATGTTGATACTATTCTTAATTTTAATTATGAACTTTGCTTCTACAGAAATAAAAATGTAGACTTATCATGCTCAAATAGATAATAAAAAGAGAAGAGTTCAAACTCTGTATAGTACAATGACTTTGCCCAAAACAGATCTTTCCTTTTAAGCACCAGATCAATAAATGACCCTTTTGATCAGAGAACAAACTAAAGCCTCCTCTATATTTTGCTTGTTACTTTCATTTTTCCCCCCAAGAAGAGATGAAGCCACTTAAGTGACAGACCACAAAAGCACTGTGATACTTTGATCCTAGTAAAGAGTTCAAAAAGTAAATAAAACTTTTTGAAACTTATACTTAAGAACAAAGCTAGCACTCAGTAGCTCAATATCCCTTTGGGGTTAAGGGTTTATTCAGACCATCAAGAATGAGTATTTCCATCTAGACATACAAGTGATCTAAATAGCATTCATAGAACTTTAAAAGTCTTTTTGAAATAAAAAGTAGAGCTAACTACAAAAGTATAAATTCCAAGTTTTCCTACATCGTTCCTACTTTGTAGAACATTTGGTCAGGATGGGGTGTGAGGGCATCACATATCAATCAGATATGAAAGAAAGCACTGGTCCACGTGGCCATAGTACAGGAATAGACTAATGAGAACCAAGCAGCATGCCTCTCCTCTTCAATTAGCTTTCTGCTGGAATTTCACAGGAATCCATTGGGTGAGCAGCCTCTGTGGGTGTTTGCTTCCAGCAGAACCTTGCCTTCTCTTAATCTATTGAAATAGAGACTAGTAAAAAAAGTAGTGTAAATGAAAATGAAGAAGAATGAGACTAATTATTTTGGGAGGAAGTGATACACATTGTATAAGCCAGACTGAATATTTTTGTATAAACTTAATGAGAGAGAAAAGTAAAAAGAAAGAAAGAAAAACTTCACTATTGAAGTTTCTGTTTAAGAAGTGATTTGGGATTGTAGTATATAATGGGATTTTTGGTGTACTTTTGTCATGTAGATTTTTTTCACAGCAACAATAAAGTGATATTATCAATATATACTTAGGCAGTGTGGCATAGTATATAACTAGTATTGTTGTTGAGTAACATCAATTTGGAACCAACTTATAGCTAACCCTCCAGTAGGTTTTCAGAGACAATAAATAACACAGGAAGTGAACGCCTGTTCTTCTTCTGTGGAACAGCTGGTCAATTCGAACATTATGCATTTGGAATTCCAGTATAGCTTCCACTAGGTCATCAGAGTTCTCCTTAACAAGGGTTAGTGGTTGCTACTTATGTGGTTGGTGGTTCAAATTCACTATATACTCCAAGGAAGAAAATTTCCCAGTGCTATGCCCTATAAAGATTCACAAGTTGTGAGAATCAACATATATGTGTGTATAAATTTCATAGATAGATAGAAATCCTTATATAGGTATGTGTATATGTAAAGAAATGATAATAAATTTTAAAAATGAGGAGAAAGTGAAAAACTTCTCCCCATTTTCACCCACTGACATATTTGCAAAATAAAGAAAGATAAACTAGTAGATTATTTGGTTTGTAGTTTTACTACTGAGCTAAAAAAAAACAAACAAACCCAAACTCAAACATTATAGGCAAGTTCAAGCCCCAAATTTTGACCATGTGTTACTTATTTCTTCTTGAGCTCAAAATAAATTTCGTCTGCATTTTCTTAGCCATTAAGTTTGCACTAAAATATCATAAGGAGACTCAATGCCTTCTCCCTAACTCCTCACCTACCCCAAACATGGATAAACACATCTAACAATTGAATACAGGTATGTGGTTGAGCAGGGAAAAAAATATGCTAGGTATTTGTATGGCAAATATGCCCTGAGGAAAAAGCCACTATAATGTCAAGACTAAAAACTGGCAATTTTGCATTTGAACATTTCTTACTGGAAATGTTAATTGCAAAATGTGCCAACTAAGATTTGCTGTGTCGTTACCAGCACAAGTAAATCTCATTTTCTCCTTTGTCTTACTTCATGTTGTAGCCTGAATGTATGATGCTCTTCTTGATTTACTGTTCTTTCCAGATTATTTTCCCTGACTCTCCTTGCTTTACTAGTTCTCAGTTTCAGCCTCCATTGTTTCCCTTGTCTGGTACTCCTTCTGGAATTCTAGCTTTATAAAATACTGTAGTGAAGGGTTGCAAGATTTTTTCCCCTCCACTTGTATACTGCCAAGGGACTCTTTTTGAAGACCTTACTTTCACCATCAAGAACTGGGGAGGCAGACCCAGTGGCCTTAAGGGATTTAATTAGAGTTCACCAAGTTAGATTCTCCAAGCTCTCAAAGATCTCATTTAAATACAATTTCATTCACTTTTTCAACTATTTCTGAGGGCCTTATTAAAATTTCACGTTATTAAAGAGAACATCCTGCTTTCTGCAATACACAGAAAAATAAGCCTGGGATATGCAGAATCACAAACATCCTCCAGGTGCAAAAGCAAAATCCTGCCAATTGCTATGAAAATAGTAATAATGAATTAACTCATAAATAATTAAAGTAATCATTGTGTAATTTTGTCCATCATTATCAATTATGTTTATGTGGGCAGCATTAGCGTTATAAGATATAGTTAAACACTGGTAGCAGATTTGTGGAGAAAATAAAGACGTCATTTAATATATTTCTGTTCAGTTGCTATATAATCACGTATAAAAGTTATTATAATTATAATTATCTTTAATTATAAGAAGTGTTACATTATTTTTACTAAGTTGCTAGAGAGAAATTTTATTGAAAGCTGATGAGAAGGTATATATATTCATAACAAACTTTTTTGTCATTCAAAACTGTTATACATGGATATATTAGAAGAACCAAGGGAGTGGGAATCATGACCTTTGTCCTTTTCTTTCTATAACTACAAGTTTTGTCTCAACTTAGTCATTGGTTTTTATCTAGAACCAACTATAGCTCTCTCTTCAGAGTTTTGTGAGATAGTAAATCACAGGGGAAGAGATTACCCATCTTTATCCTTCAGAGCTGCTAGTAGATTTGAATTGCCA
>NW_006399793.1:8506241-8513429 GCF_000299155.1 Elephantulus edwardii | reverse complement strand
TGCCAAAGGGGCCCTTTAGAGTAGTGAGAGAAGATCTTCACCCTGAAACCCACAGAGTCCCTTTTCAGCAGGAAATAGCTAAGGGAATATGGCATCCCCTTTTTCTTATGAACCAGGGTCAAGTCTCTCTCAGGAGGAGTGATAGGGAATGGAAAAGGACACACTGACAAAGGAGATTCATCAGAACTGGCTTTGACAAGCACTGTGGCAATTGGACAATTAAAACAGACATTCCGGGGGGGGAGAAGATTGAACTGGGGAGGAGGGTAGAGAAAACAGTGCAACAATGAATGAATGAGAACCCAAAATCTTTATAAATGTTCATTAAAACTAACAAAATTTAATAATAATTAAAAAAATATGGGCAATCAAGAAATGAAAGGATATATTGAACGGTGAAAATATTCTGTCAAGGACCTCTGCAATGTACTAATGAGCAGGATATCCATTTAAAGACTAAAGGTGTCTCTGATCTATGTCATGGTCTTTTCAATTAGCTGCAATACATTTGAAATATGGACAGTGATGAAGGACAGCAGAAAAAGAATTAATGCCTTTGAATTGTGGTACTAGAAAAGAGTACTCAGTATTCCATGGACTATCAAAAAATGAGCACATATGTTTTGGATAAAGTATAAGCAGATCCACCCTTAGAAGCAAAGATAGTGAAACTTCATCTCACATATTTTAGGCATTTGTTAGGAAATGTAAGAAGACAACATGCTTGTAAAAGTGGAGGGTCACTGAAAGAGAAGAAGCTCTTCAACAGGATTAACTGACACAATAAGTTTGTCAATTGCCTCAAGTCTATTAGACATGTTCAGGGGATGGCACACGAGATGGCAAAGTTTAGATACATTATTCATTGTGCTCCCATGACTCATAGTTGACTCCATGACACCTAACAACAAAAACAGTTTCTCATGGTGCCATCGTTAGTATATTTGGTTATTAACCAAAAGATCTGTTTTTCCTAATGCTTATCAGCCACTTGCCAAGGGCAAAAGACAAGACTTATAGCTTGAGGAACCCTTTGGGCAGTTCTATTCTGTTCCATTCTGTCTTCTTGTTGTTAGCTGCTGTTGAGTCAAGTATGACTCATACTGACCCTATGAATAAAAGATCTGAGCCCTATTCCATCTTGTGTCATCCCTCACTTCCTTCAAGAGCCCGTTGCAGCAGTTACTGGTCAATCCAGCTGGTTGAGGGTCATTCTCTCCTTGGCTGACCCTCCAGCCTTTCCAGCACCATATCATTCTCCAAAGAATAGTCCCTCCAAGCAACATGTTCAAAGTATGTGAAATGAAGCCTCATCATTCTTGCCTCCAAAGAACACTGTTGCTGCACCTACTCCAAGACCTACCTATTTGTTCTCTTGGTCGTCCATGTTTAGTGGTGTTCTCCCACACCACAGCTCAGGATTTGTTTTTATTATTTTTTAGTGGGTTTATGTGTGTGTGTGGTTTTTCTTTAATTTTGTTTTGTTTTAATCTGAATCAGATTGATGACAATGGGTTGGTGGATGTACTTTGGATTATCTATTATTTATATGCTTTTAGTAGGTACTTCACCAGCTAGTGTTTTACTTATTCCATTCCTAAGAAAAGTACAGCCTCTGAAGCACAAATATGATGTCTCTTACTCCAATTAATGCTGTAAGTCAACTTTTATTTTAAACCTGAATTTTTTTTACATTACTATTCAGAAAAATAGTAAAATTTTCATTTTTTAAAAGCACATTAATTTCCAGTTACAACATTACAAGACAAATTTATTGATATAAATTCACATGAATATTTGAAAATAGGATATTTTTCATAATTTTGTATTTTAAAGTTATGGTTTAGAATATTCACCCTGGAGCAGGAAAGAAAAATCTGTTTGTTCAGTAGATGTGTTAAAAATTTCTTCCTGTAGCATTCCACCAAAAGATCATGCTTAAGATCTCCATTCAATATAAAATGTTCTTCATGTTTACTTCTCTATCTAATGAAATTAAAAATCCATTTTCAAAGGCAACTACCCCATTCTCCCAACTCTAAAGAAACGAAAAACCAAAACAAAACAAAAAAAAAACCCTTGTCATTTCATGACAAACATACATTTCCTGAGTGATGGAAAACATTCACTGTGAAAATGGCTATATTTATCCTTGAGACATATTTGGTAAAATTCACTAATTTGCCCAGCGCATAATTTCAGTATGTTCATGGAAAAACAAACTGTCTTTACTGATGGCTTTAACACAGAATCCCTCTGCTGTTAGAGTTCCACAGAAGTAAGTGCTATGTAAATACTAAAGATGGAATCTGATCTTCCCAGGCAGTGGGAGAAAAAATGTTCATTTCGGTGACACATATACCATTTTTTTAAAGGAAAGTCCTTTAAGATAGTCATTGAAACAATTAAAGCATTAAAGTACCCACACAGATTTCAGTCAAAGACAAACCTGACTCAAGTAAGCTGATTGCTTGTCTTCATTGACTAGATAAGGTACTATTTAATGACAAATTCTTTCTGATTATTCTAGTTGGACTTAATGGGTTTGGCATTGCAAAAGTTTTGACAGCAATGTTCTACATATCAAGAAATATATATCTTTGATGTCAGTTTTGGTTGAATATGAGCTGAATGGTTGAAATGTATGAACTTCCCTACTGTGAAGGTGAATAGAGACATTTAGGGAACTCTCATTCTTCCATATGGAAAGAATACATATAGTTGTATACTTTAAATTCATGGCCTTTATGTCTTCAGTGGTTTAGTGTTAAGCAGTTATGCTGCCAAATCAAGGGTAGCTGATTCAAATCTACAAGCAACTCTTGGGATAAAGATGGAAATCCTCTTTCGTGTTTTTCACAACCTCTGAAAACCTGTTGGAGGGTCATATACAAGTCAGTTTTGACTTAAGTCTACATAACAATGATTGACTTTCAGTCACTTAAGTGAACATTGTTGTTGTTCAGCACTGTCGAGTTGTAGGCCACTCATAGCGACCCTATGAACAAAAGTCCTCAACTCTTGCATGTGTGACTTTCATCCTTTCTCCAGGTTCATAGAGTTTCCGGAAGCAAGCTATTTTGGAAGTGGATGCCACTTCTGCTTCCAAGCTGCTTTTAACCGGGGAGCACCACCAAATACTGTCCACCATGGGTAAGAAAGAACGTCCCTAAGTCCCCCACCTGCATCTCTTCCAGGTACACGAGACTGCATCTACCCAGCAAAGAATATTACCCAATGCAAATACAGGTTTTAGCCCAGCAGTCCCAAGCACAATTCCTCAATTAGTCCATGCTCCAGTTTCACTTCAGAAAGCAGCTTTTCCTTCAATCATTAAAAGCAACTGTGGTCAGCGCAAATGGAAGAAGCCTCAGGTCACACTTTGTCACAATTTTTTCACAACAATGCCACAGTCTCTCCTCAACCATTACCAGGGCCTTGCTTTCAGGAGGGTATTGTTTCGGTCTCCCTGAAGTCTTTCTGCCACAAGTCTTGCTGTGCAGTGTGGGAAGCACTCTCTCTCTCAAGCACTCTCTCTTTCTTTCTCTATCTCTCTTTCTCTCCCCAAAATAAATATTATTCAAAATTTTATTTAATTTGAAATCAGCTAACCAATTATTAGAGTTTTAGAAGTTATTGAATTGATTCATAGGGAACCTAGTAACAACGGTTGGAAACCTTGCCCTATCCTGTAAATGCTCTCAATCTCAGCCATGTTTAAGATTATGTTGTAGTCATTTTGATAATCCATCTCATGGAGGATCTTTTTTTTTCTTTTTTATTCCTTCCCCCCCCCACCCCCCGATTCTCTTATTTTCTCATCAAAGAGTATTTTCTAAAAACTGGCAACTCCTGACAAAATGTCCCAAGGAATATGAGACTAAATGTGATCAATCTTACCTCTAAGGAAACCTTTAGCTACACTTTTCTAAGGTATATTTGTTCTTTTGACAGTCCATGGTGTCTTAAATACTACTCAGCAGCACTAAAATGCAAAGCATTGTTTTTTCTTCAGTCCTTCTTATTCATTGTCCAACTTCCACATGAACATAGAGCAATTGACCATTTCATGGTTTGGATTAGGTTCACTTTATAACCTTGCTCTTTAGCACTTTTTGAGCAGATTTTTTTTACAGCATATTTTCTAAATACCATACTCTCTTTGATTACTTGACAACTCCTACTATAATGTTATATCTTGGATAAAAGAACATAACACCCGAAAAATGTCTACTATGTGGATCATAATAAGCTTTGATTAACATTGAGGAGAATGGAGATCTCAGAACACTTAATAAAGCTTATAAGAAACCTATACAAAGGGTGACATGGCACACAAGGGTGACCCAGCACACAAGGGTGACATGGCGCAGGAAGATTTATTTGCTGAGGACTGGCAGCTTAATATCTGGGAACAGACTGCAACCCCTAACTCCCAGCTCTGCCCAAGCCCAGCATCCCCATCCCTGCCACAGCACCATGTCCAGGGACACCACCTCACCACCACCCCATGCCCCCACACTTCTGGCATACCCTGGTGGCCTCACCACAACCCTGCACACCCTGGCAGTGCTCCAGGGCCACTAGAGACTCCTTCACGCAGCATAACAACAGCCATGGACAGTACGATTCTGAGTCAGCACACAAAGGCACACTGTGGAGCCAGCCATCGTCTGAAGCCACCAATAGAGCTGCTGTGGGACTGATCTGCCACGAGAAAGGCTGGTAGGATCCTAATGGGTTTTCATGGGCACCACCAATTGTCTGGGAGAGTTCCCAAGGGTGAACTCACTGGTGGGAATTTGGATGAGCTCTCTGGGGGCAGCCAACTGCCCAGGAACGAGCAGGCCAGTGGTAATTTAGCTGAACTTTTGAGGAAACTGCAAACCAGCCAGAGGCGAGTGGGTTGGTAGGAATTTGACTTTGTCTTGTTGAGTCCCCTTTGACCCAGGAGATAATTTGGCTGAACTTTTGTGGACACTGCAGACCAGCCAGAGGCGAGTGGGTTGGTGGGAATTTGACTTTGTCTTGTTGAGTCCCCTTGGACCCAGGAGCCTTCCTGGGCAGGAAACACGGTGCAAGGGCAACTGCGTGAGCACCACTGGACAGGGACTGGTGAATGAAAACCACTGGGAGGGAGATGGACAGCTGGAATTTGAATAAGGACCCCAATTGTAAGCACACCTAGAGAACTGAGGCATGAGTGAGATCCCCCAAGTGGTTGACCTGCCCTTGTGATTGCAGCAACCCCATTTGACTCCACACCTGTGTCTACACGTCTGGTCAATCAACCTGCCTTTAATCCAAAGCACCTTGACCTATCTCACCTACAAGAAGCTATTCTCACAGGCTCTGAACTGACATTTCCCTGGAGTCAGACGTTCAGAGAAAAGCACAAGTGGGTAGCTACCCAGCTGATCTCTACAGCATTATCTTTAGATCAAGAACATATCAATGTCTCGAAGAAAGAAAGCTGTCCCACACAATACACAAGCACAAAGCAAGATATTACCCCCAAAAGGGTGACACAGTATCAATGGATTTCCTGAAGCCAGAAAGTCTTATAGAACTTTCTGACACAGAATTTAAAAGAACAAGGATTGAATATTTCCAATGGATTAAAGACAAACTTGAAGAAGTACAGGATACTATAAGCAAAAACCAGGAGGAGCTAAAAAAACAGTCCAGAACAATGTAGAGAAAACAAACGAGGCATTAGCGGCACTGGAAAAACAAGAAACCACTATCCAAAATATGAAGTCCAATATTTCAGATGCTGTCAACATGATGGAGGGACACATGAGCAGAGTTGAAGAGATGGAACAAAGAACCAGTGAAATAGAAGACAAAATTGTCACCACTGATATGCTAGAGCAAAAAACAAACTCAAAAAGGAAGGGAAAAGATAAAAACCTAAGAATAATGTGGACACCATCAAGAGAAATAACATGCACATCGTTGGAATCCCAGAACAGGAAGAAGCAAGTAAAGGCACTGAAAAAGTTGTGGAAGAATTACTAGAGGAAAACTTCCCAGGCATAATGAAGAATGAGAGAATATATATACAAGAAGCTCAGCGAACACCATATAGACTAGACCCAAAAAGAAAAACATCAAGGCATATCATAGTTAAATTTGCCAGAACCAAAGACAAGGAGAGAATCCTGAAAGCAGCAAGGAAGAAACTAAGAGTAACCTATAAGGGAGAACAGATAAGATTAAGTGCCAATTTCTCAAAAGACACCATGCAAGCAAGAAGATAGCGGAAGGACATATATCAAACACTCAAAGAACACAACTGTCAACCAAGAATACTGTATCCAGCAAAGTTATCCATCAAATATGAAGGAGAGATCAAAATATTCCCAGAAAAGCAGAATCTAAGAGAGTTTGTAAAACAAGACCAGCATTGCAGAAAAGACTTAGAGATGTCCTTCTTACAGAGATACCACAGAAAGCATCAAGGACCAAAGTAACTAGCAACAACACCAAAAAGAACTCAACACAATGATAGCAATGAAACCTTGTTCTCAATGGAGAGAGGTTAAAGGCATTCCTTTTAAGAACAGGAACCAGGCAAGGATGCCCTCTCTCACCTCTCTTATTCAACATTGTATTGGAAGTCTTAGCGAGAACAATAAGACAAGAGAAGGAAATAAGAGGTATCCAAATTGGCAAAGAGGAGGTAAAATTATCTCTCTATGCAGATGATATGATAGTTTACCTAGAAAACCCTAAAGACTCATCAAGAAAACTATTGGATGTAGTTGACCAATTCAGCAAAGTAGCAGGATACAAGATCAACATACAAAAATCAGTTGGATTTGTCTTCAGTGACAAAGAAAATACAGAGCCAGAGCTAAGAAAAACAATACCCTTCATAATAGATTAAATACTTGGGAGTAAATCTAACCAGAAGCACAAAGGATCTATTCAAAGAAAATGACAAAACATTACTACAAGGAACAAAAAGAGACCTGGAGAAGTGGAAGAATATCCCTTGCTCATGGAGAGGAAGACTCAATATTGTGAAAATGGCAATACTACCAAAGGCAATTTACACACTCAATGCAATCCCAATAATAATACCAATCACATCCTTCAAGAAGATGGAAAAGTTAATCTCCAGTTTCATTTGGAATGGAAAGAAGCCCCGAAAAAGCAAAGCACTCCTTAAAAATAGAAAAA
>NW_006399793.1:8500484-8505535 GCF_000299155.1 Elephantulus edwardii | reverse complement strand
TGTGGAGAAACTGGAACACTTATTCACTGTTGGTGGGAGTTTAAAATGGTGCAACCACTGTGGAAGGTGGTATGGCACTTTCCCCAAAAGTTGCAAATAGAGATACAATTTGACCCAGCAATTCCACTACTGGGAATATATCCGAAAGAGACTATAACTGACATCCAAGCAGATATATGCACACCCATGTTTATCATGGCTCTGTTCACAATAGCAAAGAGTTGGAAACAACCCAGGTGCCCATCTACAAACGAATGGATAGAGAAGCTGTGGTGTGTTCACACAATGGAATACTACGCTGCATCGAAAAACAAGGAACTCATGCAATATTATTCAAAATGGCTGAGCCTGGAGGACATTATGCTGAGTGAAATATCTCAGTTGCAAAAGGACAAATATTGCATGGTGCCACCGTTGTAAAATGGGATTGATATCAGGGTTGGGGTAAGACTGAGAAAAACTGGATAAATTGTGTATACTGCACTGAAACAGATGAGGGAGTGAATAATTTAAAATCGATGTATGATAGGGTCTTATGGTTATCACAAGAGTCCACAATTAAGGTTGCTTCGTGGAATGTACTTGGGGCAGTGGGAGGGGTGCGGGGGGTTTGTGTACTAGAGAAGGAGTGTTTCTTTTACTTTTGAAAGAGAGGAGCAAACTGGGGGGGTGGGCAGTGGAGGGCTGGGCGGGGAGAGAAGTGCAGCAGGGAATGAATGGAAATCCAAAATCTCTGTAAATACTCATTAAAATTATTTTTAAAAAATTAAAAATAAAAAAGAAACCTATACATATATCTCTACTGTTTATAGGATTTTCAGTTATAATAGTAGTGGTAGATACAAATGGGAAGTCAGCAAAAATGAGGAAGAATAATGGTGAAAATCATTTAATAACTGGAACATGGAATGAACGTAGTTTAAATGTTAGAAAACTAGAAACTTTGAAAAATTAAGTGGAACACATCGAAATAAATATTCTAGGCATTAGTGAGATGAGATGGACTAGCTTTGCACACTTTGAATCAGATAATCATGTGGTACACTATACAGGGAATGAAAAACAGAAGAAAAATGCTGTTGCATTTACAGTCAAAAAAGGCAGCTGATGTTCTCAAACTGTGTTCCTTTGGGAGAGCCTACCCAAAGAATAAACAGATATGACCTGAAGAAATGGAGCCAGATGTACTCTAATAAGTGCTTCAAGTCTCCTTATGTTTCTGGGAATAAGGTTGTGTGATTTCTAATGTAGGTTGTTGGCTTCCTCAAATCATGATGCCACAGTCTTCTTCAAAAGTCCAGCATCTTGAAAGATTTATTTAGCAATTCAGAATGATTAAATAGATATGAGGAGTATACAATCTCTTGCACAAATTTCCTCATATTAAGTCATGTAGCAATCCCCTTGTTCTGTTCAAACGACTGCTTCTTAGTCTATGTACAAGTTTTACATGAGAAAAATTAAGTGGTCAGAAATAGCCACTTTTCTGATTTTATCCATAATGAATTATAATCCGTAAAGTTGCTGCTGTTGGTGGTGGTGGTGGTGGTGGTGATGTAATGTGCTTTGAGTCAGAAATTATTCATAGAAAATATTCAAAACCTGCAGCAGGTTTTCAGAAGCTATATATCAAAAGTGAGAAGATTGCCCTTCTTTCTTGGTACAACCTATGAATTTGAACTGTCTGCCTTTGGGTTGGCAGTACAACTCCTTACCCATGAGGCCACCAAAGTCAGTGAAAAAAATTAGACTAAACTAAATAGATTGACAGAATGGCTGCAGCATAGAGGTAAACATGAGAGTTTATAAGGATGGCTCAATCTTTAGTAGTGTTTTGTTCTGTTGTATGTTGAATAACACAAATCAGAGTTAACTTGATGGCCCCTGATGATAAAAACATTCTGTGAAAAAAAACAAAAACAAAAACAAAAAAACATTCTGTGGTACATTTTAATTTAATGCATTACAAGTTTCAATTTGATGTTCCCTAATTCATATTTGTACCCATTCTCAAGAAAAGTGATCCAACAGAAGGTGGGAATTAGCAATAACACATTCAAGCAAAATATTTCTCAAGATCATCCAAAACCAGCTAAATCAGTACATTCACAGAAAACTGCCAGATGTGTGCTGCATTTATAAGTGATTATGACACCAGGAATTTTTGTCCAATGTCAAATGAATTGTTTCTGAAAGCAGAGACTACCAGAAACATGTCTGTTTGTGCTTCACTGACTAAGCCAAGACATTTGACTGTGTAGATTATAACAAACTCTTCTATTCCATTGAGAAGAATGGAAATATCAGAATACTTAATTGTACTCATGTGAGCACAATTATACCTACACCAAAAAGTTGTTGAACAGAGACAGCAAGAGAACACTGCATGGTTTAAAACAAGCAAAGCTGTATGCCAGGATTTTATTCTTTTCCCATAGCTAGTCAAACTATATGCTGAGCAAATGATTCAAGAAGTTGAAATCTATGATGATGAGTATAACATCAGGATCAGAGGAAGACTGATGTTATGCACAGGTTGACTAAATCTTATTTGCTGAAAGTGAGATTTTGAAACACTTACTGCAGAAGATCAAAGATTATAGCCTTCAATATCGATTGCATCTCAATATGAAGAAGACAAAAATCTTCACCACTGGCATGATTAGCAACATTATGACAGATGAAGATAAAATGGAAATTGCTAACACTTTCATATTGCTTGGATCCACAGTAAATATCTTTGGTATTAGCACCATAGGATCAAGAGAAAGACGGTATTGGGCAAGTCCATTGTCAGGAAACTCTGACAATCACTGAGTAGCAATGATGTCAGTTTGAATACTAAGATGTGATTTATTAAAACCATTGTCATTTGAATCTTTTGTTATGAATCTGAGAGCTGGAGAGTGAATAAGCATAACAGAAGAAGAATTGATGCCTTTGAGTTATAATGTTAGAGAAGAGTAATGCATATCCCATGAACTGCCAAAAGTACAAAGAGACATAACTTGGAAAAAGTGTGGTCAAAATGCTCCACAGAGGCAAGGATGATGAAATTTTGTTTCACATACTTTGGAATATTTTCAGGAGAGGATTTTTCTTGGAAAGGTACATCATGTTTGGAAAGTTCAGCAAAAAAGAGAAAGACCCTCAACAAGATGGATTGGAACAGTTACAAGAATGAACCTAAGTGTTTCAGACATGCAGACATGATGATGATGTCACAGGACAGAAATTGGTCCAGTTCTGTTGTTTGTAGGTTTATATGAGTCATATTTGATTCTAAGACACCTGTAGATTGTATCATTCAGAAATACTTTTCTAGTAATTGAATTAGGCTATGTCATAGGTAGGAATATGCCAATAGGGCTTATTATCCTATCCACAAGGGGATTGGCTATCTCACTGATTCACAAAAGAATTGGCTAGTCTCAACCATCTATAAGCAGATTAGACAGTGTCACTATTAAATTCAGCAGTTTGAATTTACCAGTTATTTCGCCAGAGAAAGAAGGACAGTTTCATCCCATAATGATTTCCAGCCTTAGGAAATCTTGTGGAGAGTCACCATAGGTAGGAAATAAATTTAAAGCTGTCCAAGTTGTTTTGAGTGGTTTATTTTTATTAACTTGTTTTATAGTTCTTGATCTCTTTATCATTGCAATATTCTCTTACAGCCTGACATCATTGTACCGTACTACTCGTTAGAGGTCCCTCACTGCTGACTTTCCCAATGCAATTCATCTCCTGATTTCCTGGCTGCTTTTACCAAGAGTGTTGACTGTAGAGACAAGCAAACTAAAACTGTTCACTGTCTCAATCTCTTCACCATACATACTGATGCTGCCAATTGGTCCAGTGGTGAGGATCTGTGTTTTCTTGATATTGAGTTTCAATCCATATTGAAGAGGCAGTCCTTGACCTTCTGCAGCAAGCACTTCAGGTCCTCCTCAGTTTCAGTGAGCAGGGTTGTGTCATCTGCATGATTCAAGTTGTTGATGATTCTTCCACCAATCCTGATGCCACATTCCTCCTTACAGACCAGAGTCTCTGATGATCTGTTCTGCATACAGATTGAAAAGGTATGGAGACAGGATGCATCCCTGGCATACACCCTTCCCAATTTTGAACCATGCAGTGTTACCCTGCTCTGTTCTGACAACTGCCTCTTGGTCCAAGTATAGGTTTCGCATTAGCATGATTAAATGTTCTGGGATTCCCATTCTTCTCAAAGTCAGCCACAATTTGTTATGATCCACACAGTTAAAAGCCTTTGCATAGTCAATGAAGCACAGATAGACATTCTTCTGGTATTCTCTGCTTTCTGCCAAGATCCATCTTACATTAGCTATAATATCCCTAATACCGCTACCTCTTCTAAATCCAGCCTACACATCTGGGAGTTCTCTGTTGACATATTGTTCCAAACGTTTTTGGATCATTTTCAGCAGAATCTTGTTTGCATGTGATATCAGTGACATTGTTCGATAATTTCCACACTCTGTTGGGTCACCTTTCTTTGGAATGGGAACAAATATCGATCTCTTCCAGTCAGTTGGCCAGCTGGCTGTCCTCCAGATTTCCTGACAACACTTGATAAGCATATCCAGGGCAGTGTCTGTTTGTTGAAATAAATTAATTGGTATTCAGTCATTTCCTGGAGCCTTGCTAAGAAAAAGAAAAGAAAAAACAAACAAAAAAAGCAAAGTTAAAAGAAAACAATTACCAGCCAAAGATCCTGTACTCAGTGAAGCTCTCCATCAAATATGAAGGAGAAATTCTTTTTAGAAAAAAAAATTAACTTAAGGAATTTGTGAAAACGGGACCAAATTCACAAGTTGTAGGGAGAATCCTTCCTAGGAAAAAAAACAAAGGAAAATAGATGGACCATAATAACTAGAAAAGGTCAGAGATAAAACCTGGCCTGGGGCTGAATAATTTAAAAGGGTATGATAAGGTATTATGGTTATCACAAGAGTCCACAATTAAGGTTGCATAGTGGAATGTACTTGGGGCGGTGGGAGGGGTGTGGGGGGATTGTGTACCAGGGA
>NW_006399793.1:8482525-8500299 GCF_000299155.1 Elephantulus edwardii | reverse complement strand
CACACTTAATGTGAATGAACTAAGTTCACCAATCAGGAGAAAAGAGTAACAGAATAGATTTAAAACAAAACAAAACAAAACACAAAAAAAACCCCAAAGCCCATAAAAGACAATATGTAGTTAAAAAGAGACACATTTAAGAAATCAGGAGAAAGATTAAAAATCAAAGTCTGACAAAAATATACCAACCAAATGACATAAAATAAAAGCAAGAGTGACAATACTAATCTCTGATAAATTAAACATCAATATAAGAGTGTGAAAGAAAATCTAGTGATTTGGGGGGAACACCCCAAACAAACAACAATACATTTGGCAATATTATTTCAGTCAAGGATCTCAGATCAAAACTTTACAAAATTCTAGAAGGCCTCCATAAGAAAAAGACTGGTAACCCAATTACAAAATGGGCAAAAGACATAGAAAGACTTTTCACAGTGGAAGGTAATTTGGCAAGGCCTCAGGAATTGATGGCATACCAATTAACGTATTTCAACAGACCCTGCCCTAGATGTGCTCACCAAGTTGTACCAAAAAATCTGGAGGAAAACCAGCTAGCTATCTGACTGGAAGAGATCTATATTTGTTCCCATTCCAAAGAAAGGTGACCCG
The DNA here is from genome assembly GCF_000299155.1 of Elephantulus edwardii. Lineage (NCBI taxonomy): Eukaryota > Metazoa > Chordata > Mammalia > Macroscelidea > Macroscelididae > Elephantulus > Elephantulus edwardii. The sequence continues at coordinate 8,499,687 of NW_006399793.1, read as the reverse complement.
ACAGAGTACAGAAATTATCATGCAATACCATTGATATCACATGTAAGCAATGTTCTACTGAAGAATATCCAAAAATGATTGAAACAGTACATCAACAGAGAACTACCGGAAGTTCAATCTGAGTTTAGAATAGATCATGGTACTAGAGATATTACAGTTAATGTTAGATGGATCTTGGCTGAAAGCAGAGAGTACCAGAGGAATGTCTATTTTTCATTAACTGTGCAAAGACATTTGACTGTGTGGATCACAATAAACTATGGCTTATTCTAAGAATAACGGAAATCCCAAAACTTTTGCTTGTGCTTATGTGAAAATTGGACTTGGACTAGGAGGCAGTCAATAAAGCACTGCATGTTTTAAAATTGGGAAGGGTGAATGCCAGGTTTTTGTCATATGTCCATACTTTTTCAATCTATATGTAGAACAGATTATCAGAGAGACTGGGCTCTATGTGGAGAAATGTCGCATCAGGATTAAAGGCAGACTCAACAATCTGTGTTATACCGATGACACAATCTTTCTTGCTGAAACTGAGAGAGACCTGAAGTGCTTGCTGCAGAAGGTCAAAGATTGCAGCCTTCAATATGGATTGAAGCTCAACATTAAGAAAACAAAGATTCTCACTATTGGACAAATTGACAGCATCATAATCGATGGTGAAGAGATTGAGATTTTAACATCTTTAGTTTGTTTGGCTCCACAATCAACCCCAATAGCAGTGACAAAGTTTAAAATGACAACAAGTAACAAATGTTGGAGAGGATGTGGAGAGATAGGAACTCTTATACACTGCTGGTGGAATTGTAAAATGATTTAACCACTTTGGAAGGCAGTTTGACGTTTGCTCAGAAAACTGAACCTAGAATTTCCATATAATTCAGCTATTCCAATGCTTAGAATAGATGCCCAAAAATTAGAATTGAGGCAAAAACTGAGATTGTACAAGAATGTTTATAGCAGCATTATTTACCATCACAAGATCATGGAAACAGCCCAAATGTCCAACCACAATCAAATGGATTGAAAATTGTGGTACATTCACACAGTGAAATATTATGCAGGGTGCAGGAGCAATGATTTTGAAAATCATTACCTAACTTGGGAGGAAAGAATTATACTAAGTGAAACAACTCATTCTCATGAGGACAAATACAATATAAGACCATTATTGTAGAAAAATAAAGATAACCAGTAAAACTTGTATGAGAATACAGGGGGGCAGGGTAGGAGCAGAGGGGTGAGGATGAGCAGGGGAGTAATCATAGGGTCACACAATTTGAGGGGTGGTGATAGGGGTAGGTAAATGAAATTGGGAAGATCTAGTAAGAAAAACAATGTATATGAATAGTGTAAGTAAGCCAGTATAAACTAAAAAAAATATTTTAAAATAAAAAGTAAGGGTACTGTCATAGTAGGTCAAGAAAATATAATCTTGATAAATATCTATGAATCAAATGATTATTGTTATTGCTGTTAGTTGTTGAATACAACTCATAGCAACTCTATGGGCAACAAATCTGAATACTGTTCTATCTTTTGCCATTTTCACACTTCCTGTCACAGTAGAACACACTGTAATAGTCACTGGGTCAATAACCCTAGTTAGGGGTCTTCCTCTCCTTTGCACACCCTTTTCCGTTGTAAGCATGATGTCGCTTTCCAAGGAATAGCCCTTTCTAGAAAAATGCCTGAAGTATGTGAAAGGAAGACTCATCAGTATTCCTTCCATAGCTACACCCTTTACTAGAAATGGTTGTTTGTTCTCCTGGCCATTAATGGGATGTTCAGTGCTCTTCTCCAACACCACACCTCAAAGACATCACTTCTTCTTCTTTCATTCCTATTCATTGTCGTGTTCTCAGATGTATAGCAAGTGATTAAGAATACCATGGCCAGAATCAGACATACCTTAGTCCTCAAACTTACATCAATATTCTTTAATAATTTGGAGAGGTCCCTAAGTGAAGACTTTTTGAGTGCAATGCTTCTCCTTATTTCCTGACTGATGGTACCAAGGATGTTAATTGTGGTTCCATGCAAGATGAAATTGCTGACAGGAGACTTTAACACACCATTCTCACCAAAAGTTAGGGCAACTCAAAAGAAACTTAACTATACATTCAGTCAACTCGACCTTACAAATGTGTTCCAAGTACTGAACCCAATTAAAACTTAATTAACTTTCTTCTCTAGTGCATATGGTATATTTTCCAGAATTGATCAAATGCTAGGGTACAAAGCAAGCTTCAAAAAAATTTAAAAAAAAAAAACACAAAAAAACCCCAACCTTGAAATAGTATAAAGTATCTTCTTAGACCACAATACCATAAAGCTAGAAATTAACCACAAGAAGATAATGTTTATAAACCACCAACAAGGAAGCTAAGAAATACCCTGCTAGAACATGGGTTTTAGAGGAAATAAAAATGAAATAAGATTTCCTCAAAATAAATTATGATGAGAATAAAATGTACAAAACCCTCTAGTATACAGTTAAAGCAGTCCTGAGGGGGAAGTTCTTACAATGGGAAAACACATAAAAAACAAAGAAAAAAGCAAAATTCATTATCTAACATAACAACTTTATCAAATAGAAAAAAAACAAAGTCCAAACAAACCAACAATCTAACCCCACAACATCTAGAAGAAAGAAAATTACAAGAATAAGAGCTAAAAATAAATAAATATAGTTCCAAATATCCTTAACAAAATCCTAGTAAATAGAATTCAAAAATATATCAAAGAATAATTTATTATGACCAAATTGATTCATAACAGGTAAGCGGATAAGGAAAATCTCCACCACATTAACCAAATAAATAAGAAGAACCGTATGATCCTAGCAAGTTATACAGAATAGGCATTTGACGAAATCCAATACCCTTTTCTGATTAGGACACTTCACAAAATAGGAAAAGAAAAGTATTTCATTAACATAATTAAAAGTATATGCAAACCAAGAGCCAATATCATTGTCAATGGAGAAAGACTGAAAACATTTTCCTTGCTAGTAGGAACAAGACAAGGATGTCCACTTTCACCACTTCTATTCAATATTGTATTGGAAATACTTGTTAGGGCAATGCAACAATAGAAGGAAATAAAAGGCATCCAGATTGGCCAAAAGATGGTTAAACTGTTGCTGTATGCAGATGGTATGATAGTATACACAGAAAACCCCAAGGACTCAACAAAAACTCTAAAGAACTAGTGAACTGATTTAGCAGGGTGGCAGGATTCAAGATCAATATCCCAAAGTCCATGAGATTCCTCCACAGTAACAAAGAGAACTCAAAGAAGGAAACCAAGAACGCAATACCATTTACAATAGAAATGATGATAGTTATAAAAAGGCTTTAGGTCTTTTGTTCATAGTATTACTATGAGTCATGCTAGACTTGATGGCAATCAGCAACAGTAACAGAGACACAAAGACCTGTACAAAGAAAACTACAAAATATTTCTGTGAGATACAATAAAAGAGCTATAAATGGGAAAAAAAGTTCCCCTTTAATGGATAGGAAACTCAATATAGTGAAAATGGCAACACTAGCAAAAGCAATCTACATGTTCAACACAATCCAAATAAAGATACCAAATTCAATTTTCGAGGATATCAAAAGAGAAATTGCCAAGTTTATTTCAAGAGGAAAGAGACACCAAATAAGCAAAGCACTTCTGGAAAAAAAAATGAAGTAGGAGGAATAGCACTCCCTGACCACAAAACCTACAAGACAATGGTAGTAACCAAAATAGCATGATACTAGTACAATGACATAGACCAATAAAACAGAATTGAGAACTCAGAAATGGATCTTTCTGTCTATGATCAACTGAGATTTGACAAGGAAATAAAAGCTACCAAATGGGGAAATGACAGCCTTTTCAACAAGTAGTTCTGGCAAAACTAAATCTTCAGAGAGCTGAAACAACATCTGTATCTCACACCATACACAAAAATCAACTCAAGGTGGATCAGAGACCTGGGAATAAAGCCCCAAACCATAAAGTTTGCAAGAGACATACTGAGACCAATCTTAGAAGGCCTAGTCTATGATACAAAAAGAGACTGCCAAATATAGCTAGAAATCTATAATCTAGAGTGGGTAAAACTGATGAACGGATGTTTCTAAAGATTAAATCCCTGTGATCATCAACAACTTTTTCCAACAGAGTAAAAAGAAAACCTAGGGAATTGGAAAAAAGTATTTGGAAACAACATCTTAGACCAGGATTTTACAACATAAATTTATAGAATACTACCAGACTTCCAGAAGAAAAAGACTAATAATTCAATTATATAATAGACAAAAGACATGGAAAGACTTTCACAGTGGAAGACATTTAGATGACCAAAAATCACATGAAAATATTCTCAAAATCATTGGCAATAGATGGAAACAAAAACCACAATGAGATACCATCTCACCCCGGTAGCAGTAGCAAAGTTTAGCAAGGCAGCAAGCAATAAATGTTGGAGACGATGCGGAAAGGTGGGAACTCTCATACACTCTTAGATTGTAAAATGGTACAACCACTCTGGAAAGCGATTTGGTGTTTGCTAAAAAAATCTGAACATAGAAAATCCATATGAACCATTATTCTACTACTAGGAATATACCCCAAGGAAATTAGAATTGAGACACAAATAGAGATTTGTACACCAATGTTCATAGCAGCATTGTTCATGACTGCAAGAACATGAAAACAACCCAAATGTCCAACCACAATTGAATGGATTGAGAAATTGGGATACATTCACACAATAGAATACTACGCAGTACTCAGAAAGAACAATTTTTTTTTAAATGTGCTATGTAATCTGCGAAAGGCTGAAGAGCATTATGCTGAGTGAACTAACTCAGTCTCATAGAGACAAATACTGCACAAGATTACTGTTGTAAACATAGAAAGATAACTAACAAAACCATGTAAAACTAGTAAAATTCCTTCCCCAGAAAGGAAAGTGGTGAGAGCAAAGGCATAGGCTAAGTAGGGTGAAATCACAGGACTTTACAGTTTGGCAGGTAGAGGGAGATAGTAAAGGAAATGGGAAAGATATGGCAGGAACCTAAAATAACAATAATGATGGCCATAGTTTAATGTTGATTAATCTTACAAAGCATAGTGCATGGAATTGATTGTATAAAACACAATGTGAATGAAGAATAGTGTGAAACACGATACATGTGAATTGTGTAAGCAAGACAATATAAATTTTTTTAGAAAAGTATTATTAGCTGTTTTTTATTGACTCTGCAAATGTATTTGACTGTGTGGATCACAACAAATTATAGATAACATTGAAAATAATGAGAATCTCAGGACACTTAATTGTGTTCACGTAAAATCAATACCTATATCAAGAAGCTATTGTGTGAACAGAGCAAGGGAATAATGTATATTTTAAAATAAAGAATAGTGTGTGTCTGTGCTGTATCTTTTCTCTATACCTATTCAAAAGAATGAAGAACAGCATGACATCAGAATTGGAGGAAAACTCATCAACAACCTACATTATGTAGATGACCCAACCATGCTCCAGAAAATCAGACTGCCATCTTGAATATGAATTATATCTGAACATCAAGAAGACAAAAAACCTTACCACTGAACCAATAGTCAGCATCATCATAGAATGGAGAAAATATAAAATTGTCAACAATTTCATCTTACTTGGATCCACAATCAACACTCTTATTTCCAGCAGTCAAGAAATCAAAACACATGTGGACTGGGAAACTCTGCTTACAACGATTTTCCAAAGTGCTAAACAGCAATGATGTCAGCCTGCAATTAAGGTACATCTGATCCAAATCATTATCTTTTCATTTACTTCCTACACATCTGAAAGTTAAAAAGGAAATAGGGATGACAGAAGAAATATCAATGTCTTTGAGTGTGGTGTTTGAGAAGAGCCAAAAGAACAAACAGATATATTTTTTAAAAAGCGATACCAACAATCAATGAATGGAAATCCAAAATCTCTGTAAATATTCATTGGAATTAATAAAAAAAGGGAAAAAAGTGAATCAGAGTGCTCCTAAGAGGCAAGGATGTAAGTATTCATCTCACCATCCATTGATTTTGTTTTTATGAGAGGCAAGTCCTTGGAAAAAGACATCATACATGGAAACATTGGCAAAAGAGAGGAATACTCTGAAGAAGATGGATTGCCACAGTGGCTGCAACAATGGGTTCAAGTATACGAGAGATGATGGGGATGACAGTGTTCAGATCTGTTTTTTCACAACATCACTATGAATTATGATAACCTTGATGGCACCTGACAATAACAGCAGTAAAGTGAGGAAGACCTTCAATGAGATGGATTGATTCAGTGACTGGGGTATTGGAGATAGGTGTGTCAGAGACAATGAGATTGGTACAGGATAGAACAGGGTTTAAGGCTGTTGTTCATCTGGTCGCTATGACTTACAGATAACTCAGTGACACATAACAAAAACAACAATATGTCTTAATTTCAATTTTGGAAAACCAGAATGAGAAAAGTGGTCTAAGAATTAAGAGCTTTAGTTATATTTGAAAATTTATTAATGCCGTAAGTTGTTATATATTATTGAATCAGCTTGCTGATTTTCAAAGGCAATAATTTGCATTGGTGGAGATTGCTAATCTTTCTCCTGTGAAGAAGATGTTGGATTTGAGTTATGTATCTTGATGTTAGCAGAAGCAGTTCCTTAACTTTAAGCTAGCATAGTTCATCAGTGACATAGATTAAGTCATTTAAATGGATATCAGAGAAAAATAAGAATAAAAAATAAAAATATGAATCTGTTTAAATGGTTTAATCTATGTATTAATCTTTATAGCTTTTGGTTTTACCTTAAATTAGTTTTTGTGTATGGTGTGAGATATGAGTCTAATTTCACTTTTCTGCAGATAGATGTCCAATTTTGCTATCATCATTTGTTAAAGAAGTAGTACTTTCTCCACATAATGGCTTTCTCTCTTTGTGAAAGATTCATTGATCATAAGTAAATGGGTTGATTCCTGACTTCTCCATAAGAAAAAATCCACAACCAGAAAAGGATAAAATAGATGAACGGGATCTTTTAAAATCCAAGTCCTTCAAAAAACTTCTCCAATAAGATTTTTTTTAAATCTCCAAATTGTAGAAAATATCTGATAAGGTACTCATGTTGTTGTTGCTGTTAAGTGGCGTCAAGTCACAGGCGACTCATAGAGACCCTATGAAGGAGAGTCCTCGACGCTTGGATGCCTTTCATCCTCTTTCTAGGTTCATAGGGTTTCCGGAGGCAAGCTGTTATGGAAGTGGATGCCACTCCTCCTTCCACAAGGTACTCATACCTAAAATTTACAGATTGTCACAGAAACTCAAAAATATAAAGATAAAATGCAATTATAAAATAAACAGAAAATATGAAAAGATGCTTCAAAGATGATATTCAGAAGATCAACAAAAATATAAAGAAATTGTGAAGATCCCTATTGTTAGGTGCCATTGAGTCACCTATGACTCATATTAACCCTATGAACAAAAGATCTGAGCCCTTTTTTATTCTGTGCCATCCTCACACTTCCTGACACACAGGAGTCCATTGTGGCAGTCACCACACAAATCCACCTGGTCAAGTGTCTTCCTTTCCTTTGCCAACCCTCCACCCTTCTCAGCATCATATCCTCCAAGAAATATCCCCTCTTAGATACATGGCCCAAGTATGTGAGGTGAAGCCTAATCATTCTTGCATCCAAAGAGCACTCTGGCTGCACCCTCTCCAAAACATATCTGTTTGTTTTTGGTTCTTTTGGCTCTTCTCCAACACCACAACTCAAAGGTGTCAGTTCTACTTCTGTTGTCCTTACTCATTGTCCAGCTCTCATATGCATAGCAAGTGATCAGAAAGACTATGGCCTGAATTAGATGCATCTTAGTCTTCAAACTGCCATCATTACTATTCAATAATTTGGAGAGGCAATCAACTACAGATTTTTATGCAGCATTAAAAAACAACAAAGAGTTCATGAAACACTACACAACATGGAGGATTGATTTATGCTGGGAAACAGGAGTGGCATCCACTTCCTAAACTAGATGTGTCTGGAAACTCTACAAACTTTCTAAATTCTATACATGTACAGAAATGATGTTAGATACAGAACAGAGTTCTGTACAGAAATGGTGTTAGTTATAGAATGGAGTTCAGGTCTTTTGTGCAAAACCTACTCTCAGTCATATTAGACTTAACAGCACTTAACAACTGCTTAATGAAACTAGTGCTGTTATATCTGGAGGAACACTCTTCCAATTTGTACATCACTCTTTGTCAATATGCCGTATGAAGTAACCTGGGTTTGCTGTGATGCTGAGCCTTGTACCATTGTGGTATCAAATACCAGAATGGTTTCCCAAGATGGATGGTGCTTAGTGGAGCTCCAGGTTTGGAAGCAGGAGTGGCATCCACTTCCTAAACCAAATGCCTCTCGAAACTCTATGAACTTGGAGAAATTATGATAGCTATGGAAAGGCATTGGTCTTTTCTTCATAGAGTTGCTATGAGTCATTCTTGACTTGACAGCAATCAATAAAAACAATGTATTGTGTTGGCCTATTTGTTTTCTATTTTAGACTGCTGTGTGTTTTTATGTCCATTGTCAAAAAACATAGGTAGCAGAAACACAGCAAATATAATCTAGATGAATAAATTTTTCATTAAATAAATAAAAAGAACAAAATTAAAACAAAGAAACAAAACAATCTTAGTTTTGTGGAAGTGGTAAAATTATTGATACCTTCTGAATATTTTCTGAATATTTACTGAATTATTTCTATGTTTTCTTTTATTGTGTACTTTTGTAGATTATAGAGATATTTCTTCATGAACTTCACATTAACGCTTCCATGATGACTGGGTCCTTCAATTCATTCCTGTCTCTATGCTTCAGGTAGTTCTTGCCTCTATTGAGACAGCTGAACCCGTGTATGCAGTCATCCTAAGATGATAATTTTTTAAGGAAATACAAGGCTGGCACTTTCTACAGTGTGATGGAATCTACATCTAGTCCCCAAGAACCACCTTCCCTGTTGCCTCCGAACATTGGAATTGAATTTTATACCTGTGCAATTCTGTGTCTTTGATATGTCAATAAGATGAAGTAACTCTGACCAAAGCCTTTATCTTTTCATCAAGACAACAGGTTTCATTTCCATGTGAGATATTTTCCTATGTAATCTCTCTCAGAAAACCCCCTCATAGCCATCAAGTTGACATTGACTCACAGTTGACCCTGTAGTAAGTTTTTAGAGGCTGTAAATTGCTTGGTGAGAGACTGTCCATCTTTCTGTGGACTTGCTAGTGGATTTAAATTGCCAGAGAGGTGCAACCTTTGGGGTTAGCAAGACAACTGTCTAATGACTATTTTAACACAGTTCCGTATAAAAAATAAGGCATAAATTAACCTAACAACAGTTATGAAGATAGCATAGCAGAAGAAACTTTTTGTTCTGTTATACTTACAGTCACCAATAATCAAGAAGATGACTTAGTTTAGAAAATATTTTGTACTATTACACTTGTTTAGAAAATATTTTGCACTATTGCACTTAAGGTCTTCTTGAGTCAGAGTTGACTCAACAGCATTTGCAGGAACAAAAAAAGTCCTGTATTTCTGTCCTGAAACAAACAAAAAAGGAAAAAAATCAAACTTACTGATATTCAGTTGATCCCACTCATAGCGACCCTCTATCAAGTTTCTCAGGCTGTAAATAAAAACATGAGGAGACTACCCAAATTTCTTCTGTGGAAACCCTGATGAATTCAAACTTCCAGACAAAACTAGACTTTGGCTTAGCAGGAGCTCACTGTGGACACACCACAATGGAGAATTTTAAGACTTTTATCTTTTTCCAAGGAAATTTCTTCCAAGGTCAATCTTTTCAACTCCCTCTAGCAAATATTGTAGCAATTCTATCACTTGGTGAAATAAATGAGATTGGAAATAAAATGATAAAATCTTGTAAATGTAATGAATTACTCGTCGCAAATACTTAAAATAAGACACAAAATAAAACAAAAAAACAGCCAGAAACAGCAAATACTTTAAAAAAGACAACCAAAAAACGGAAACTGTGACTTTATACATGGTTATTACTAGATGGACTGCATGGAAATCATTGGATAAGCTCAATATCAGCATTCAAAATCATACAGGTGCTGACTCTGAACAGAGCATCAATTACTCGTGTGCAAATTCAGACTGAGGCTGAAAAAGATTAAAACAGGTTCACTAGAATAAAAATAGGAACTTGAGCCTATCCATCCAGAATTTAAAAATAATTTTAAGAATAGATTTGAAGCATTGAACGCCAATTATCAAAGACCAGGTAAGTTGTGGAATGATACCAAAGACATCATTCATGAAGAGAGCAAAAGTTCATCACAAAGATAGAGGTGAAAGAAAAAAAACCAAAAAACCTGAAACAGATGTCAGAAGAGAATCTGAAAATTGTATTAGAATGTCAAGAATTGAAAACAAATAGAAGAGACATTGAAATAAAATATTTGAACAGATGATTTAAAATTGCAGCTGGAGAAGAAAATGCGAAGTATTATAATGAAATATGCAGAGACGTAGAATTGAAGGATAAGAAAGAGAAAACTCATTCAGCATTTCCCAAGCTGAAAGAGTTGAAAATAAATTCAAACTTTGGGTTGCAATACTTAGAAATGCTATGGACAAAATCTTTAATGACCCAGGAAACTTCAAAAGAAGATGGAAGGAATAAACAGAATCACTGTACCAAAAAGAATTGACTGACAGTGAAAGCTTTTAGGAGGTACCACGTCATCAGAAGCCAATGGTGATGAAAGATGTTCAAGCTGCTCTGAAGGCATTGGAAAAAATAAGGCCCAGAAATTGATGATATACCATTTACATTTCAAATGGCAGATGTAGCCCTGAATATGCTCACCAGCATATACCAGGAAATTTACAGAATAGCTTCCTGATAACTGAGTGGAGATTTATATTTGTTCTCCATTCAAGTAGGGTGATGCAATAGAATGTGGAAATTACAAGATGATATCATTAATACATCAGATGCAAGAAAAATACTGCTGAAGAGCATTCAAAAATGGCTGGAACAGCATATTGACAGAGAACTGTCAGAAGTTCAAGCTGGATTTAGAATGCACTATAGCACAGGTCCATCCTGGAGAGCATGAAATCAGGTTGCTTCTTGGAGGCAAGGATTTTGAAGCGCCACCTGACATACTTGAGCATATTGTAAGGAGAGACCACTACCTAGAGAGGGACATTGTGCTTGGAACAGTGAAGGGACAACATAAGAGAGGAAGACCCTAATGAAATGGATGGAGTAATGGAGAGAGGTGTGTCAGAGGTGTGTCAGAGAAGAGCAAATTGGCTCAGGGTAGAGTGGGTTTCAGAATTGTTGTACATAGGATCACTATGAATTGGAGTCAACTCGATGACACATAACAACAACGATATAGCACCAGGGACACCATTGCTGTCAGATGGATCCTGTCTGAAAGCAAAAAGAGGAATGTCTGTTTGTGCATTATTGACAATGGAAAGGAATTTGAATGTATGGGTCATAACAAATTATGGCTAACCCTGAGAAGAATGGGAATCTGAGAATGTTTAATTGTGCTCATTTAAAATCTGTATCTAGAACAAGAGGCTGTTTTGCGGAGTAAGAGACAGAAAATGGTCTAAAATGAAGAAAAGAGTGTGTCAGGGTTGTATCGTTTCTCCATAGATACTCAATTGTTTACTGATTAAATTACTTGAGAAGATGGACTGTATGAAGAGATATGTGATATCATGATGGACGAAACACTGATTGGGGTGTCAGAACCCTTGAAAATTGGCCTTTCTACCTATTGTCTTAGTCCCCTGGGGAACATAATCTCTGATATAATGTTTGGTGGATGATTGAATAAATCAGAGCCTTCTCTCATTTGTGCTGTTGAATTGTACCTGGACTTTCACTAATTGAGGAATTGTGCCTCGTTAGTTTGACCTGGGACTGTTGGATTTGTATTGGTTGATATTCTTTGCCTCCTCCACTCTCCAACTAATTCACCTAATAAACTGCACAACTGTGAGTAAAGTTTGAGGGTCAACATCAATATCAGACAAATAATGGTAGAAAGATATGCAGGAGCATGAGGGCTGCTATGTGTGACCAAGCAGCTTGCTGTTTAATCCTATGGATATTATAGATGGGGACAGTTCCCCTTTATAAAGTGAGTAGAAGTCAGACTCAGCTTCTCCACATTGCTTCTGCTCCATTCACACTTGTCAATGACTTTCCTTAGGCAACGACACAACCTTGCTTTGCTGCAAGTGAGAAGGACTTGAAGTGCTTACTGGAGAAAATAAAAGTCTGCAACCTTTAATATGGATTCCATCTCAAAGTCAAGAAAACAAAAATTCTCACCATTGGACTGATAGACATCATCACACATAGAGAGAAGATTGACAGTGTCAGTAACTTCATCTAACATGGGTCCACAGTCAATACAAATGAGATCAGTAATTAGGAGATCAGGAGACATATTGAAATGGGAAAGTCTGCAGTCAGTGAAATCTCCAAATTATTGAGGAGCAATGATGTACTTGTGAGGACTAATAGGGGGCACCTGATTCATCTCATGGTGTTTTTAGTCACTTGCCATACATTTGCAATCTGGGAAATGAATAAGGATGACAGAATAAGAATTGATTCCTTTGAACTGTGATGTTTAAGGGGAGTGCTGAATAACCCAAGAACAGCCAAAAGAGCAAGCAGATATATCTCTGAGAACCTTCAGCCAGAGTGTTCCTTGGAGGCAAAGATGATGAAGCTTCATCTTACATAATTTGAATATGTTGCTAGGAAAGTTATTTCTTGGAAAGTGACATTATGCTTGGAAAGGTCAAGGAATGGCAATGGAGAGGAAGACCCCCAGCCAAGTGGACTGAGATGGTGACTACCACAATGAGCCTATAATGTTATAGATTGTAAGGTTGGCACAGGATATAGCATAGGATTCAGATCTGTTGTTTATAGGGTCACTATGGTCATACTTATTTACTGTGTATAGCATAACAAATTATGGCTAACCTTGAGTAGACTGGGAATTGTAAAGCACTTGATTGTGCTTACATAGAACCCACAGTTGGACCAGTAAGCATTTTTCAGAACAGAGTAAGAAGCACTGCATGATTTGAAATCAGGGAAAAAAGTGTAACTGGGATGCATCCTGTCTCCACAGCTTTTCTATATAGCTGCAGAAAAGACCATACAGGGAGCTGGGCTTTACGAGGAGGATTGTGGCATCAGGATTGGAGGAAGAGTTATTAACAACCTACGTTATGAAGATGACACAACCTGGCTTGCTGAAACTGAGGAGAACCTGAAGCACATGCTGCAGAAGGTCAAGGACTGTAGCCTTCAACAGGAATTGAACCTTAACATCAAGAAGACAAAGAGTCTCAGCACTGTGCCATTGGCAGTACCATAAAATAGATTAAGAAGCAATTGAGGTTGTTAACAATTACAGCTTTTTTGGCTCCACAATCAACACTATTTACACCAGCAGTCAGGAAATAAAAAGAACAAATAACATTAGGTAAATCTGCTGTCAGGGACCTCTCTAGAGTGCCGAAAACCAATAATGTCACTCTAGGGACTAAGGTGCACCTGATCCAGGTCATGATCTTCACAATTACTTGCTATGCATCAGAGAGCTGGACAATGACTAAGGATGGCGGAAGAAGAATTGATGCCTTTAAGTTATGTTCCGAAGAGTCTTGAACATACCATGAACTGCCAAAAAAACAAAGTGGTCTTGGAGACGGAGAAAACAAGTTTCTCCATGAAGGCTAGGATTTTGCAGCTCCATTTCACATACGTTGGGCATGTAGCCAGGAGGGACTTGTCCTTGGAGGAAGATATAATGCTCAGAAGGGTGGAGGGACAGCACAGGAGAGGAAGACCCTGGTTGAGATGGATTGATACAACAACAGGGGATGGGGAGTAGATGTGTTGGAATCTTTAAGACTCGCTCAGGACAGGGCAGGATTTGGAGTTGCTGTACACTGGGTTGCTATGAGTCACAGGAAACTCAATGGCACATAAAAACAACAACAACAACAACAACATGCATCATATTCTATTTCTCAGCATCTAAAAATAATAACAACAGTAGTGATGCCATAAAGAGATCTCATCGCCTAGAGACAAAGTGCTGCAATGCCAACCTAAAGCCATGTGATTCAAATCCAATGGCTGTTCCCAAGAGAAAGATGGGAAATCATCTCCCTGTTTACTGCCTCTGAAAAGCCTCGTGAGGGTCATCTATGACTCAGTTCCCATTAGGGATTATAAAACAGAAACAATAGGGGAGTAATAACAGTACTAATTTTTCTGTCTCTTAGCTTGTGTGTGGCTAAGATAATCAAGCACTTCTACTGAGGGTATAAGAATATCTGACATCTCTCACACAGTGGCTGGTGGTCACAAACCCTGTGCCTTTGGGATTGCAGAGCAGCTTTCTGCCACTAGAACACCAGAGCTCCCTCTTTAGTTACAATTATTGGAATATTGAATGAAACTGAAAGGAAGGCATTATTCTAACATTTTAATATTCTAACATTATTCTAACATATATATTTAAAATTATATATAAATTTACACATCAACACTCACAACCACATCCACACCCACACTTGAAATTTAGCTGAAAAAGAAAGTTGAACTCTTGAAAATCTTTCTTAACACTTAAAAGTCAGTCTTGCAGAGGAACAATGATCACTGTAGTGTCTTACTGTGATATTATTTTTAAAAAAACGCATTATATTCTCCATCACACATTTGTAACCACTTCAAGCCTGAAGAATAATAAAATTTGTTGTAGGAATATTTCTATTAATGACTCTATCGTAATGTGATATAATTGGCTGGTCCCAGTGGATTTACATAATTCTGCATTTGATTAAAAATTATAAAATTTCAAAATAAGGAAATAATAATTCTTTATCATTTCCGTTAGCAACAACACAATGAAATAAAATATATGTGTGTTGGATACATAGATGTATATGACAGGAACTTTTTCAGATATATGTGTATTTAGTTTGTGTATGTGTGTGTATTTATTTGAGAAAGCAACAGTGGGAGATTCGGAAGGAGGGAGGGAGAGAAACAGAGTAAGCTCTGGTGGCATAGTACTAGGGAATTGTACTGTCAACCCAAAGGGACATAGATCAAATCCACCAGCTGCTCCTTGATAAAAGATGGGAACTCTCCATGCAAAGTTCTAATAAAGTTGAAAGTGAGTTGAGAAATTATCTGACCTGATTCTACAAGAACCAGATAGTAAATGTGAAAACTGCTGGCATAGATACGATAATCAAATCTGGATCTATTAATGGTGCTGCCATGAGGAACATATAAATATAAGAATAAAAGGACAAGAATAGAGCCCTGAGGGACCACACATTTTACAGTAATGGTTTCTGATGAGCCGCTACCCAATATAGCATGCTGTATCTGCTGACAAAAATAATTACATTTCAAGCTAATTTAATACTGTTTCAGAAATTCCAACTCACGTATCAGAAAGATCTAATAATATATCACTGTCTACAGTGTCAAAGGTGAGTGATTTCTCTCACTTTGAGGGTAGGCATTCTTTTATTTCCAACCTTTCTCAGTTATCGCGGAAGATAGTCTCTGAGAACTTATGGACACCCTCACACTCATGTTGGTATTTTATAAAATATTAATCAGATAATTATGTCTTTATACAAATTTCCAATTCTCTTTCTGCTATTTTCTTTTTTTGTGTCTAAAAGAGAACTGAGGTAGAAAACCTGTTATAGGATTGAGTGGACACATACATATTTGATAATTTAAATATTTGCTCAAAGACTGTCATGAATATTGATAGGTAAGCAATAGTACTTGTAAAATAAAATACCAATAGGCTGTAGTATCCCCCTTTCTGTTAAAAAAATAGATATTCTGTCTTTATGTTTCAAATTTGAGAAGGGTAAAATAAGTCATTAAAATATAGCAGATAAAAAAACAAGACGACTAAGTAAAACAGAGCTGTTGGGTTGTTGTTTTTTTTGTTTGTTGTTTTGTTTTGTTTTTTAAATTCAGACTTCCACCTGTACTCCAGAATATTGTTTTGGATTTATGTTTTTAGAATAAAAAGAGAAGAAATTTTGATACATGCATTTTTGTTGGCAAATTTATAGGTACTTCCATAACAGAGAGATGTGGCAATCTGCTTCCATAAGGATTGTTATTAAGTACCATAACTTTGGAACTGACTCACAGCTGACCCTCCAGCCAGTTTTCAGAGGCAGTTAACCACAAGAAGGAGATTACCAATCCTTCTTCCGCAGAGCATCTGGTGGCCTCAGACAGTATGCCTTTGGGATTATAGTGCAGATTCTTGTCACTAGGCTGCCGGAGCTCCCTTCTATGAAGATTGTTGTTGTTGTTGTTGATTTTGTCGTGTTGAGCATGACCATAGCCACCCTATAAACCAAAGGCCTGAAACCTTTCTATTACTACCGTCATTTCTACAGCTTCATAGAGTTCCCAGAGGCATGATGTTTAGGAAGTGGATGCCACTCCTGCTTCCAAGACCTATCTTAAACTGGAAGCTCCACCAAACACTGTTCACCTTTATGGAGTTTGACCCCGAGTGGCACACAGCTAAGCTTCACAGCAAACCCAGCTTATCAGAGTATAGCAAATTGACGGAAAAGTGCTGTACAACTTGGAAGAATGTTCCTTCAAAATTATAACAGTCTTCAAATTCTATGGGGCAATTCTACTCTGTCCTATACTTTATAATGTCACTGAATTAGAAGCAATTCTCCACCAGTGAGATTAACAAATGTAAGTAAACATTTGCTTTGTTGTGTTTTTTTTATCAGAAATAAAATAATACCTACTGTGAATTTTACATTCTCCATGGATACTTCCTTGAATGATAGTGGTATTCACTGGACTTCCTTGTATGCGTATAGATATTATCCTGTCACTGACAATATTGTACTTCAAGACAGATCTAGCAATGACTTTTTTAACTATGAAAGCAACTCCATTTTTCCTCACTTTTTCATCTCCAGAGTAATATATCATATGG
>NW_006399793.1:8481900-8482425 GCF_000299155.1 Elephantulus edwardii | reverse complement strand
ATTTCCTGGCTACTGGTGCCAAGAGTGTTAACCATGGAGCCGAGCAAACTGAAGCTGTGAACAATCTCAATCTCTTCGCCATCCATCCTGATGCTATCGATTGGTCCAGTGGTGAGAATTTTTTTCTTCTTGACATTGAGCCTCAGTCCATATTGAAGGCTGCAGTAAGTGCATGAGGTCCTTCTCAGTTTCAGCGAGCAGGTTGTGCCATCTACATAATGCAGATTGTTGATAGATCGTCCACGAATCCTAAAGCCACGCTTCTACTCATAGAGCCCAGCCTCTCGGATAATCTGCTCTGCACACAGGTTGAAAAGGTATGGAGATAGGACACAGGCCTGGTGTACACCCTTCCCAATTTTGTTGCCCTGCTCTGTTCTGACGACTGCCTCTTGGTCCAAGTATAGGTTTCACATTAGCACGATTAAATGTTCTGGGATTTCTATTCTTCTCAGAGTCAGCCACAGTTTGTTATTATACACACAGTCAAATGCCTGTGCATAATCAATGAAACACAGATAGACA
>NW_006399793.1:8476834-8481800 GCF_000299155.1 Elephantulus edwardii | reverse complement strand
TGCGATTGGCACAGGACAGAGCAGAGTTTAGGGCTGTTGTACATAGGGTCTCTATGAGTCGCAGGCGACTCGATGGCACATAACAACAACAACAACAACTTGGATACTTCTTATTTTTTAGTCTTTTTTATTTTATGTTTACTTGCATATAAAATTTATACGCATTGTATTTCATTCATTCCTTTATTCATATTGAGTCTCATGCAATCATTTCCATCTATTGTTTTATAAAATTAATCACCATGGATCTATTCCCACTATTACCCTATTTTTTCCTATCTCCACTGCATCTTTCCTAATTCCTTCACCTTCACCTTATGCCTAGCAAACTCTGTGACAAAGTTATTGCCTATCCTCCCCACCCTTCCCCCTTAGGACTTTTATACACATATTACTCATTATCCTTCTATTTTTACAATAATAGTCTTGTTGTTATTTCATTTATTGAGTACCTTCCAGGCAGAACCAACTCTTGGCTGACCCTCTAGTAGGTTTTCGGTGGCTACTAATTACACTGGAGGATATTGCTTATCCTCTTCCAATAGGACAGCTGGTGAATTTAAACCATATGCCTACTGATTACAGTACAGTTTCTTTCCGTTATGCCACCTGAGTACCCTATAATAGTCTTATGAACTACTACTTATCCTTATAAAACTGAGTTAGTTCACTCAGCATAATGGTCTCTAGCTTCTCTCATGCTATATAGTACATTTGTTTAAATTGTTCCTGAGTGCTGCATAGTATTCTATCATGTAGATATGCCATAACTTCTCAGTACAGTTGTTTGTTAATGGGCATTTTTTCTGTTTCTGTGTTCTTGCTATTGGGAAGAACTCTATGAACACTGATGTAAAAGTCTCTGTTTGTATCTTGTTTCTGTTTCTCTGGGGTTTATTTCTAGCAGTGGAAAAGCTGGGTCATATGGAAATTCTAAATTCAGTTTTCTGAGGAAGTCCCAAACTCCCTTCCAGAGTGATTGCACCATTTTATAACCCCACCAACAGTATATGAGATTTCCAATCTCTTAAAATCCTTTCCAATATTTATTGCTTGTTGGTCTGTTAAACTTTGCCACTGCTACTAAAATAAGATGGTATCTCATTGTGGTTTGATGTATATCTCTCTTTTTTAAATGTTGTTATTTATTTTAATGAAAGTTTACAGAGACTTTGGATTTCCATTCATTCATTGTTTGCACACTTTCCTCCCTCCCCAAGCCTCCCTCCACTTCTCTTTTATCTTTAAAAAGTAAAAAAAAAAGTTTAATTGTTTTACTACCCCCCCAGTCCACTTCACTACGTAGCATTCATTCTTTCTTATTGCCCAATATTTTGATCATTTCTTCATGTGTTTGTTTAGCATTTGCTGAGATTCTTGAAGGTACATTTCCTCATTCTTCACAATATCTGAGAAGTTTTCTTCTTGTACCTTTTCCATAATTTTCTCAGTGTTTCCCCTGTCCACCTCATGTTCTGAAATTTTGGTCAAGTATGTTTTTCCTTTTGATGTTATTCGCATGAATTTGATGTTTTCTTCATTTTCCTTCTATTATTCTGATTTTTATTCTAGTATGTTCCCATTGAGGTTCTTGCATTTCCGCTCTCTGACCCTCTTATTTATTTCTTCTGTTCTGCTTTTTTCTTTTTCTAGAGCGTTGGGAACTTCTGTAGGTTTGTTCTTGATATTCTGGATTGTAATTTCATGCATTTCTGTAATTTCCAGTACTGTGTTGGCTGTACTTTCTGTATTGTGATGATTTTAATGTTTTTGTGCCTTTTTATCTAGAATTTCCATTCTTTTCATCTTTTGCAGTTTCTTCTGCAGTTGTTCATGTTTCTCTGTTTTGATAAATTTCCTCTGGACCCTTGTCTTTGGAGTATTTACTTTATTTAAGCTTTCTTTATTTCTTCCAATATATTAATATACTTCTTATATATAAAATATACCTTAAAAAATTCTTTAAAATTTTTTTGGAGAATTTTTTATTTCCTTCTTCTTTATGTAAAATATAAATATATTTCTTCTGATTCTGTGTCTCTGGGGTATTCACTTGATTTATTGCTTCCATTCTTCATCATTTGTACCTTCTTCAGTAGCTGTTAATATGACTGAGCATCAATATATTTTTTCTGTGTCTCTGGATATTTATTGTGTCTGCAATATGCTCTGATTTTTAGGACAAAGCTTCCTTGTTTTTTTTCCACAAATTTGAAGCTGCCTGCTACTTTCTTGACATTATGTGAAGTTTCTCTTGATATGAGTTAGGCCATTTCTATTGTGTCTGCTTAGGTTTTCAATAGTTCTTTATGATGTTATTAATAGCAGGCTTAAAGTGTTCAATCTATGGGAGTGGGCAAGTTGTTCTACTGAAATGCCTTTCTTGGGCCATTGAGTGTGAAAGCTTACCTTTCCTAAAGACATTCAGAGTCTCTCTGGTATTAAGAGCAGTGTAGCCCTGTGAAAAATCTCATCTTATTGCAATCCATCTCCTAAAATCTGTTGTCCTGTTCGGTGTATAGAATGGTGCAGCCTGGTTCCTCAACATTTCTTTTTAGAGGCTTTTGCAGGCAACTCTTTCTCTAGCACTTCAGTGTTCTGGCCGTGGAAGTGTGCTTGTCACCTGATTCCTAATCCTTTTTCTGATGTTTATTGTTCTTTTGAGTCTGCAGAGTTGCAAGGCGAGCTTCTTGAACTAGAACTGTTTCTATTCAGGCATGTGGCAGGAAGCACCCTCACTAGAACTTCAATGTGATGGCTAAAGTGTGTGTCTCACCTGATGTCATTGTCCTCTCTTAAATTCTGTTGTTCACATTTCATCATCTTATATCTTATGGTTCTGTAATCATTCCTCACTTAAGAATAGCTTGAATCTTCGCATTATAATTGGTCATTAAAACCTTAAAAGTTTTCCACTTTTAACATAACTTATCTGCTGTGAATGTTTAATGAATTCTGCACATAAATACTGGAATGCTTTCTGTCCATAAAGTTTGTCTTCTTCCATGTTAAAAGATAACCAACAGTAAAAGATGAAGAGCAATATTACAGAGACTAATGATCAATGGGCAAAGATCCTTCAGAGTATAGATTATTCATATTTATTAATTTTACTAGTCACATTTCAAGTTTTCAAAGTTTATATATAAAAACAGATGCAGTTTTGGACAGCAAAAATATTGTTTAAAACATTCATGGTCATATTCCTGGGTCTAAAACTCAGAAGCCTTCTACAAAGTAAAAATAATTAATGGATAATGATGTTTTATGGGCAATATATAGTGCATATTTATGTTAAAATGAGCTCTCACATGTGGCCTTTTGGCTTGACTCTTTGGGAATCAGTTTAAGAAGTCTTTTCTCAAGACTTCAGTAGTTAACAGTACTACCTACCCAAACATGGTGTTACTTTTTGTTCAGATTGACAGTTACTTCTGAGGCAATCTATAAACTCGAAGTCTTAACTCACCTTTAGGCTGTAGCCTGCCTTGTAATTGGTATGTAACTTTTAGAGATTGGTCAACATACCCATACAATTAAATGACTGTGTGTAAGACAAATTAAGTGAACAAAGTCTACTAAGAAAATGAAATGGTTATACAATACCAAGAAATGGTTGATCAGTTTCTGGCAGTGACTATGCCTTAAATCTGACAAAGGAGCTTACATCCAAGCAGATTTATGCACACCTATGCTTATTGTGACTTTGTTCACAATAACAATGAGTTGGAAACAACCTAAGTGCCCATCAACAAACGAATGGATAGAGAAGCTGTGATATATTCACACAATGGAATACTATGCTGCATTGAAAAACAAGGAACTCATGCAGTATTAGTCAAAATGGGTGACCCTCAAGGACATTATGCTGAGTGAAGTATCTCAGCCACAAAAGGATAAATACTGCATGTTGCCACTGTTGTAAAACAGGACTGACCTTGGGTTTGGGGAGAGACTGAGAAAGGTGCATGGAAACAGATGAGGGAGAAAACTGTTTAAAAGAGATATGTGATTAGGTATTTATGTCATGACCGGAGTCTAGAGCGAAGGCTACATGGTGGAGAGGACCTGGGGGAGGGTTTGTAAAACAATGAAAGAATTTGTCTTTTATTTTTCCAAGAGGGTATTGTACTAGGGGGGGGGACTGGGAGGGGGTGAAAAGTGCAACAATGAATGAATGGAAATCCAAAATCTCTGAAAACTTTTACTGAAATTAACAATAAATTTAAATTAAAAAAGAGAAAAAATCTGACAAAGGATTTCACATGTATGTGTGTGTGTGTTTGTATGTGTGTAGGTAACATATATGTATATATATACATATATATATTTTATATGATATATATATATATACATATTTTATATGGTATATATGTGTTGTTGTTTTGTGTACCATAGAGTTGGAATTGTCCCATAGTTGACCTTCAGACAGGTTTTAAGAAGTAGCTAATCATGTGGGTAGAGGAGATTGCCTATTCTAACTCAGGGCAACTGGTGAACTGGTGACATCCAACTGTGTGCCTTTAGGATTGTAGCTTCTTGCCACTAGGCTATCTCGTAGATGGGTAGATCGATATCTCAGTATCTCAATATATATCTATCTATTGAGGCAAAGAACTGGGAGGAAGGAGGAGGGGAGGGGGAGTGAGAAAGGAGAAGGAAAAGGAAAAGAATAATCTCTGGTATCTTAACTGTAAAAACACCTGTGCTTCGATCCTGAAGGCATATGGTTTGATTCCACCAGCTGCTCTGCAGGAGAAAAAGAACTAGTCTCTTCCCATATGATTAAGTGTCTCTGAAAACCCACTACAGGGTCAAGTATGAGTCAGTTCCTACTCAATGGTTGTTGTTGTTGTTGTTATGTGCCATCAAGTCGTTTGCGACTCATAGCGACCCTATGTACAACAGCCCTAAACCGTGCTCTATCCTGTGCCAATCTCATTGCCTCTGACACAGCCATCCCGAT
>NW_006399793.1:8447847-8474659 GCF_000299155.1 Elephantulus edwardii | reverse complement strand
ATGTCTCTTAAAAAACGTATTTGCAATGAATAAGTCATTGATTGTACAAAATTCAATCATTCTGTCTCCAGCTTCATTTCTGTCTCCAAGTCCATGTTTTCCAACTGCTGATTCTTCTTCCCTGTTCCCAACATTTGCATTCTAGTCACCCATTATTATCAATGCATCTTGATTGCATGTTCGATCTATCTCTGCCTGTAAGAGTTGGTAGAAATCATCTATTTCTTCTTCTTTGGCTCTGGTTGTTGGTGCATATATCTGAATGATAGTAGTGTTCACTGGACTTTCTTGTAAGCGTATGGATATAATCCGATCACTCAAAATGTTGTACTTCAAGATGGACCTAGAAATTCCTTTTTTGACTATGAAAGCAGCTCCATTTTTCCTCCCCTTTTCACCTCCAGAATAATATATCATATGATCATCTGACTCAAAATGACCCATGCCAGTCCATCTCATTTCTCTAATGCCTAGTATGTATATAGTCATATATATTAGTTATGTTGCTGCAGAAGGTCAAGAACTACAGCATTCAATATGGATTAAAACTCAACATCAACAAAACAAGGATTCTCACCACTAGGACAACTGGCAGAATAATAATAGATGGTGACGAGATAGAGATTGCTAACAGCTTCAGTTTGGCTCTACAATCAACACTCTTGATACCAGCAGCCAGGAAATTAAAAGATGAATTCCATTGGGAAAGACTGCTGTTGGAGACTTCTCTGAAGTACTGAAGAGCAGCAAGGTCAATCTGGATACTAAGATGTGCCTGATACAGGCCATGATCTTTGCAATTAGTTGCTATGCATCAGAAACCTGCCTTTGAGCTGTGGTGCTGGAGAAGAGTATTGAATATACCATAGACTGCTAGGAGAATAAACAAGTTCTTCCTGGAGAGCATGAAGCCAACTGCTCCTTAGAGGCAAGGATTTTGAGGCTTTATCTGAAATAATTTGTGCATGTTACAAGGTGGGATAAGTCTCTGGAGAGGGATGTCATGTTTGGGAGGGTGGAGGGACAACTCAGGAGAGGAAGACCCTCAATGAGGTGGATTGATTCAGTGATTGAGATAATGGGGATAGGTGTGTCAGAGACAATTGTTTGACATGGGATAGAGCAGGGTTGTACATAAGGTCACTATGAGTTGCAGGTGACTCGATGGCACTTAACAACAACAGCAAGCACAAAATACAGGTATATATAAATAATTATATAGTCATACATATAATTTTACATATTTATACAGACACACACAGAGAATCATGTTATTGCTCTTATGTGCCATCTAGTTGCTTGCAACTAATACCAACCCGGTATACAGCAGCTCTGAACCCTACCCTGTCTTGATCCAATCTCACTAATTCAATATATCAACCTCCATTGTCCTAGTTCCTTTAACAATACATCTCATCTGAAATTTTCCTCTCCTACACTGTCCCTCCACCATTCTGAACATGATGTCCTTCTCCAAAGACCACTCTCTCCTGGCTATGTAACCCAAGTGGATGAGAAAATGCTTCAAAATCCTAGCCTCCATGTAGAAACTTGGTTTCACTCTCTCCAAAACAGATCTATTTATTTTCTTGGCAGTCCATTGTATGTTCAAGACTCTTCTCCTGCACCACAATACAAAGGCACCAATTCTTCTGTCATCTTCAGTTATTGTCCAGCTCTCCGATGCAAAACAAGTAATTGTGAAGACCATGGCCTGGATTAGGTGTATCTTAAGTCTCTAGACTGATTTCGTTGCTTTTTTAGTACTCTGGATAGGTCCTTGAAAGCAGATTTTCCTAATGCAATTTGTCTTTTGATTTCAAACTGTTAATGCTAAAGAGTCTTGATTGTGGAGCCAAGCAAGGTGTAATTGTTGACAACCTCAATCTCTTCTCCATCCAACATAGTGCTGCCAATTGGCCCAGTGGTGAGAATCTCTGTCTTCTTGAGCTTCAATCTCTATTGAAGACTACGGTCTTTCACCTTCTGCAGCAAATGCTTCAGGTCCTCTTCAGTTTTAGCAAGCAAGGTTGTGTCATCTGCATAACATTGGTTGTTGATGAGTCTAGTCTTCCTCCAATCCTGATGCCACATTCCTCCTCAAAAACTCTGCTTCAAAAATAATCTGTTCTGCAGATAGGTTGAAAAGATATAGAGACAGGATGTATTCCTGACACATTCCTTTCCTGATTTTGAAACATGCAGTGTTTTCTTGCTCTATTCTGAGGACTGCTTCCTGGCCCAAGTATAGGTTTTGCATAAGCATGATTTGATTAAATGTTCTGGGATTCCCATTCTTCTCTGAGTCAGCCATCGCTTGTTGTGATCCACACAGTCAAATGCCTTTACATAGTCAATGAAACACAGACTTTTCTCTGGTGTTTTCTGCTTTCAGCCAAGATTCATCTAACTTTAGTTATTGTATCCCTGCTACGACGACCTCTTCTAAATCCAGCCTGCTCATCTAGCACCTCTCTGTTGATGTGCTATTCCAGTTGTTTTGGGATAATTTTTAGTAGAATCTTGCTTGTGAATGATATTAATGGTTTTGTTCAATAATATATGTATAATAACATTTATCATGCATGATAACTAGATTTTATATATAATAAATGTTATTATACATATATTATTTTGCAAGAAAATTCTACTGAAGATTATCCAAAAACGACTGGAACAGCATATCAGCAGAGAACCGCCAGAAGTCCAGGCTGGGTTTAGAAAGGGTCATGGTACTAGGGATATCGAAGCTAATGCTAGATGAATCTTAGCTGAACACAGGGAATACTAGAGGAATGCATATCTGTGTTTCATTGACAATGCAAAGGCTTTTGACTATGTGGATCATAACAAACTGTGGCTGACTCTGAGAAGAATGGGGATCTCAGAACACTCGATTGTGCTAATAGAAAACGTATATTTGGAGCAAGATGCAGTGATCATAACAGAGCAAGGAAACACTGCATGATTCAAAATTGTGAAGGGCATATGCCAGTGAGGGGTCCTGTCTCCATACCTTTTCAACCTGTATGCAGAACAGATTATCTGGGAGGCTGGGCTCTATGGGGAGAAATGTGGGGTCAAGAATGGTAGAAGATATGTCAACAATCTGCTTAGTGCAGATGACACAACTCTGCTTCCTAAAACTGAGGAGGACCTGAAGCACCTGCAGCAGAGGGTCAAGGACTGCAACCTCTAATATGGATGGAGGCTCAATGTCAAGAAGACAAAGATTCTCACCACTGGACCAACTGGCAGCATCAGGATGGATGGTGAAGAGATTGAGATTCTTCACAGCTTTAGTTTGCTTGGCTCCACAATCAACACTCTTGGCACCAGTAGGCAGGAAATTAAAAGACGTATTTCGATGGGAAAGTCGGCTGTTAGGGAACTCTCCAAAGTACTGAAGAGCAATGATATCTCTCTGGGGATTAAGGTGCGTCTGATACAGGCTATGGTCTTCTCTATCAATTGTTATGCGTCAGAGAGTTGGACAATGACTAAGGAGGATAGAAGGAGAATTGATGCCTTTGAGCTGAGGTGCTGTAGAAGAGTATTGAGGGTACCATGGACTGCTAGGAAAACAAGCAGATTCATTCTAGAAAGGGTTAAACCGAGCAGCTCTTTGGAGGCAAGGACTCTGAGGCTCCCTCTAATATACTTTGGACATGTTGTAAGGAGGGACAGGTCCTTGAAGAGGGACATCATGCTTGGGAGGGTGGAGGGACAGCGCAGGAGGGTAAGGCTCTCTATGAGGTGGATTGATTCAGTGACTGGGGCAATCAGGATGGGTGTATCAGAGACAGCATGATTGGCACAGGACAGAGTGGAGTTTAGAGCTGTTGTGCATAGGGTCGCTATGAGGTGCAAGCAACTCGACGACACATAACAACAATATCTCATTATAGATAATATGTATTATTTATATATAGTTTCACTGTATCTATTATGTTTATTTAATATTATGTTATATTTTACTATTATATCCATTATGTTTTCTGTGTATCTTTATCTGTAAATATATGTATTGTTTTTCATATATATGGAAAACTGTGGTGGCTTATTGGCAAGTCTTTGCACTACCAGTCAAAGGTACTGGATTCATTTGAATCCACCAGGGACTCTGTGAGGGAAAGATGGGCAATCTTTTCTTATGTACTTTACTGACTTTGAAAAGCCACTGGAGGGTCTAGCTATGGATCAGTTCTGATTCAGCAATACTGTACTAAACAACAACAGTATATAGTTCATTAGTTAGTTATTTAGGTAGTTAGTTAGTTAGTTAGTCAGAATTTCAGAGCTTTTTCACAAAAGAAAATGATCAGTAAAGAAGCAGTCAAAAAATGTGAGAATAAAAGTAGAAAGATAGTGGAGGCAGAGAACCTCTGATACAAGTAATACACAACCCAGAGCTGTAACATTGTAGTCAGAGGCTTAAAAGGGATTCAATGGCAGAGTGTGTAGTAACAGATTTCAGGGTCTAGAGAAACCTGTCTTCAGCAGAATGAGAAGAATTTTTTCTGAGGAAGCTGAGAGAGACTTGCATGATCAAGAGGTTATTTTGCACCAAGAGCGTTATCCTGCACTGAAGAAAGGACACTACCCCATATGCTTCCTGATCATGAGTTATAACGTTTTTATCCTGATCCAATTTTACTCTGTTGCTTAATAAACCACGTAATTTTAAGTAAAGTTCATCAATTTTTTTGAAACATTGCAGAAAATTCCTGAACCCAAAATAGGGTGAAAAACAGATCCAAAAGGTGGGAGATTGTTCAGCGTTACCAGATTAAAGACTGTAGAAGTCTGAAATTCATTTGATTTCTGCCTCAAAAGAATTGATATGTTGCTTATTCAGATGTTGAAGTAATTAATATAGTATAACATCTACTTTGTCTCTTCCTATGAGTTCTCAGTTCATTATTATAACAATCATATCGTCTTGAATATATTGTATTAGATTTATGTTCCATATGATTTTTACAAACTAAGAGGAACTATAGATTCAAGTAAACATGCTTTAAATTATGGCAGTTTGCTATTTTTTTTATTCTTGCTTTTATATCCAAGAGTTGAATCAAATACCTGTGTATTATTGATACCTGGCACAATCATCTATGAAACTGTGTGATAACTATCTTAATCTCTACACGTGTTTCTATTTTCTGCTCATCATCTCATAATCTAGTTGTAGCTGTACATCTAATTCCCTAATAAATTGTTCTCCACAGCCTTAAAAACAACTAATATGAACTACTCACATGCATAACATGTACTAAGTATAACATAGTGTTTTTTGCTTTCATATTTTTTCTCAAATTATTGATTTTGTTTGCTTGTATTTTCTCCAATGCAATTTCTCCCATATTTCTTTTATTTTATATCTTAGTCCAAGCTTTAGGAGAAACACCATATATATATATATATATATATATATATATATATATATATACACACACACACACATCATATATATGTGTGTGTGTATACAAACACACACACACACACGTGAGATGTGAGGTCTGGTGGTAGGGTGGAAAGGGAAAGCATACCTTTTTGATAGACTTTCTGTTAACCTAAAATGATACTTCCATTTGGAAGGTGAAAACTTGGAAATGTTGTAGCTCTACAATTTAAAAGAATTGTTCCAAGGCACCTAAACTATTCTGTGTTAAAATATGTCCCTTGAGATCCAGAATCTTTAAGATTCTAAATTAAAGATTCCAAAACTGAAACATAATGGTATTCAATAGTATAACACTTGGAAACATAATTTTCTAACATAGCAGTAGATGGAAAGTTGCATAGAATGTTTGCCAACATTCTTTCTCTCCCAATTAAATAAAGACGTATCTACATCTTTTTCAAACGGTAAATTAAAAGGTAATTAGTAGAGAAATTTTTGTGTGTATTGACTCCTTCTTATGTTACCTTACTTGGAAGGCTTTACATAGTTACTATGACTTAGAGTCAATTTGAATATTGTTGTGTCATAGAAATACATGCAACTAACAACAATCCTATGAACAATAGATCTGAATTCTGTGCTATCCTGAGCCAGTCTCACTATCTACAACAAGCCCAAGCCCATTTCCCTATTTATGGTATCAATCCATCTCATCCAGGATCTTCCTTTCCTGTGTTATCACTCCACCCTTTCAAGCATGATGTCCTTCTCCAAGGATTGGTCCCTCCTGGCAACATGCTCAAAATATGTGAGATGGAACTTCAAAATCCTTGCCTCCAAAGAGCAACCTGGAGGCAGGACCCTCTCTAGGACAGTCCTATTTTTTCCCTTGGCAGTCCATGGTATGTTCAATATACTCTTCCCTAGCACCACAACTCAAAGGCAATGATCCTTTCTCTGTCACCCTTGTTCATTGTCAAGCTCTTTCATGCATAGCAAGTAATTGTAAAGATCATTGCCTTGATTAGGAGAACTATAATCTCCAGAGTGACATCACTGTTCTCCAGCACTCTATAGAGACCCCTGAAAGTAGATTTCCCAATGTAATTAACTTTTTTATTTCCTGATTTCTGGTGCCAAGAGTTTTAATTATGGAATGTTGATTATGAATTGTTAACAATTTCAATCTTCTCTCCATCTATCATGGTACTGCTAATTTGCCCAATGGTGAGAATCTGTTTTCTTGGTTCTAGCTCAATACTTAAAGATGCTATCAGCAGAATATTGAATTTTTTAATATTAAATAATCCAGGAAGCATCAAAAGAAGATGAAGGGAGTACACAAAATCACTGTACAAAAAATAATTGGATGACACAACACAGAGGAATTTCCTTAAATACCATTTGATCAGGAGCCAATGATGATGAAGGAGAAAGGCTAAGCTGCTCTGAAGGAATTGGTAAAAAACAAGGCACCAGAAATTGATGTCATTTCAATTGACATATTTCAACAAACAGATGCTGCCCTGGATGTGCTCACTAAGCTGTGCCAAGAAATTGGAAGACAGTTACCTGGCCAACTGACTGGGAGGGATCTATATGTACTCTCATTTCAACAAAAGGTAATGCAAAAAAGTGTGGAGATTATAAAAAAAAATCACTAATACTACATATAAGCAAAATCTTTCTGAAGATTATCCAAAAACAACTAGAACAGTATATAGACAGAGTACTATCATCAATAATAGCTGTGTTTATAAGAGGCCAAAGCTCTAGGGACATTATTGCTAGCGTCACATGGATCTTGGCTGAAATCAGAGAGTACCGGAATAATGTCTATCCATGTTGCATTGACTATGCAAAGACATTTAACTCTGTGGTTCTCAACAAATTGTGGCTAACATTGAGAAGAATAGAAATTTCAAAACACTTGATTGTGCTCATATGAAACCTATACTTGAACCAGAAAGTAGTAGTCAGAACAGAAAAAGGAAATGCTGCACGATTCAAAATCAGGTAAGGAGTCTGTCAGAGGTGTGTCTTGTCCAATACCTTTTACTCTATATGAGGAATAGATCATTCAGGAGGCTGGACTACTTTAACTCTGTGACAAGGGAATGTTGCTTTATATTTTTGAGCTAGTGTTTTCATATGTTTAAGAGATCTAATATAGTATATAATGTATGCTATTGACTTAGTAGTAAAGAATTTTGCTGCCAATCAAAAGGCAAGCAATTCGAAGCCATCGTCTGCTCCCAGGGAGAAAAATGAGCAATCTTTCATGCAGTTTAAATCCTCTGAAAATCCACTGTATGTCAGCTATAAGTCTGGTCAAATTTGATGACAATTAACAACTATTTGAGCAACCAGTATTAACTGATAACACATTCATAAGTATGTATCAGAAAGTTTGTCTTATAAAAAGCTTACTCAATACATGCATCTTTTACTAGCTTGGTTCACTGCTTAGTCTGCTGACAACAGGTTATTAATTGCTTTTGGTATGAGATATATTTTTCATTGAATGTTATAAAAGTGTCTGTAAGATTGTAGATATTAAAGCATACAGAATTTGTAGTGTTAAAAATGCATGACTCTTTGAAGTGAGGCTATCCATCAGCCTTTAGTTGTTGTTATGTATCATCCAGTAAAGTATGCTTTATATGATCTGGATCTTGCTCTATCCAGTCAACTTGGTTAGTAGTAAATCTGTGTTTGTTGATACTATATACTTTCAAGCCGAAACTGATTCATATCTGATCTTCCAGTGGACTTTCAAAGACAGTAAATCATATTGAAGGCCTCAGATGACTAACGGGTTTGAACCTCATAACTTTGGATTGGCAGCACAGCTCCTTACCAGAGGCCACTAGAGTTACCTAAAGCTGTGCATTTGCTATTCTTGTGTACTGTAGAGTTGGAACCAATCCATAGCTGACCCTCGAGCTGGTTTTCAGAGGCTGTTACACACAGGAGAAGATTGTCCATCCTTTACCTTTAGAGTAGCTGATGGATTCCAACTGCATGCATTAGGGATTACAACACAACTTCTTACCACTTGGCCACCAGAGGTACTTAGTGGTTGTTGTTATTGTTAGCTGCACTCGAGTTGGGTACTACTCATTGTAACCATATGAACAAAAGATCTGAGCGCTGTTCTATCCTGTGCCATCCTCACACTTCCCAACACAAGAACCCATTATGGCAGTCATCACTTCAATCCACCTGGTTGAGGGTCTTCCTCTCCTTTCCTGACCCTCCACTCTTCCCAACATCATGTCCTTCTCCAAATAATTGCCTCTCCTACCAACATGCCCAAAGTGTGTGAGGTGAAACATCATCATTCTTACTTCCATCTGCACCCTTGTCAAGATATATTTGTCTGTTCTCCTGTCCATCGATGGGACAGATATCCAGAGCTCTTCTCCAACACCACGACTCAAAAGCATTAATTTTTCTGTTACCCTAATTCACTATCCAGCTCTCAGATTCATAGCAAGTGATTGTAAAGATCATGGCCTGAATCAGGAACACCTTAATCCTCAAACTGACATCATTACTCTTCAATAATTTGAAGAGGTTCCTAAATGCATATTTTCGAAATGCAGTGTGTCTCCTTATTTCCTGACTGCTAGTACTAAGGGTGTTAATTGTGGATACAAGCACAATGAAGTTGTTGACAAGTTTCAGTCTCTTCTCCATCCATCATGATGTTACCTATCGGTCCAGTGGTAAGAATTTTTGTTTTCTTGGCATTCAGATGCAATCAATACTGAAGGCAGCATTCCTTAATCTTCTGCAATAAATGCTTCAAGTCCTCCTTACCTTCAGTAAGCAAGATTATGTCTTCTACATAGTGCAGGTTATTGATGAATCTCCCTCCAATCATGATGCCACCATCCTCTTCATAGAGTCTAGCTGCTCAAATAATTTTCTCTGCATACCGATTGAATAGGTAAGAAGAAAGAATAAATCCCTGACACACACCCTTCTTAATTGTAAACCATGCAGTGTTCTCCTGCTCTGTTCACACAATAGCCTCCTGGTCTAGGTATAGGTTTCACATCAGCACAGTTAAGTGCTCAGAGACTCCCATTGTTCTCAATGTCAGCCACAGATTGTTAGGATCTGCACAGGCAAAAGCTTTTTCATAGTCAATAAAGCACATGTAGACTTTTTTCTGG
The DNA here is from genome assembly GCF_000299155.1 of Elephantulus edwardii. NCBI lineage: Eukaryota > Metazoa > Chordata > Mammalia > Macroscelidea > Macroscelididae > Elephantulus > Elephantulus edwardii. The sequence continues at coordinate 8,465,068 of NW_006399793.1, read as the reverse complement.
TATTCTTCACCTTCAGCCAGGATCCATCTGACATCAGCAATAAGTTTTCTGGTGCCACGGCTTCTTTTAATGCTGCTTGAACCTCTGACAGTTCTCTAGCTATGTACAGTCTTAGCTGTTTTTTAATGATTTTCTGCAGTATTTTTCTTGCATCTGATATTAATGATATTGTTCGACAGATTCCACATTCAGTTGGATCACCTTTCTTAGGAATGGGACCAGTATTTTAAAAAATAATAAATAAATAAGTAAGAAAGTAAATAAAATAAAATAAATACACCAGAATCTCCTGTGGTACTAATATTTTTAAAAAATCAAATATACCAGAAGCTTCCAATTGTTTGAGAAGTTAAATTACAGGTTTTTTTGTATTTCATACATAACCTGGAGTGCTAGAAGGATTTTCTCAACATTCTTGCTCCGCATAAAGCTTTCAAAATCTGCATCACAGAAAGAGTGAATCTTTGTTCACAGTGTTTTCTTCCCTAACTCTTACTTTCCAAGGCACACTTATTCCTGTACTTCTTATTTAGTATTTAATGGGAACCACTCATAGCTAACCTTGCAGTGGGTTTTCAGAAGGAGTTGATCTCAAGGGAGGAGGTTGCCCCTCTTTCTACCTTGGAGCAGATAGTAGATTTTAACCAAGTGCCTTTGAGTTGACAGCACAGTTCCTTACACTAGGCCACCAGAGTGCTGATTAGCACAAATTGTTGGTTTCGCTACATACTATTAAGTCAAAATCGAGCCATGGTGGATTTTCAGAGGCAGTAAATTGTGAGGGAATTCATTGCACATCTTTCTATCATATAGATGCTGGTGAATTTGAACCATATACCTTCAGGTCCATAGTACAACTCTTTACCACTGAACCAGCAAAGTTTCCACAAGGCTAATGGTGGTACTGGAGGGTATTTGTTTGTTCGTGTTGTTATTGTTGTTGTCACTCTGTTGTTTAAATTTTGACAAACTCTTTTATCTGGAATAATGTTTATTAATACTATCCCGTACTTGTTGGACATTTCATGGGTTTTGAAGTTGTGCAGGAGGGTCTCTTGCCTCTGTCTTTATTGTAAACTTATATATTTACATGTCAGAAGGACTTGAAAGTAAATGAAGATTTGTGACTAAGAAACACTAAGGCAGTCTTTCTCACTACTTTTCCATCCTTTATCTAATCTGTCTTCTTAGAACTTAACAAAGCCCTTGGAAAATAGTAGAACTATTCAAAACTCTCATGTCAGAGACTCATAGGATATATTCTCACAATAGAGCATACTTGGTTTTAAAGAATTTGTTAAAATTCTGTTTGCTTTCTTCTTACCCTTTCTCCAACCATCTGCTTTGTCAAAGGTTTAGAAGTGTGTGTGAACCATTTCTCATGCTCAGTAAAGGGTCTTGTCAACATTTATTTCAGCTTATTATGTTGTCTCAAATCTTTAAAAAGTTATAAGTCTGTAAACTATATGGATTTTGTTAAGGAAGAAATGCAATTATTTTATGACTTACTGTGAACCTTAGGGGCTTAGTGGGTAGGGAGGGAGCTGTGCTGTTAATATAGGGCACCTCTCTGGTAGTTCAAATCCACAAGAAGCTCCACGAAAGATCAGCAATTTCTTTCCACATTAAGCTGGAAATAATGTTCTTTTGTTGTTTCTTGTATTCTAGTAAGTCTACCTAGGTTAAAACATTTTAAGAAGTCGTTTGTGAAACTTGATGAAAAAAAATATCTGTTGTATATTATTGTTACAGACCCTTCAGCCATAATTGATCCATAGTTCACCCTCCAGTGGGTGTTAAGAGACTGTAAAGTACACTTGAGGATATTGCCCATTGTTCTCCCATGGAGCAGTTTTTTAATTCTAACTATGTGCCGTTGGGTTTTCAGAGAAACTCCCTACCACTAAACTAATAGTATGAAAAATCAAATGACACTATATGCATGTTTGATGTTCAATACATGTTTGAAATAAAAATCACTAGATGAGTCAACTTATTATAGAAATTGAACTTTTGTGGTCTTAAATATACACTGTGATTATCTGGTGGTCTAGTGGGTAAAGAGTTATGTTATCCACCCAAAGCAAATGTTTCAAATCTACCAGCTGCTCCATAGGAGTGAGATAGGCCGTCCCTTCCTGCATGACTTCCAACCTCTGAAAACCCACCTATGTTTTTTATTCAGTTTTGACTTAGTACATAATAAAAGTATAACAAGCATAATTAAATTATCCACAGAGTCCTTGAAAATAACTTATTACATATGTATCTATATACTTGATAAAATATCTGAATATATTTTAGCAGAGGAAAAACAAAGGTTAGAAGAAAACCTTTCATTTTCACTATATTGATTCAATTTTATTACTAAAAAGACTCTCAAGGTCCTTAATAATAATACTACTCAATTTTTAGAAAATCAACTTAAAGGGATAAATAGCTACATCACAATTTACTTCCAGTTATTTCATAATTTCACTTAAACTAATTTTGAAGTAAAAATTTAGTCTATATTATAAAATAATGAACATATTTGAAATGTTTTTCTCAACAAATACATATTCCATAATCTTACTGAAAATCAGACGCACATTTATCTGGAATATGTTGAATAGAAAAAGAATAATAAATAAAAAGGATAACCATAGGGAAAATATTCACATGAGAAACACTATTATCAATATTATAATTAAATTAAAATAGCATAGTGTTTATTCTTCATATTTTTAAATTTAAAGTCTGTTAACAAAATCTTTCTTAGATTGCAGTATGAAGTAATACCACAATATTACATTTTAAAAAATCTGTATCTGAGGCAAAAACGTAACAAAATATGCTGAGAATCAAGATCCCAAGATTAAAGTCTCACACGCTGTTGTTTTTAGGTATCCGTCATCAAGTTCACTGTGACTCATAGTGATCCTATGGGCAATGGATTGAACTTTGCCCTATCTTCTGCCATCTTCAAGATTTCTGTAATGCTCAATTACATCACGGTAATCACTGTATCAATCCAACTTTTTGGAGGTCTAATCTATCTCTGACCCTTCATCTTTCCCAGCATGCTGTCTCTCTCCAAGGATTGATTCCTTCTGAGAACATATCCAAAATAGACATTACTGTTATTAAAGACCAATGATGCAAATTAAAAAAAAAAAAATCTGTCAAAGCAACTATTGAACTAAGTTTTTTTAGTTGAATACTATCAATTAGTCTCAACATTATCTTTCTTTTAGATTTGAAAATTCTTTGTTGTGAAGGACATTTCTGAGAATTGCAGAATGTTTACCTGCATTTCTAGCCTTTATCTACTAGATTCCAGTAGAACCAGTCCCATTGTGACAGTTAAATATTTCCAAACGAATGAACCACAGATGAATAGTAATAAAAGAGATAAAGCCAATGTAGAGCTAAATTTGATTTAACAATAAGGATAATAAAAGATGACAGAGAGAGAGAGAGATAATAAAAAGATTGAAAAAATCCTCCAAGCTTAGGTGTTTTGGAAAGAGCCTAGATAAAAGACGATATGTGAGCCTTGTGAAAAGAACAGTCAAGTGGACAAGAACCATCACAGACCAGTTTGAATGGAGTCACATCAAAGATTTTGAAACACACAAATTGAAGACTTCAAATTATTTTTTTCTTTCAATTACCTCTGGCCGTTTATACTTTGTTTCTTTGACTGTGACTCCTTGTAGTGTTTAGAACACCTGAATCTGAAATGATAGAATAATGGACATTGATAGAATTTCTACCTGGAATGGAGCATTATCCATTTAAGAAATATCAACAGAAGGCATGGTTGAGAAAAGGATTCTCTATGAGAGGAATTCCTGAAATGTAGGGAGTGGATCAATTTCCTGAGCTTTTGCTTTCTTCTTTCCCTACACACACTTCACTTCCTTCTAAAATCGGGAATCTCCACATGGGAGTAAGTGCAGTGCAACAAGCATCCTCAAGTCTGGGTACAGGCAGCTCCAGTATACCCATGATTTCATACACAATTGCATGGTTCGATATTAGGATGAATCCGTGATGTCCAGCAGATAAACCTCTATTATCCTACATTAGTCATTATTAATGCAAACTCAGTCTTTGACCTATGGGTCAGGGAAGGATATCAATTTTGTTCAAACATTGTTATCTGTCAAGTGTCCTCTGTCAGTACTTGAATCTCAAATTGGCTGAAACAATAGAATGTTTTCAATTTATAATGCATGTCGAATACAGTTCCGCTAATTTCCCATATAGCTGAGCAAGCACATGTTAATTTTTTAATAAATCTGTATGTATTTATACCTGTGCTTTAGGCAGAACACTTGAAGGATGATGACAGTGTCTGAATACACTGAATGACAAAGGGTTATCATTTAAGACCTGAAATACAAAGAAAGAAACCAAGAAAAACCCACAAAAATAGCGACGAGATAAACAAGATTATGCTCAGTGTTCTTGTTGTACTTTTCCCATTATAAGTAATAAGATACTTATGAAGGCCAATACCTAATACCATGGTCTTGGAAATGTTCAGATGATTGTTGTGTCACATTATAAACCCATAGCTGACTTTGCAGTAGATTTTCAGAGGCACTTTAATCACACAGATAGAGATTGCTTATCTTTCTCTCATCAAGCAGCTGGTGGGTTCAAACAGTGGGCCTTTGAGATGACAGCATGCCTCCTTACCACTAGTCCACCAGAGTGCCCTTACAGATGATTGTTATTATTGTGTGCCATTGAATCATAACTGCCTCACAGTTGACCCTACAACAGGTTTCAGAGGCAGTAAAACACTTGGGAAGAAATTGCACATCCTTCTCCCACTGAGAAGCTTCTTGCCTTTGGGATTGCAGCGTAGTTTCTTACCAGTAGTTTACTACTTATCAATTAAGTATAAAACCCTATGCCAAGTAGTTTTACAATTATAGTTAGCACATAAAAGTTAAAAAAAATGTAACGGTGATATAGATTGTGTGTGTGTGTGTGTGTGTGTGTGTGTGTGTATAGCAGGAGTGGCATCTGCTTCCTAAGCAACTTGCTTCTGGAAACTCTATGAACTCTAATAAATGTCAATCGTTTTAGAGGAGCTTCAGGCCTTTTGTTCGTAAGCTATGAGTCCTGCTCGACTAGAAGGCAAATAACAACTATCTCTCTCTCTCTCTCTCTCTCTCTCTCTCTCTCTTTCTCTCTCTCTCTCTCTCTCTCTATATATATATATATATATATATATATACCTATATATGCATATGTACCTATATATGCATATATACCTATATATGCATATATATAGGTATATATACATATATATGAAAACTGTATTTACTAATTCAATTTTAGTTCAGAATTGTTGCTGAATTTTAAAATAGAAAGTTAAAATCCACAATACTTTGTTCTGTAGTGCACACTCTTATAGTTAGCTCAAAATTTACCTTTCTATTACTTTCTGCTAATAACTCTTTGTCCAGTATATGTTACCTCCAACACCAGCCACCTTTCCTAAGAAGCAAATTGTTAAAGGTAATAAAATTAATGTTTTGCATTTTGTACTTTTCCTTTTTACTTGTTTGGAAACAAAAGATATTTGGCTATTTAGGGCATGTCTGGTGAATTTATTTAGCACATTTTTTGTGTATGTGTGTTATTTGCTTTTTTGTTGTTACTGATTTTGTTTTTAGTTTGTTTAAAGACTCTAACATTTTCCTGAAACATCATACTCTATGAACCAAAACAAGGAGGAAAATGGGTAGGGTCTTAGAAAAACAATTGTTAATCATCTATCATTATATTTACTGCCTTTTTCATAAAACAGAAACAACAAACAACAAACACATTTGTTGACTTACAAAAACCAGTTATACCTTTTCTTATGTGTGTGTGTGATGCCTTTATATATGTGTGTGTGTGCATGTGTGTCTACTTGTTGTTATTGTGTTTCATCCACTTGACTGTGACTCACAGCGACTCTGTGTACAACAGCTCTGAACTCTGCTCTATTTTGAGTCACTTTCATTGTCCCTGACCCACTTACTCCAGTTACTCCCATCACTGAGTCAAACTATCTCATCCAGGATCTTCCTGTCTTACGCCTTCCCTCCACCCTTCCACATAATGTCCCTTTCTAATGACTGGTTCCTCCTTGAAGTATAAAGCATGTTAGAGCATCAAAATCCTTGCCTCCAAGGAGCAGCCTGGTTTTACCCTCTCTATGACAAATCTATTTGTTTTCTTAGCAGTCCATGGTATAGTCAACACTCTTCTCCATCACCAGTACTCAAAAGCATCAATTCTTCTTCTATCATCCTTAGTCATTCTCCAGTTCTCTGATGCATAGCAAGTAAATCTGGAGGACGTGGCCTGGATCAGGTGCACCTTAGTCTCTTGATTGACATCATTGATCTTCAGTACTCTAGTGAAGTCCCTTACAGTATATTTTTCCAATACAGCTTGTCAAGATGAAATTATTAACAATATCACACAAACATAAATATGAGAAGGATAGATAATCTCCTCCTCCTGGAAGTCATTTCCACTTGTTGTTATGGTGTGCTATGGAGTTGGAGCTGACTCATAGTTGACCCTCCAGTGGATTTTCAAAGGCAGGGAAAGAAACTGTTTATTCTTCTCATACATATGTGTGTGTATGCTATTGTTAAAAATTTCAGCTTGCTTGGCTCCACAATCAGCAGTCTGAGCCCTAGCAGTCAGAAAATCAAAAGATTGATTGCATTAGAAAAATTTCCTATCAGGAACCTCCCCAGAGTGCTAAAGAGCAACAGTGTCAGTCTGGAGATTAAGGTACACCTGATCCAGATCATGGTCTTTGCAATTATTTGCTGTGCATGAGAAAGCTGAATAATGAACCAGGATGACAGCAAAATAATCAATGCCTTTGAGTTGTGGTGCAGGATAAAAGTATTGAACATACCATGGACTGCTAAGAGGACAAACAAGTTTGTCCAGGAGAGATTGAAACCAAGCTTTTCCTTGGAGGCAAAAATTTTGAAGCTTGTCTCACATATTTTGAGCCTGTTTCTAGGAGGGACAAGTCCTTAGAGAAAGACATTATGTTTGGAAGAATGGAGGGATAGTGCAAGTGAGGAAGTCACTGGATAAGATCAACTAACACGTTAGCTGGGGTTATGACAATAATTGTGTAAGAGACAATGAGATTTGTTCAGGTTAGTACAAGATTCATAGGTATTGTGCACAGGGTCATTATGACTCACAAGAGACATGGTGACATACAGCAGAAACAATATATAATGAGAAGGATATATATTTTAATATGCTTTGGTGCATAAGGTCAAGAATTATAATTGTCAATATTTAATTATGCTCAAGATCAAGAAAACAAAGATTCTCACTGGATCAGTTGGAAGTTTCACAGCAGAAGGAGAAGAGACTGAGATTCCTAATGATTTCAGCTTACTTGGTTTCACAAACAACACTCTTGGCACCAGGAGTAAGGAATCAAAAGACAAATGCTTTCAGGGGCCTCGTCACAATATTGAAGATCAATTATGTCAGTCTGAAGACTAAGGTGTGCCTGATTCAGGCCATGGTCTTTGTAGTTACTTCTTATGCGTCAGAGAGCTGGATAATAACTAGGAATTATAAAAGAAGGATCAGTGCCTTTGACTTGTGGTGCTGGAGAAGAGTGTTGAACACACCATGGACTGCCAGGAGAACAAATAGATCTGTCCTAGAGAGGGTGAAACCAAACTGATTCCTGGAGACAAGGATTTTGAAGCTCCATCTCACATACTTGGGCATATTATGGGGAAAGATTAGTCCTTCGAGAGGGACATGTTTGGAAGTGTGGTGGAGAAGAAGATCCAGGAAGGACTGACACAGTGACAAGAGAAATGGGGTTAGTTTTGTTCGAAATGATGAGATTGGTTCAAGATAAAGAGAGGCTCAGAGCTAATGTACACAGGGTTGCCATGAGTCAACTTGATGGCACAAAACAACAACAACAACATACATACATACGTATTTAACATTTTTTTGTACATATATTGATTTTGACTCCATGTAATTTCCCCAATGAGTCTAAGACTCTCAACAGTGTACTTGAATTTCATTTTCACAATTTTCAGGTCTTTCTAGTCACTTGCATTTGAGAGTTAGACAATGACTAAGGATAATAATGAAATGTATGCCTTTGAAATGTGGTGTTGGAAAAGAGTGCTGAACATCTTAGGAACTTCCAAACAAACAAACAGATACATCTTGGAGAAAGTGCAGTCAGACCGCTTCTTGGAGGCAAGGATGATGAAGCTTCATCTCACATACTTTTAGCATTTTGCTAGGAGGAGTTATTCCTTGGAAAGAGACATTATTCTTGGGGAGGTGAAGGGTCAGCAAAGGAGAAAAAGATCCTAACCAGATGGATTGACAGTGACTGCTGCAATGGACTAGAGTGTGTCAGGAAGTATGAGGATAGCATGTGATAAGACAGGGTTCAGATCACTTCTTCATAAGGTCTCTGTGAGTTGTACTTGACTCAGTGGCACTTAAAAACATTAACATCATTCTTATAAGGATCAAGTGTCAACCAAATGTAATCTTGGCTTTTCATCTTTCCATGGCCAGGTTTATACCTCAGTATTCAACGAATTGTTAATAATCTCTATCATTTTTAAAACAATAGAAATGCATCTTAATTCAATGTTTCTTATTAATTTCACACATGTTGTTTCTACCTTCAACACAAGATTTGTAATGAAAATATAATTTTCATTCAGATGTGAAGACTAAGGTGTGCGTGATCCAGGCCATGGTCTTTGCTATGCATCAGAGAACTGGACAATGACTAGGGATAATAGAAGGAGAGTTGATGCCTTTGAGCTGTGGTGCTGGAGAAGAGTATTGAATATACCATGGACCGCTAGGAGAACAAACAAGTTCATCCTGTAAAGGGTGAAACCAGGCTAGTCCTTGGGGGCAAGGATTTTGCAGCTCCATCAGAAACAATTTGGACATGTTGCAAGGTGAAAATCAGTCCTTGTAGAGGGATGTCATACTTGGGAGGGTGGTGGGACAGTGCAGGAGAGAGGATCGGTGTGTCAGAAACAATAAGATTGGCAAGAGATGGATCAGGGTTTAGGGGTGTTGTATATAGGGTCACTATGAGTCACAGGCGACTCGACGGCACACAACAACAACAACAATAATTTTAATTTACATATATTGTATTTTTGGTAGCAACAGAAATACCTTACCAAGTATTTAACCAGAAAAGTGGATCTTATATCAAATTTTTCAGAGGATTTCTGGGTGGTTTGATTCATCAGATTCAGATATGGTTTGACCATGGAAAAACTAGGCAATAGGGAGGAGCGTAGCCAACATGACTCTTGTATTGCCGATTCAGCAGGCTCTACATACTTAGCATCATTACTTGTCAGGCTCTTTTGTTGTGTTTAAAATGTGAATCATAATGAACCCATGCCACCTTCATTCAAGTATTGATTCTTCCCTTCCCTTGCCCTTGGCTTTTGTTAATTTCCAATTCTGAATCAAGGATGATAAATAAATTACTTAGATGAGCAACAAAGGATGTTAGAAAACTGAATATCTCCAGTTTCCTCTCTGTGGGTGAATCTCAAAATACAGAAAATATTCAGGTGATGGGCATACTACAGACCCTGCACATACTTCCAGAAAATAGTGTATATTTATTTTGCACTTCTGCTAACAGGAAATTATTTTTCACTCCCAAGCTTTAGTGGAGGGATACTCAATCCAACTAAACTCCTAGTTGTTGAGTTGATTCTGACTCACAGGGACCTATAAAGCAGCGTAGAACTGCTCATAGAGATTCTAATACCGCAATCCTATTGGGAGGGTATTTCTTACAGAGAAGCAAGTGGGTTTGAGCCGTGAGCCTTTAAGTTAGAATCCATCAACTTAATGAAAGGATTTGAGTTGTGGTGCTGGAGAAAAATACTGAATATTCCATGGACAGCCAAAAGTACGCAAAGCGATGTCTTTGAAAAAGTGCAGCCAGAGTATTCCTTGGAGGAAAAATAGAAAAGCTTCATCTTTCATACTCTAGACATGTAGCTCGGTGGGGATATTCTTTTGAAAGAGAAAACATTACTGGAAAAATGAAGCATTAATGAAAAATAGGAAGACCCTTCAATGAGATGGATATTCACAGTCACTCCAACAAAGGACACTAATCTATCAGAGATGGTGAGGGTGGCAAAAGATAGGGCAAGACCTAGGACAGCTTTTCATAAGGTGCTATTAGTCATACTTGATTCGATGGCACCTAACAACAACAGCAACAGTGTTTAGAAATGTAAGTTTATAATCAGCTTTTGTAATTAAAGGAATATGTACTCTTCAGACGTGCAGCCAGAGTTCTTCTTAGAAGCAAAGATTGTGAGATTTTATATCACATCCTTCAGGCATGTTTCCACAGGAGACCAATTCTTAGAAAAGGACAGTAGCCTTGCAAAGGTGAAGGATCAGTGAAAGAGAAGACTCAATGAGATGGATTAATTCAGTGACCGCAACAATGAGGTTGATCACAGTGGAAATAAAATGGTGCAGGCTAGGGTAAGGTGTCAATCTGTCACATGTAGAGTCATTTTGAGTCAATCTTCTAGGCAGTATTTAACAACACACACATTAGTCAGACACTTTGTTACGGACCAAAATGTTGATGGTTTGAATCTTTCAGGTATTTTACTGGCATAAAAGCTTTGTGATTCATTCCTGAAATATTCCTATAAAATGCCAACTTATTTTGGCATCAACACACCATTCAACAAGAAAGTATTGGTCTATAAAATACAAACATACATAAACTACATCAAAATAAGAAACAGAAAACAAATCCAAGAAAACGTAATGGGGAAAATGTATACGATACCAGAATCATCATGAGCATGTATAAGAGATAATATTTCACATTTGCTTGACTAATGAAAATATATATATCGTCTTAAGCTTCCACTTATAGTGTACCAGATTAATCCCATAAACATAATTATAACACTATGAGAATGAGGAGGTCTGAGGTTAGTCCTTGCTATGCTCCCTTTAATATTCTTTATTCCCTCTCTATCTTACTGTTCTAATATGTAAAATGAGTTCATAAATGCCAAATCAGATTTCTCTCAAAACTCTTGAAAGGTGCTTTTAAATGGTTGACTCCTATCCAATCTGGAATCTTTTCATCATTCCTTTCTCCTGGATAAGCTTAGCTAAATTCTTAGTCACTTACACTTTTATTATTCCAGTTTTAGTTTTGATACTCTTCTGCAAAACAACTTGTTTATTTAGTTATTATATGTTGTATCCCCACAGTTAAAATTTAATTTGCTAGGGCAGAGGCATTATCTATCTACTTAATAAATAATAGAGACACAAGAGACACCTAGTACATACTGTAGGGAAATAGGTGAATAAGGTAAAAGTATGAGAAAGCACTATGGGGAAATTAGAAAGAAAAAAAAAACTATGGAAAAGAAAATATCAATAAAGAGATCTTTTTTTTCAAATGACAACAAATGCCATATTTTCCTAACAAGCTTAATAGTCAACACATATTTAAATCTTTTAACAAAAATCATAATTGCAGTCAGGAAATGAAAAGATGAATTGCATTGGGAAAATCTGCTGTCATGGATCTCTTCAGAGTGATGAAAAGCAACTATGTCAGTCCAGACACAAGTTGCACCTAATCTAGGCCATGGTCTTCTCAGTTATTTGTTATGCTTCAGAGATCTGGATAATGACTAAGAATGAAGGAAGAATAGATAAGTTATGGTTCTGAAGAAGAATCTTGACATACCATGGACTGCCAAGAAAACAAATAAGTCTGTCTGGAAGAGGGTGAAGCCAAGTATCTACTCTGAGAATAGGATTTTGAAGCTGTGTCTCACATACTTTGGGAATCTGGTCAGGAGAGACTGGTCTTTGGTGAAGGACATCATGCTCAGAAGGGGGGATGGAGAGTGCAGGAGAGGAAGGCCCTGGATGAGATGGATTGATATGGTGTCTGGAGTGTATGGGGGTTAGTGTGTCAGAATTAGTGAGACTGGCTCAGGAAAGAGTCGGCTTCAGAGCTGCTGTACATAGGGTCACTATACTCTCAGACAGTTCAACAGTATATATCAACAAAAACATAATATATTGGTTGTTTTTTTCTTTAAGCCTCATGTTTAGAGTCAACAAGACCTCAGAGAGGGCCTTTGTGTTTAAAAGTCAGTCATTATTGTATTTTGGAGGAACATTCTTCTAAGTGGTACAACAGTCTTCTGTCAATATGCTGTACTGAGGTAACCTGGGATTGTTGTGATGCTGAACCTTTTGCCGCTGGGTTATCAAATGGCATAATGGTTATTCATAGTGGACAGTGTTTGGTGGAGCTCCTAGTTTAAGACAGGTGTGGAAGCAAGAGTGGCATCCGCTCCAAAATCATATGCCTTTGGGAACTCTGTGAACTTTTATAAATTACTATAGTTATAAAAAAGCTTCAGGCCTTTTGTTCATAGGGTCACTATGAGTCATGCTTGACTTGACGGCAAACAACAACAATGTTGATGCTGTTGTTGTTAGGCACCATGAGGTCAGAACTTACTCATACTCAACCCTCTACATTTTTTCAGAGACCTCAAATCATATGGGATGAGAATCCCCATCTTTCCCCCGTAGGACAGCTAGTGGATTTGAACTGTGTCTTCAGAATGATAGTGCAGTTCCTTAACACTAGGTCACCAGTGCTTCCTAATGGCTTAGAGTAGGTTTACTTCTTACATGCAAACATAGAATCATATTTTATATGTTTCTTTCAAAATATTTTTAATTATATACAAGAAAAACATGTCCTATGTTCTGCTGAAAAGTTTCTTGTAATGAATAATGGAAAATCAGAGGAGAACATGAGGTGTCTGATCCTCTCTCCTCGTTGCTATGGTTCAACCAATATGCTATCATTCTTTCTCATCTACAATAAGATAACATTGCTCTCAGCCTTTTAAATGCACCTTAAATTTCTTCCCCTTGCTGCAGTACATGATTTTATAAGGATGAGTAAAAAATTACTAGCCTATTTTGATTAATAATGAATCTCCTTTTTGTCCTTGTTGCTTCTTAACTGTACCTTGAATCTTGTTTTCTGAAAACGATTAATTTAAGTGGAAAGGTACTTTATTGCAGCATCCTTGGGTTATACTTCTTCTTCCTGGCTGAGATGCAATTCATATGCATTGTATTGATGATGATTTTGAGACTTTCCTTGTAAGAGTAGGCCAGTGTAGGAGTCTAGAGGCCCAGAAACTGATGCATGGAGTCTCTCCAGCCTCTCCCTGATATCCTATTTCTACACTCATTTCAGTAAATTATTTTCCCTTCTTTAGAATTTCAACTTTATTACCAATAAAGTAAGTAAATAGGCTAAGAAAAGTGTACAGTTCCCACAGAAACGCTTGTTTTAGTACTTGATGTGATGTAACCTGGAAAAATCTCCTGGGACTCATGGTATTCACACTGAAAAAATATGTAAAAATAATCACTATACTCCTTAGAAACACATAATAAAACTCATTATTTCCTGCTCATATGTTAAACAAATATGCTATTTAAAGATATTTTAAGTGATATTTTGGCCAACTGGTGTTAGAAAAACTATATATTAAACTACCGAACTAAGAAGCAAAGGTTTTCATTTCTGGCTTTGTTACATAAGCTGTCTTATGTTTGAGAGCACTTACACTTTTAAGGTCTTGGTTTGCTTATTTGAAATTTGAGACGCCTTCTGCAGTCACTAGTCATGCTGCTGGTCATTTAGGCTACTTTTTTTCACATAAGAACTGAGTATGATTTCCACAGCAGATTTACACGTACAGAAAAACCCACAGCCACTGACCTGTTTTGTAAATGTCTGGTACCAAAAGGAAAAGAAAGAATTAAAGTTTTTAAAATAATTTAAAACTACAGATGAGACCAGATAGAAACACCTTAAGATTTTCTTGTACTAAGATACCTGACAGAAACTTCTTGCTGTTGTTGTTATTAGGTGCCATCGAGCTGAGAATGTTTCATAGTAATCAGATGAGCAACAGATCTGAACTCTGTCCTATCCTATCCTTCCTGTTCAATCCTCATCGTTTCTGAAATAACTTAAGCCAATTGCAGAAGTCACTGTGTCAATTCATGTGGTTGAGTCTTCCTTTCTTTCTCTCACCCTCCACCTTTCCAAGCATGACGACTGAGTCCAAGATAAAGCCTCTCTTAGCAGCCTGCCTAAACTATGTGAGACAGAGCGTTGCCGTCTTTGCCTCCAATGAGCACTCTGGCTTCACTTTTTTCCAAGACATAGTCGTTTGTTCTTTTTACAGTCTAAGGGATATTCAGTACACTTCTTCAACATCACAGTTCAAAAGCACCATTTCCTCTCTCATCCTTTTTTCATTTTCCAACTCTCAGATGCATGTTATTTAAAAAGCATAGCCTGTATCAGGCACATATTAGTCTTCAAATTGACACCAACCATTACTCCTTGGTAATTTGGAGAGGCCCCTGACAGTGGACTTTTCCAATGCAATACATCTCCTAATCTCCTGGCATGTAAAAGGATGTTGATTGTGGATCCAAATAAAAACAGATATAAACAATTTCAATCTGTTATACATCTATCATGATGTTGCCTATAAGTCTAGTGGTGAGGTTTTTTTTTTTTGTTTTCTAAACATTGTGACATACTTCATATTGAAGGTATAATTCATATTGAAGGAATTGTGACATAATCCATATTAATTCATATAGTCTTTGATCTCCTGAAGCAAATGTTTCAAGCTCTCCTCACTTTCAGCAAGCAAAGTTATGTCATCTGCATAACACAGGTTGTTGATGATTCTTCATCTGCCCCATTCCTAATGCCCTGTTTTTCTCTGTAGAGTCGAATTTCTCAACTGATTTGCTAACATTATATGTCAAATAGACATGTTAGAGGATACAACCCTGACATACACCCTTCTTAAATTTATGCCAGGCAGAGTCACCTTACTGTGTTCACACAACAGTCTCTTGATCTAGGTATAGGTTTTACCTGAGCATAGTTAAGTGTTCCGGGATTTCCACTCTTCTTAATGTTAGCCATAATTTGTTATGACTTAAGCAATCAAATGTCTTTGTTAGGCCAAAAGAGGACAAATACACATTCTTCTGGTGTTCTCTGCTTTCAGCAAGGGTCTATCTGATATCAGCAATGGTATCTCTGGTGCCATGGCCTCGTCTAAATCCAGCTTGTGCTTCTGACAGTTCTCTGTCAATGAACTGTTGTAGTAATTTTTAGGTATCTTCAGCAATAATTTACTTGTATGTGGTGTTAATGTCATTATTTTATAATTGTCATATTCTGTTGTATCACCTTACTTGTGAGTGGAAACAAATATGGATCTCTTCCAGTTAGTCAGCCATGCAATTGTCCTCAAAATTTCCTTGCATAGACTAATGAGAACGTCAAGGGCTGCATCCATCAGTGAACAAATGCCAACTGGTATCTCATCAATTCCTTGAGCTTTAATTTTGCCAATGTTTTCAGTACAACTTGAACTTCTTCCTTCATTATCATTGGCTCTTTTATCATATGGTACTTCCTGAAATATTTCAGTGGCAGTCCATTATTTTTGGTAGAATAATTCTGTGTGTTTCCACCATATTTTTAGGACTTCCTGAATCTTTCAAAATTTTACCCAATAGCTTCTGTTATTATCACAACTTGAGGCTTGCACTTGTTTTCAGTTCTTTCTGCATGAGAAATATTGAATAAGTTCTTTCTTTTTTATTCTTTGATTGAAACTTATCTATCTTAAAAGGGATAAAGGCAGAAGAGTATTGAACATACCATGGACTGCCAAGAAAATAAATAGGTATGTCTTGGAGAGGGTGAAACCAAATCTCTCTTTGGAGACTAGGGTTTTGAAGCTTGGCCTCACTTATGTTGGCATTTGGCCAGGAGAGATAGTCCTTGGAGAAGGACATCATACTTGGAAGGGTGGAGAGACAGCACAGGAGAGAAAGACCCCAGATGAGATGGATTGACACAGTGACTGGGGCAATGAGGGTTAGTGTGTCATAATTAGTGAGACTGGCTCAGGACAGAGAAGGGTTCAGAGCTGCTATACATCGCATGTGACTCAAAGGCATACACGAACAATAACATACTGTGACAGGTTTGAAGCAGGAGTGGCATCTACTTCTTAAGCAATGTGCTTCCGGAAGCTATGAACTTTGATAAATGTCGATAGCTGTAGAGGGGCTTCATGCCTTTTGTTCGTAGGTCGCTATGAGTCATGCTCAACTCAAAGACAATCAACAACAACAACAATGTATAATAAGGTTTGCTTTGGAGCTAGAGAGAGAGGTTAGACTCCTTTTCTATCAATTTCTTGATGAAATTTTAACAAAGCTGAATATAAAAAAATTCAGACTATATACTTTATGTTTTTAATAGTCACATTTATAATCTACTGAATTATCTGTTCTCAAGAGACCAAAAAATATTATTTGCTCCCTGCCAAGTTAACTCAGTTCTAACTTCCTAAACCTGAAGTCTGAGGCAACATCAAATGTCCTAGTTAATTTTATAGGACAATTCTTCCAATGTATTATTATTATCAGTCAGCAAGAGGAAAGCCCTTTTTTAAAAGGTGTGCTACTAAAACATCCTAAGTGAGTGGATTAAGAGTAGGCATACTAGAATATACCATAAAAATGATACAGAATGATTATTAACTGGGTTGTGACACTTCTGCTGTTATACCACTTTTTCGAGGAAAGATTTGAAGCAGTTTGATTGCATTTCTTATAAGGTTTTCTGAGAAAATGTGCCTTTTTTTCTGCTAGGCTGAAAGATTGCCACAAAAATGTTGTGTTTCTCTCTAAATGACTAGGAATGGTGCATAATTCCTTACAGCTAGAGAAGTCTACTCCAGTATGATTAACTGCCTCTGTATACTGGAAGGTCAGGTATGAGCTGGTTCTAACTCAATAGTATATAAGGACAACAATAACAGCTTTGTATGGGCAAGGTGAATCGGAAAGCTTCTCACATTTTCTCCTATCTTGTGAATGTATTATAGTCTATTAAGTAGCTATATCAACACTGATATTAAAACTAGAAATGTCAGAGTGATTTTATCTTTTATTTTAAACTAGGGCAATAGTAATCTTAATACCAGGGTAATAGTATTTTTTA
>NW_006399793.1:8442120-8443682 GCF_000299155.1 Elephantulus edwardii | reverse complement strand
CAGGCTGGGTTTAGAAGGAGACTGGTAAGAGGGATATTGTAGCTAATGTTAGATGGATCTTGGCTGAAAGCAAGGAGTACCAAACGTATGTCTATCTGTGTTTCATTGATAATGCAAAGGCATTTGACTGTGTAGATTACAACAAACTGTGGCTAACTCTAAAAGAATGGGAATCCCAGAACACTTGATCGTGCTAATGTGAAACCCATATTTGGGCTAGTAGGCAGTCACCAAAATAGAGCAAGGAAACTGCATGGTTCAAAACTGGGAAGGGTGTATGTCAGGGATGTGTCCTATCACCATACCTTTTAACTCCATATGCAAAACAGAGTATCCAGGAGCCTTGGCTGTATGAGGAGAAATGTGGCATCAAGATTGGAGGAAGATTCATTAACAAACAATCTGTTATGCAGATGACATAACACTGCATGCTGAAACTGAAGAGGACCTGAAGTGCTTGCTGCAGAGGGTCAAGGACTGTAGCCTTCAATATGGAGTGAGGCTCATTATCAAGAAAACAGATTCTCACCATTGTACCAATTAGCAGCATCATGATATATGGTGAAGAGATTGAGCTTGTTAACAGCTTTAGTTTAGTTGGATCCACAATCAACACTCTTGGCACCAGCAGCCAGGAAATTAAAAGGCATATTGCGGTGGGAAAGTCTGCTTTTAGGGACTTCTCCAAAATACTGAATAACAATGATGTCACTCTGGAGACAACAGTGCACCTGATTAAGGTCATGGTCTTTGCAAGCACTTGCTATGCATCAGAGAGCTTGACAATTACTCAGGAGGACAGAAGGAGATTTGATGCTTTTGAGCTGTGGTGTTGGAGAAGAGTATTGAATATACCATGGACTGCTAAGAAAACAAACAGGTTAGACCTAAAGAGGGTTAAACCAGGCTGTTCCTCAGAGGCAAGGATTCTAAAGCTTCCTCTAACATATTTTTGGCATGTTGCAAGGAGGAACCAATTCTTGGAGAGGGACATCATGCTGGGGGTGGGGCGTGGAGGGATAGCACAGGAGGGGAAGATATTCTATGAGGTAGATTGATTCAGTGACTAGAGTAATCGGTCTAGGTGTGTTGCAGACAGTAAGATGGGTACAAAATAGAGCAGGGTTTAGGGGTGTTGTACA
Source organism: Elephantulus edwardii (assembly GCF_000299155.1). Taxonomy (NCBI): domain Eukaryota; kingdom Metazoa; phylum Chordata; class Mammalia; order Macroscelidea; family Macroscelididae; genus Elephantulus; species Elephantulus edwardii. The sequence goes on along the minus strand of NW_006399793.1, from coordinate 8,442,540 downwards.
TAGGGTCACTATGAGTAACAGGCGACTCGAGGAACATAACAACAATAAAAACTACAACAACAACAAAGACAAGTATTGCCTAATGTAAGATACAGGATAAGGTTCTCTCTTAATCTATGTCTTCTGGGTTTTTTTTTCTCATTTACGGTTCCATGAAATTGAGGCTCAGAGAGAACCTATTTTTCCTAGTTATGTAAGTGCTCAGGATAGCTTAAATTTACTACTATAGATAATACTTGGTTGTCTCTGTGGATCATAGATGGATGCAAGGAGAAGCTAAATAAAGCTGCTGTATTTCACACTTTGAAAAACCACTTTCACAAAAATAAAATGTTAGAGGGTTGAAATAAAATTATTTGATATTGTACCCCAGTCACTGAATCAATCCATCTCATGGAGGATCTTACTCTCCTGTGCTGT
>NW_006399793.1:8439871-8441025 GCF_000299155.1 Elephantulus edwardii | reverse complement strand
CCAGCCTGCACTTCTGGTAGTTCTCTGTTGATGTGCTGTTCCAGTCGTTTTTGGATAATCTTCAGCAAAATCTTGCTTGCATGTGATATTAATGATATTGTTAGATAATTTCCACACACTGTTGGATTACCTTTCTTTGGAATGGAAACAAATATAGTTCTCCTCCGGTCAGTTGGCCAAGTGGTTATCCTCCATATTTCTTGGCACAACTTTTTGAGCACGCCCAGGGCAGCAACTGTTAGTTGAAATATGTCAATTGGTACAACATCAATTCCTGGATCCTTATTCTTAGCCAATTCTTTCAAAGCAGTCTGAACTTCTCCCTTCATCACCACAGGCTATTGTTCATATATTGTTTCATTAAATTCTTCTGTGTCTGCCAATTCCTTTTGGTATAATGACTCTGCATACTCTTTCCATCTTCTTTTAATACTTCCTGGACCATTTACTATTTTGCCAAAGCATCAAGTATTGTAACTCGAGGCCTGAATTTCCTCTTTAGTTCCTTGAGCTTAAGAAATGCTGAGCGAGTTTGACCTCTTTGATCTATAGCATTGTATTTTATTTTTATGGAGCCACTTCTTTTGTTGACTTCTTTTATCCGGCTAATTATTTCTTCTAATATTAATTTTTGGCCTTTTCTTTATCTCTTGTCTTTTTTAACAAATTTTTTCATTTTAACTGTTATTTTAACAAAAGCTTACAGAAAAGTTTTATTTTCATTCATTCATTGTTCCACATTTTGCACTCTCTCCCTACCTTCCTCTCCCCAAGCTGACATTTTTTTCCTAGTTTATTTACCAAATTCTAATACAAAGTCGAACAAATTCTTTCAATTTCTTTCACCTTTCACCCATCGAATTGTACAATCCAGTGATAATCCCCTCTTCCCTCAGTACAATCACATCCCTCTGCTTCCAGCCTTTCCCACCCATCCTGGTTTCTCATAACTCCCTCTACAATAATGGTCTTATACAATATGCGTCTTTGTGGGACTGAGTTATTTCACTCAATATAATTCTCTCCAGTCCCTCCCAAGTTAGATAATAATTTACAATGTTATTACTCCTGTGTGCTGCATAGTATTCCACTGTGTGAATATACCATAATTTCTCAGTCCATTCATTGGACATTTGGGCTGTTTCCATGTTCTT
>NW_006399793.1:8408695-8438711 GCF_000299155.1 Elephantulus edwardii | reverse complement strand
ATTTTTGAGATTGTCAGTAAATTCAGAAGGAATATATTCAATGTTACACAGTTCTCTCATGGATATGTTTTTATTTTCTTCAACTTCTATATGAGTTACATATAATTATTAGATTATTTGTTCCATAACCAGACACTAAACTTACTCAGATGATGCTTTTTATCTTCTCCTTCATCTCTTTTCACATATATAGTCAATATTTTTCCTGTATACTTCAATCAGCAAGGTCCATGTATATAGCTTATGTTACTGAAGAAAGATGATAGCTAGCTAGCTAGATAGATAGACAGATAGATTACTTCTTTCTATTACTTTTTAGGTTTTTTAATAGATAGGTAGATAGATATTACTTTTCATTTTCTTTCAGAGGGATAACTCAATTTTATTATGGGTACAGTGCTATTTAAGCTTTTAGTCCCATGTGGGCACATTTCCAATAAGGAGAGAACATATATCACAGAAGTCATGGAAGCTCTGCCCAATCTGTAACCTTTGGGGGCTATCTTGGACACACAGCTGGTCGGGTGTGCCATGACAGCTCTATTAGTGAAGAAATTTGCTTCACTTGCTTATGTGAGCCAAATAGGCTGTCACCCAGGTAGGACTATCACAAAGTCCATTTCTTACTTGTGCATGTTCACCCACATACTTAGGGTTTCTATGAGTCATAGTCAACTTGCCTGCACCTAACAACAACCGATATACTACTTCTTTCTATTATTTTTTAGGTTTTTTTATATTTTATGTGTTTTTGGTGAAAGTTTATAATGCATATGAATGCGCATAAAAAGTGAGTGATTATATAAATAAAAATATTAAAAGATAATGTCCTAAGTAAAGATATGCCCTAGGAAACCATCTCTATGAGACTATATATATAAACATACATTGGCAAAGTCATCGGTCAGAGACTTCTGTAAAGTACTAAAGAGCAATGATGTCTGTCTGGAGACTAAAGTGCTCCTGATCAAGGCAATAGATTTTGCAATTACTTGTGATGCATCAGAAACCTGGGAAATGACTAGGGATGATATTAAGAGATTTGATGCCATTGACATGGTGCTGGAGATGACTATTGAATATGTCATGGACTACTAGAAGAACAAATGAGTTCATCCTAGAGAGGGTGAGACCAGGCTGCTCCTTTGATGCAAGGATTCTGAAGCATCATCTGACATACTTTGGGCATGTTGCAAGGAGGGCCCTGTCTTTGAAGAGGGACATCATGCTTGGGACTGTGCAGGGAGTAAGAGAGGAAGACTCTTGATGAAATGGATTGATTCAGTGACTGAGGTAACGGGGGTAGGTGTTCCAGAGACAATAAGATTGGCACAGGATGGAACAGGTTTTAGGACTGTTGCACAAAGGATTGCTATGAGTCACAGGCAACTCACAGCATGTAACAACAACTATATATCTGTATCTCTATATATCTATATCTGTATATCTATACCTATGTCTGTATCTCTCTCTATCTCTATCATCTCTATCTCTATCTATCTCTATCTCTATATAGAGAGAAAACATACATCTTCTTTTCACCACTGGGAAAATTGGCAATACTATGACAGATGAAGAAGATATTGAGGGTGTTAACAGTTACAGCTTGCTCAACTCCACAATCAATACTCTTGGCACCAACAGTCAGGAAATCAAAAGTCTAATTGTGTTGGGTAAATCTGCTGTTAGAGACCTTTCCAGAGTACTGAGAAGTGAAGATGTCACTCTAGAGACTAAGGTGCACCTGATCCAGGCCAGGGTCTTTGCTATGCATCTGAGTGCCGGACAATGACTCAGGATGACAGAAGAAGAATTGATGCCTTTGAGTTGTGGTGCTGAAGAACAGTCTTGAACATACCATGTGTCACCAAGAAAAAAAAATAGATATGTCTTAGAAATGGTGAAACCAAGTTTCTCCTTAGAGGCTAGGATTTTGAAGCTCCATACTTAGGGCATGTGGCAAGAAGTGACTGGTCCTTCAAGAAGGACATCATGTTCAGAAGGGCAGAGGGGCAGCACAGAAGAGGAAGACACAAATGAGGTGGATTTATATAGTAATTATGGTTTTGAGGATAGCTGTGTCGGAGTCAGTGAGACTGACTCAGGACAGAGCAAGCTTCAGAGCTGTTGTACATAAGGTTGCTATGAGTCAGAGGCAACTCGAGGGCACATAACAACAACAACAAGACTATGCTATTCAGGCAGAAACAATGCATAGCTGACTCTCCATAGTGTTTTCAGACACAGTAAGTCTCATGGAAGGATTTGTTTATCTTTCTCCCTGGGTGCAATTGTTTCACAGTGCAGCTCCTTACTAGTAGGACAACACAACTCCTTAATGGGAAGAGTATTCTTGACATTTCTTAAGCTGAAAGAACCTAAGAATAAATTTAAATGTGGAGTTGCAACTCTGAAGCATTACATGAGAAAAATCTGGAATAATGCAAAAAGAATCAAAAGAAGACAGCAGGAATACATAGCATTAATGTATCAAAAATAATTAATCAACATTGGACCACTTCAGGAAGTAGCATATGATCAATAACCTACAGTACTGAATGAAGAAATCCAAGCTGCACTGAAGGCACTGACAAATATAAGGTCCCATGAATTTCTGGAATACACATTAGAGCATTAAGTGCAACTATGCACAGCTACTTGGTAAATTGACTGGAAGAGTTCCCTATTTGTTTCCATTTCAAAAAAATAGTGACTCAACAGTGTGATGGATAAAAAAATAATATCTTTAATATCATATGCTAGTAAAATCTTTCTGATGATTGTGAATTAATTACTGGTACAGTACATTGACAAGAAACATGCAGAAACTCAAGATGAATTCAGAAGATGCCATTGTATGCAGTGAAGATTTTGGGCTTTTTTAAATGGTGAGGTGCGATCCGTAATGAAGCTTGTAGCCTTTCATCTTCCTCAGCAAGTGTGTTTCAAGTCCTCTCAGAATACATATCATCTGTATTACACACTACTGATGTTTCTTCTTAATAAAAATCAGTTTTTTAGGATTTGTTTAAGTGTACAGATAGGTTGAATAGGTTGAACACTTATTTACACTGATGCACACTTTTCCTGATTTTGATCCATGCACTATCCTCTTGTTCTGTTTTTAATTTGTGTGCAGGTTTCACATGAGCACAATTAAATTAAAAAATGTGCATTATTTCCAATGATATCCACAACTCTTTTATGATACACACAATCAAATATCTTAGCACAGTCAAATACAAATAAACATTTTTCTCATATTCTGTGCTTGGAAGCAAGATCGGTATAATCCTCATTCTACAGCGTTTTCTGAATCCATTTTGAATTTCTGGAAGTTCTCTGTTGATGTACTGTGCTAATAATTTTAAAATAATTTTCTTCAAGATTTTACTTGTATGATATTAATGATATTGATTGCTAATTTTATAATTCTTAGGAATCATCTTTTTTTTTGAATGAACACAAATGTGTATCTCTTTCTGTCATTTGACCAAGTACCTGAATTCTAAAGATCTTAGTATTTATGAATGAGCAAGTTCAAGTCTGCATCTATTTGCTGAGCTGACTCAAATTTTATTCTGTCAATTCCTGGAAACGTATTTTGTAATCAATTATTTCAGTGAATCGTTTTCTATTTCTTCTTTCAATGTCATTAGTTTTTCATTATATGCTATTTTCTGAAAGGTTCCGTATCCACCAATTTTCTTTGAAATAGTTATTTTGTATATTCCCTCCATCTTCTTTTGTTATTTCCTGAATCATTCAGAATTTTTCCTGTTGAATTCTTCATTATTACACCTTAAGGCTTGAATTTGTTCTAAAACAAAAAGAAACAATTCTTTTTAGGATTTTAATTATTCACCAAGGTTACATAGAAATAAAACAAAGCATACTAATCTCAATTTCTTTAAAACATGTATTTAGCTGATAAATCCCCAAGTAATAACAGTATTTCATTTAGTGTCATGTTAGGAGGAGTAGGATCTAGCCAATTCAGATAAACTAGAAGAAATATAACAAACAAAATATTGACTATTCTTTCAGATAGCTCAACTGGGAAATAATGATTAGTGTCAGACATAATATCAAAAGGTCAGTAACCTTTCATCCCACAGTGCAATATTTTACTGCTCTTTCCCCAGGAATCAGTTACAATAGACCCTACCATATTTCATGTGCATCATTTGGATTTTCTGAATATAGGAATAGTTGACCTTACTCATTCTATAACTACTTGAAGTTGAAGGTCATGCCATATGTCACTGAAAAGAGGATTTCCTCTGAATTGGTAGTAAACTCTTGACTTTGACCTATAACATTAATGCTATGAAATAATATTATTTTCCCTCTTTGCAATTTACATGGAAACACATACACTTTATTCTACTAGACTGTTTTTTTTACATCTATATAAAAATTTTGTAAGCCTGGAGAGAAATATTCAAAAAGCAAGATTAACTTGCATCTAAAATTAACTTTCTTACCAACAATACAGTTCTTGAGTAATTACTATTTTTTTTCCTTAGTACATATTTGATAGAGAGACAAAGAGAGGTGGCTATGCACAACTTGAATGAACAGTTCTACACTGTCTTTTAAGGATACTATGGGTAAGTGAGAGTAAACTTAATGGAAATGGGTTTGGACACACCCACACACACACATATACATACTTCGTACAACTTATAAATATCATATTGACAATAAACAAATTCATTTATTATTTCACCCATTATATATACTTTTCTACTTGATTATGATGTTCTTATGGACAAATAGATTTATAGCCATTTCTAGGTATTAACATTTGGTACATATTTTGTATTGTCCAAGTATTTGTTAGATACTTGTACAGAAGGATAAATTCTATACGTCTCACTCACTGCCATCAAGTAGGATTCAACTTATAGCAATTCTCTACTAACCTTCAAAGGCTGTAAATTGCAAGGGGTGGAAATGTCTCATCTTTCTTCTTGGGATCAGGTGGTGAATTCTAGGCACTTGAAACCCTATATCCTTCACCTTTGGAATATAACACATTGGCTATGCCACTATAGCTCCCAACTTCACACTTTTTGTTCTTCTTGATTTTAGGCACTTTCAAATACACTCCAATTCATAGTGACTCTATGAGCAATAGATTGCAAACTTGTGCAATTTTCATAATCTCTGCCATTACTACATTCACTGTATTAATCTATCTCATTAAAGGTCTTATTCTCTTTCCCTTACTTTCTACATTTCCCAGTAAGCTGTCTTCTTCCAAACACATCGTATATGATTCCCTAACTATTCACTCCTGAGATCACACCTAAAATATGTGAGATGAAATCTCACCATCTTTGCCTCTAAGGAGCTTGTACTTACTCCAAATAAAATTTGTTTGTTCTCCTGAAAATCTACAATATATTCAATACTCATTGCCGCTGCCACAGTTAAATGATGTTGGTTCATATTCAGTCTTCTTTATTCATTATTCAACTTTCACATGCATCTAGGTCAACTGCACACTTTGTATGCTTAATAGATTGATAAACTTAAATCAGTTAGTCAGATATTTCCATGGCTCCTGAACAGATTCAAAACTGGCCCTTCAACTGGTTTTCAGATGTTGTAAATTTAAACTAAGGAAATCGTCAATCTTTGTCCTAAGAGCAGATGGTGGATTCAAAAAACCTGCTTTTGAGTTGGCAGCACAAGTCTGTACTCACTAAACTGCTATATATTTCACTCACTCACCCACTCACTCACTCACTCACTCACCCATTGGCATCAAACCAGAAATGACTCAGAGCTGATCTTCCAGTAGATTTTCAAAGGGTGTGAATCACCAGGCACTAGATTGTCCATCTTTTTCCTGCACAACAACTAGTGGCATTAAACCACCTGCCTTTGGGTTGATGATACAACTCTATTCACTAAACCAACACAGTTCCCTAACTAGTTCCCTAACTTGCTATTGTTATTATATGTTGTCAAGTTAGGACTAACTCATAGCTGACCCTCCAGTGGATTGTCAGAGAAAATAATCACACAGGAGGAGATTGTCTACCTTTCTCTTATGGAGTAGCTGGTAGATTAGAACCTCATATCTCTAGGTTGTGGACCCTAGAAAACTGAAGTTGTTGACAATCTCAGTCTCTTCTCCATCTATCATGGTACTGCCGACTGACCCAGGTGGTGAGAACTTTTGTTTTCTTGATGTTGAGCTTCAATCCATATTGAAAACTACAGCCCTTGACTTCTATAGCAAAATGGTTCAGAAGGTCACTTCAGAAGAGTCACTCAAACCAGCTACTCAGAAGAACTGTGAGACCAGATAGGAAAATGACAAGTCACTTAGTACTTATCAATTATTAAACACTTAATTTTATCTTCCTAGAACTTCATCATTCCTATTGTAATGAGTTTACTGTGTATTTTAGTGCACCGCGTTTGACTTTTTTTGTTATTGTTGGGTACCGTGGAGTCGAGTACAATCTCTAGTGACCCTATGAACAACATATCTAAACACTGTCCTTTCCTGTGCCATTCTCACACTTCCTGACACATTAGAGTCCTTTGCAGCAGTCACTGTGTCAATTCACCTGGTTGAGGAACTTCCTCTCCTTCACTGACCTTTTCAAGCATCACTCCCATTCCAAGAAATAGTCCCTCCTAGCAACAAGCCCAAAGTACATGAGGCCTTATCATTCATGCCTCCAGAAAGTACTACGGCTGCACCCTCTCTAAGATATATTTGTTTGTTCTTTGGCATTTCATGGGATATTCAGCACTCTCCTCCAATACCACAGCTCAAAGGCACCAATTTTTCTTCTATCATCATTATTCATTGTAAAGCTCTCAAATACACAGCAAGTGATCGGAAACTCCATGACCTGAATCAGACACACCTTATTCCTCAATGGACATCATTATTTCTCAATAATTTGGAAAGGTCCTTACATGCAGATTTTCCCAGTGCACTACGTCACATGATATCCTGATTGCTCATACCAAGGGCATTAATTGTGGATCCAAGTAAGATGAAGATGATTAGTTTGAAAGTAAAGTAAGAAGTAAGATGATTAATTTGACTCCTTGTTGTTACATGCCTATGAGTGACTCAGAGACAATTTGTACAACAGTGTTGAATCCTACTCTATCTTGTGCCAACCTTATTGTCTCTAACAAACCTACCATCCAATACCCAAGTCACTGAATCAATCCATCTTATCAAGTGCCTTCCTCGTTTTCTCTGTCCCTCCAACTTCCCACCATACTGTCCTTCTCCAAGGACTGGTCCCGCCTTTCAACATGCCCAAACTATATCAGATAAAGCCTCAGAATCCTTGCCTCCAAGGAGTATCCTGGTTTCACCCTCACTAGAACTGACCTATTTGTTCTCCTGGCAGTCCATGGTATATTCAATACTTTGGTCCAGCACCACAGCTCAAAGGCATAAATTCTCTTTCTACCATCCCTAGTCACTGTCTAGCCTTCTGACACATAGCAAGTAATTTCAAAGACTATGGCCTGAATCATAAGTACTTTAGTCTTTCAACTAACATCATTGCTCTTCAGTACTCGAGAGGTTCCTGAAAACAGAATTTCCCAATGCAATTATTCTTTTGATTTCCTGGCTGCTGGATTGTGTTGATTGTGGATCCAAGCAAACTAAAACAGTTAACAATCTCAATTTCTTCACTGTCTATCATATTGTTGCCAATCAGGCAAGTGGTTAGAATCTTTGTTTTCTTGATATTAAGCTTCAGTCCATACTGATGGCTGCAGTCCTTGACCTTCTAAAGTAAGCGCTGTAGGTTCTCCTCCATTTCAGCAAGCAAGATGTATCATCTGCATAGTGCAGATTATCTGGGAGACTGGGTTCTTTGAGGAGGAGTGTGGCATCAGGATTGGAGGAAGACTCATCAACAACCTGTTCTATATGTAGATTGAAAAGGAATGGAGATAAGGCGCATTCCTTGTGCACAGCCTTCCAGATTTTGAACAAAGCTGTGTTTCCTTGCTTTGTTCTGATGACTGTCTTCTGGTCCAAGTATAGGTTTTGCATAAGCACAATCAAGTGTTCTTGGATTCTCATTCTTCTCAGAGTCAGCCATAGTTTGTTGTGATCCACACAGTCAAATGCCTTTGCATAGTCAATGGAACACAGTTAGACTCTAGTACTCTCTGCTTTCAACCAAGATCCATCTGACATTAACTATAATATCCGTAGTTTCACAAGTTCTTCTAAACCCAGCCTGCACATATGGTAGTTCTTTGTTGATGTACTGTTCCAGTCATTTTGGAATAATTTTCAGCAGAATCTTGTTTGTGTGTGATATTAATGATATTGTTCTATAATTTCCTCACTCTTTCAGTTTAACTTTTTTTGGAATAGAAAAAAATATATATCTCTTTCCGTCAGTTGGCCAGGTGGCTATCCTCTAGATTTCTTGGCATAACTTGGTGAGTGCATCCAGGGCAGTGTCTGTTTGTTGAAATATGTCAGTTGGTATGCCTTCAATTTCTGGAGCCTTGTTTCTTGCCAATTCTTTCAGAGCAAGTTAAAGTTCATCACCACAGGCTCTTACTCATACATTGTTTCATGAAATTCTTCTGTGTCAGCCAATTCCTTTTGGTATAGTACCTCTGTACACTCCTTCAATCTTCTTTTAATGCTTCCTGGATCATTTAATATTCTGCCTAAAGCATCCTTAGGTATTGCAACTTGTGGCTTGAATTTGTTCTTCAGTTCTTTCAGCTTAAAATATGCTGAGCAATTTCGACATTTTTTATTTTCTGACTCAAGCTTTTCACACATTTCATTATAATACTTCACCTTATCTTTCCATCTGCCATTTGAAATCTTGAATTCAATTCCATAATTTCTTGATTTCATTCCTTTATTTTTTTTTCTCGGCACTTTAGTGCAATATTCACGGTCTCTTTTGATAACCATCTTGGTCTTTTCTTACTACTCTGCCTTTGTAATGATCTTTTGCATTCTTCATGGATAATATTCTTGATATCCTCACATAGCTCATCTGGTTTTCACTCATTGGTGTTCAAGGCCTCAAACCTGTTCCTGAGATGGTTTTGAAGTTCAGGTGAGACAGACTCAAGGTCAAATTTTGGTTCTTGTGGATTTGAATTCATTTTCTTTAACTTCAGTTGCCATATCTCTTAGTCTAAGAGTGCTCTATTGTACACAGGGCTTTTGAGGCCTTGTTATTAAGGGAGTGGAAGGCCAATCCTTCTTCCTAGTCTGCCTTAATTAGAATTCTCAGGTTTAGAACAGTATCTGGCATAGAAACATTTTACAGAAAGAAACATGTAAAAGATGAAAGAATATTCCTCAATTATAGGAGCAATCAACAGATTCCATGATTCTACCAGCCCTTGGCATGTGTGTTTTAACTTGTTCCTTTCTCTACTCCTCCAGCATCCCCTTCCACTTGCATTCGACACCTTTCTTCCCTTATTCTAGTCCTTGACATTATGGTTTAGATCTCAAGCTTTCTGGGCTTTTCTGATTCTGAATACCACGCACCACTGCCAGTTTCTCATGTTGTAGTCAGTATCTCTTGAGTTTAGGAATCTTTAAGTCTAAATACCAGATACTAGTATTAGAAAAGACTTCCTACCTCAGAATGTCCTGAGAAAAAGTCCTTTGCCTTGAGCTTCTGGCTTCTTGTGCCTTAGTACCTCTCCTCTTCCATTTGCAGCTGCTGACACAAGAGAGATGTTTCCCAGGAGAGGATGACATGTCCTCTAGATCTGGTATGTAAGTGTTGTTTGCTTGGCTAAGGCAAAAATCTCCTACCTTCCTACAGCCCCAAAATTACTTTAACTCTCAGACTCTGTCTGCGGGACTTCTGGAACTGTGGGTGTTACCTGTGGCAATGCTTACATATTTAATTACAAGGATTTGGACTAATTATTTGTCATTTGTAGGCAGTTTCTCACACACAATATTGTTATTGTTAGGTGCCAGTGAGTTGAGTGTGATTCATAGTGAACCTAAGAACAATTCATCTGAATTCTGTCTTATATTGTGCCATCATCATCACCTCTCACAGACATGAACCTTTTGCTATAGTCACAGTGTCAATCCATCTCATTGAGGGTCTCTCCCTCTTTCAATGACCTTTCATCTTTCTAAGCATGATATCCCTCTACGAAAAAATAGCTTTACCTAGTAACGTGATCAAAGTATGTGAGATTAAATTTCACCATCTTTGTTTCCAAGGAGCATTCTTGCTGTGCTTTTTCTAAGATATATCTGTTAAGTCTTTCAGCAGTCCATGGAATATTTAGTAGTCTTCTCCAACCCCAAAATTTAAAGACATCAGTTCCTTTGTCATCTTTATTCATTCCAGTTCTCAAATGCATAGCAAGTGTATGGCAAGGTCATGGCCTGAATCAGAAACACTTTATTCTTCAGGCTAATATCACCATTCCTCATTACTTTGGACAGGTCCTTGACAGCAGGCTTATCCAATGCTATCCAGTCTCCTGATTCCCTGACTTATGATACCAAGGATGGTGATTGTGGATCCAATTTAAATGCAATCACTGGCCATTTCAGTCATTTCCTCATCTATTGTAATGTCACTTATCAGTCTAGTGGTGGGATTTTTTATCTTCTTGATGTTGAGGTACAATCCATACTGAAGTTTGTAGTCTTTAATCTTCTGCAGCAAGTGTTCAAGTCCTTCTCACTTTAAGCAAGCAAGGTTGTGTCAACTGCGTGGTGCAGGCTATTGATGAGTTGTGTTCCTTCAATCCTGATCCCACATTCTTCTTTCTAGAGTCTAACTTCTAGACTCATTTGCTCAGTGTACAGACTGAATAGATATGGGGAAAGGGTACAACCCTGACCCCCACTTTTCCTGATTTTAAATCATCCTATGTCTCCCTACTTTGTTCAGACAATCTCTTAATCTAGGTTTTACATTAAGAAGAAGAAAAAAAGAGTTAGAGGATTCCCATGCTCAATGTTAGCCATAGTTTATTATGATCCACATAATCAAATGTCTTTGTATAGTCAAGAAAACATAAACACTCTTCTTGTATCCCAAATTTTAGCCCCTATCAGTATGACTTTAGCAATTACATCCCTAGTGCTGATGTCTCATCTATAACTATGTGAACTTCTAGAATTTCTTTAGTAATGTACCTTTCTAGTCAGTTGTTGTTGTTGTTCTTCTTGTTGTTTTAAACAATAAAAATATTCTTTGTACATGTAGGGAGACAATTATGATTTCAAGAAAGAAAGAAAGAAAGAAAAATACTACTCAAAGTCAGCTAATTTCCCTGCTAAGGTTTAAAGGAGAGAAGAATAGAGGTCAACCGCTGGCTAATATTCACATGATTGCTTGAACTCTGTCCTCCTCTTTTCTGAAATCAACAGATATCCAGTCACCAAGTGCTGTCTGACCCCACCTTTAGCCATGATATATTTTTAATTTAAATTAAATAAGCCTGGCTTCGATAGGAAAGAAGGGATTCACAATTTTAGGTGGAAAAGGCCACTGGCTGGATTAAATTTTGTTCAGGAATTTTTATTTTGTTGAAAACACCTAACAAGAACAATAATTAATGTGGATGCTGCTGGCCCTGAACTATACTTTTAGGATTATTACTCCCTTACAGTAGTACTTTTTAATTCTAGGAAACATTAACATGATGTAAGATTGTTGTGTAGTGTTCCATCTTATTCACTAAAGCTTGAACACTGTGAATCTTATGGCAGTACCTCACTATGTCTTTTTTCTCATGGAATGGTTAGCTGGTTTTAAACACCGACGTTTTCAGTTATTAGCTGTGTGGTTAGTTATTACACTAACAGGGCTCCTTGAATTCACCTAATTTTTTTTTTAAATCATATTGTCAGGCTTCATGAATGAATTGAATTAAAATTTGAAAGTGTGTTACCCACAGAAACAATTATAGGCTATGATTACATGTAATTCAATGTTTACAGCCTAGAATGGGAATTGACTCCATGGGTGTGCATGTTTTCTATAAAGGTCTAAGTAATAATTATTTTAGGTCTCTTAGACCATATATGGTCTCATATTCTTCTATGATTTATCAGTGTTTGTTTATCTCAACCCTTTAAATATGTGAATACATTTTCAATTTTCATTTTATAAAAAAGAAAAGTCGGCCAACTTCTTGAGAACCAGTTGTGTATTTATCATATTGACCTCTGAAAATAGCTACTATTGAAGAGAAAAATAGAATCAGACATCTTACTTTGATTTTAACTTTTTTTCTTACTTTAGTCAGTTTTGGATGATCTTCAGCAATATTTTGCTGGCATTTGATATTAATGATGAATTGTTCAATAATTTCCACATTCTGTTGGAGCACCTTTCTTGGGAATAAGAACAAATAAATATCCCTTCCAGTTATTTGACCAGGCAACTGTACTACAATTTTCCTAGCATAGACTGGTGAACACATCCATGGCTGTACATGTTAGTTGAAACATATTAATGGGTATTCCATCGATTCATGGGGTCGTATTCTTTGCCGATGGCTTCAGTGCAACTTGGACTTCTTTCATTATCTCTGACTCATTTGTCATCAAGTCAACCATGACACTTAGTGACCCTATGAACAAAAGACCTGAAGTCTTTCTATAACTAATGTTTCTCAAAGTTCATAGAGTTTCCAGAGGCATGTTGTTTAGCAAGTGGATGCCACTTCCACTTCCAAACTTAATCAGAGAACTCCACCAAACACTGTACACCATGGGTAACCATTATTTATCCAAGAGTGATCTGTTTTGTCAAGGACTGGCTGCTCCTGTGTGTTTATTAGCAATGAATGAGACTATGTGAAACTAATTTGATCTTTTTATTATACATGGGATTAAAAAGAAGAGCCAAGGACAACTCCAAATTTTTCTCCTAAGTAAATGGAAATAAGTAATTGCTATTAATTGACATAAAGAAAACCAGAGGAAAAGCTTGTTTTGTGGGAAGTATTCAGAAGATGAATGTTGATTATGGGAAGCCAAACTTTATACCGAACATTATATGAAAACCCTTGCTCAGGAATTGAAAGAATTACAGGTTTATAAGTTAGGATATTCCCTGTGGCAGATCCCAGAAAGTGAGCAGTTTGTTCCCTGCAGACAGGAGACAGCTAGGGGCCCCCTACAGAGGGAGTGTTAATTCCTGAACTAGAGTTCACCCAGAGACATCAAGGCAATCCTTAAGGGTATACCAAATTCTTGCATTTGAGAACCCCTCCCTCCTGAGCCAAGCAGAATGGTTTCAATAGAAAGAGCTTGGCTTCATTTGCATTGAATTATTTTTGTGATTTACTTCCAGATAATTTTCAATAAAGATACAGAGAAGCTTAGCTTGGCTTGACTCTTCAGTTGAGAACTGCTGGCCCCCTGTTTTATGCTCTCTGCTCTATCTCATTCCTGGATGTTTGTTTCATTATTAATAATTATAAAATTATTCCATCCTAGATCCTCAACATTGATCATGTTAATTTTAAAGGTCCATTACATGTAAAGATGTAGATACTGAGTTAGGACAAAATAGAAAAGAATGCAGATTACTAATTCCACATCCAAAATACTAATTCTAAAAGAATATATTTAGTGACATCATCTTTTATATATAAGTAGTATCTCATTTATTAAATAATGAGATCTTTCTAGAAGTTAAGGAAATAAAAATAAAAAAAAACCATTATCTTACAAAATGGCAATACAATGTATTTTAATACTCTGCAAACTTTATCTGTAGAAATCATATAGGTAAAATTAATATGATTATGATTCCATAATTCTAAATATTCAGGCAAAACAACAATTATTTCTTGAAAAGTAATTTTGTTTTATATAAACTTGAATTTCACCTATAAGTTTATTTCAGTATATAGCTATTTTGTATGCCAGTCACTGGGGAGTATAAATATTTAAATAATAAAATGCTGATTAAAAGGTTGTCAACCCAAATCCACCAAGAAATTCCTAAGAAAGACATGGTAATTGTTTTCAAAATGTCATTATCAAGAATACTTCTTGGAGAGACCATCTCCTCTCGTGAAACCCACTCTTGGGGAATTTTATCTTTGTTTTGCTGAAAGACACTGAGGCCTGTGTGACATGGTTAGCCCAGGAGTATCTTCCCAATTGTCTGCTAAAAGCTGTAGCCAAGCCTAGGCACTCTCACACCCTAGAGGCCACAGAACCACTGCCTCCCAAGTTGAGGGACTGCAGTTTTATACCACAATCCTACCCAGAGCACTGGACTGCTTTCCCCACCACCTAGAGACCCACAGTCTGCCACCTGGAGATGGTCCAGCTGCAACTCTTGCTGTCCAGTACTAGGAACACCAATAACACACTTTGGGTGTTATTGGGTCCTTTGGGTGAAGCACTGCTGTCATGTGGGATTTATTAAGCTCAAGCAGAAGAGGCTGTGTGTAGGCTTGGTTTCAGGGGGGCAACAGTCATCCCACTCCCGGTTGACTGTTCTTGTCAAGAGGAGAGCACCAATACACAGGTCTTTTACAAAACATTGCCACAACTTGGGTTACAAAAACCTAGTCTCAACTTAGAAAAGATTTGCATAATGTTAAGAAAGCTATCAGTCTGCCTCAGTCATCATGAAAAACAGAACAAAACAAAACAATAAATCCTTCTACTAAAAGAGCAGAGCCAATAAATATCACAGATAGAAAAAAAATGTTGATGTGGAGTTATTTGAACATCTACAGAAGGAGATGCAAATGATGGAAGAAACAATGAAAGTCATTAAGGGAGTAAATACCACAGAGACATTAATCCAGTCAAAGTATATTGATGAGGAGCAAACTTGAACAGTGATGCAAGAAAATTCAAAAACAAAAATGGAAGAAATAGTTGACAGTATAGATAACAAAGTACAAGAACTTAAAAAAAATCATCAAAAGGAACAGAGAGGGAACAGCCAACACAATACTGGAAATAACAGGAAAATATGAAAATGCAACCAAGAACATTAAGACAGAAATGACAGAAGTGTCCAACACATTGATGGGACAAAAAAGTAGAATGGAAGAAATGGAACAGAAAATCAGTGAGCTGAAAGACAAGAGCCTCACTGGAAACATATGGAAGAAAAATGAAAGATGAGATATAAAGAATATGAAGAAAAAATTAGAATCATGTGGGATTACATCAAAAGGAACAACACATGTATGATTAAAATTCTAGAACAAAAGAATGACAGGGAAGTCACTGAGAAAATTGTGCAAGAATTACTAGAAGAAAACTTCCCAGGTATTTTGAAGAACAGGGACATTCACATTCAAGAAACACAGCAAACACAAATAATCTAGACCCAAAAAGAAAACCATCAAGGCATATCATACTCAAATTATATAAAGTAAAAGATAAAGATAGAATACTAAACACAGCACAAGAAAAACAAAGAGTAACCTACAAAGGGAAATCAATAAGATTAAGTTCTGATTTTTTTCAACAAAAGCCATGCAAGCTAGATGACAATGGGATGGAATGTACAGAAAGTTGAAAGAAAACTATTGCCAGCCAAAGATCTTATACCCAGCAATACTCTCCATCCAAATGAAGAAGAAATTGGATCCTTTGCATAAAAGAAAAAAACTTTAAGAAATTTGTGAAAACAAGAGCAAAGCTACACAGAATTTCAAATTAAGTCCTTCACATGGAGATGAAAAAAGAAAGTGGATGGACCACAGTAATGAGAAGGAACAGGAAAAACAAACAAACAAACAAACAAAAAACACAGAAAAAGATAACAGTAAAACCTGGCCTGACAATAATCACACTTAATTTAAATGGACTAAATGTGCCAATCAAGAGAAAAGAAGCATAGAAGAATGAATAAAAAAACAAAACCCATAAATACTTTGCCTAGAAGAGACACATAGAAAAAATGGAAAGATAGATAGAATAGAATCAATGGCTGGGAAAAATGCACCAAGCAAAGTGCAACCCTGAAAAAGCAGGAATGGCAATATTAATCTCAGATAAAATAAACTTCAGAATGAAAATCACCATAAAATATAAGTAAGGGTATTAAATACTGATTAAAGGCAGTATAATAGGTGGAGAAGATATAACTTTGGTCAATGTTTATGCACCAAATGGTAAGCCTGGAAAATAAATAAACGCAATGGTTAATGGAATTGAAGAAAGAAATAGGCATCAATTCTCCTTCTATCCTCCTTGGTCATTGTCCAACTCTCTGATGCATAACAAGTGATTGCAAAGACCATGGCCTGTATCAGACACACCTTAGTCTCCAGAGAGACACCATTGCTCTTCAGTACTTTGGAGAGGTCCCTAATATCAGACTTTTCCGTGGCAATGAGCCTTTAAGTTTCCTGGCTACTGGTGCCAAGAGTGTTGACTGTGGAGCCAAGCAAACTAAAGCTGTGAACAATCTCAATCTCTTCACCATCCATCCTGATGCTGCCAATTGGTCCAGTGGTGAGAATCTTTGTCTTCTTGACATTGAGCCTCAATCCATATTGGAGGCTGCAGTCCTTGACCCTCTGCAGCAGGTGCTTTAGGTCCTCCTCAGTTTCATCAAGCAGGGTTGTGTCATCTGCATAACGCAGATTATTGATAAGTCATCCATCAATATTACATTACACAAATTGATAAAATATTAGGATACAAAACAAACCTTAACAAATTAAAAAAAAAACATTTAAATGATACAAAGTATATTCTCAGGTTACAAATCCATAAAACTAGAAATTAATCACAGGAGGGTAGTTTTTGCAAAACCATACATATGGAAACTGAATAACTCTTTACATGATTTGGTTATAAAAAAAGTTTACAGAATTCTACACGGCCTCCACAAGGAAAAGACTGATAACACAATTACAAAATGGGCAAAAGACATGGACAGAATTTTCATATAGAAAGATAGCAAGATGGTCAACAAACAGTAACTCTCAAAATGACTAGCAATAAGAGAGATGTTGACTAGCAGTAAGAGAGATGTAAATCAAAACCACAACTTTGACAGGTACTTTGGTGTTTCCTCAAAAGTCTGAACATAGAAATTCCCCATGACCCAGTTATTCCACTGCTTGGAATATACTCCTTAAAAATGAGAACTGAGGCACACAAACTTGTACACCAATGTTCATAGCAGTATTATTCACCATTTCAAGAACATAGAAAAAGAAGCCCAAATGTCCAACTACAATTGAATTGATTGAGAAATTATGGTATATTCACATGATGTAATACTACATAGCACTCAGGAGCAAAATTTTGTAAATAACTACCTAACTTGGGAGAGATTGGAGAGCATTATGCCAAGACAGCTAATCTATTCCTGTTAGAGCAAATACTGTATAAGATTATTCTTTTAGAATGTATATGAGGATCTAAGGGGAGCAGGAGGGAAGAAGAGTGGGGACAATGAACAGAGTAGGGGTGTGGGGGCTAGTTAATCATAGAGTCATACAGTTTGATGGGAGAAGGACAGGGTGGGTAAAGGAAATGGGAAAGATCTGGTATAAAAAATAATGTATGAAAACTTTTAAAGTAAACCAGTACAAAATAAAAATTATATTTTTTAAAAAAGGAATATCATTTGTGCAATTTTTACACTTGTGGAATTGCAAAAGTCAAAATTGACTCAACGGTATTTAATTTAGCATATTTAGGGGTTTTTTTTAAACTTGAAAATATTCATAACAACTAGTGTGTGTGTATGTGTGTGTGTGTGTTGGGAGATATATATATGTGGATGTATATATGGATATATATATGAATATATATATATGAATGAAACAAACTTACTTTTTTTGATGGCAAGGAGTTTGGAAAATAAAATTTTCATAAATATAATTTAGTAAATAATACAAATATTTAAGAGTTAACTTCATAACTTCCTTGTCGAATTTTGTCAAAAAGTAAGTTACTTTTCCTTGGAAGTGAGTTGATTTTTCACACTCTTTTTTTCTTTTAAAACTCACTAAGTTACACTGTAAACAAACTATGTTACTGTAGTTGAAAACATTTATGTTATCTATTTCAATTTTAACACTTGCAAAACAATTCCTTGAACAAAATGTTCCTGAATTTGACATTGTTGATCCAAACAAATCTAAGAACTTGAAACAATGTAGTTTTTCCATTTCTAAAGACAAAGCTATTACTCAAATTACCTATGAAGTCAATGCATTTATTTCTATAGGAATCGTCTTACTCATTTGCCCTTGCATTTTAACAACAAAGAATCTGAAAAGGATTTATTTTTTTTAATATTAACAAAAGTGTAAAACATGAACTCTGAAAATATCAAAGCATCATCAAGAAAGATCAAAATATATCTAAATACATTTTAAAAATCTCAAGTTCCTGGATCAAAAGACCGAGTGTCATTAAAATGGAAACATTTCTGAAATTACAAGATGCCTTTGAGCTGTGGTGCTGGAGAAGAGTATTGAATGTACCATGGACTGCCTAGAAAACAAACAGATTCACCCTATAGAGGGTTAAACCAGGCTGCTCCTTGGAGGCAAGGATTCTGGGCTTCGTCTGACATACTTTGAACGTGTTGTAAGGAGAAACAGGTCTTTGGAGAGGGACATCATGCTGGGTAGAGTAGAGGGACCGCACAGGAGGGGAAGACCCTCTGTGAGGTGGATTGATTCAGTGACTGGTGTACTCGGGATGGGTGTGTCAGAGGCAGTGCGATGGGCCCAGGATAGAGCAGGGTTTAGGGCTGTTGTACATAGGGTTGCTATGAGTCGCAAGCGACTCAATGGCACATAACAGCAACAACAGTCAATGCATTCCTCTCAGAATTTCAGCTTGCCAAATAAACAAGGCATAAATGTGTTCAAAATGGATGACCCTGGAGGACATTATGCTGAGTAAAATATCTTAGTCACAAAAGGACAAATACAGCATAGTGCCACTGTTGTAAAACGGGATTGACAAAAGGGTTAGGGGGAAAACTGAAAAAGACGGGATAAATTATGTATACTGCATTGAAAGAGATGAGAGAGAGAACTGTTTAAAAGGTGTATATGATTCAGTATTATTGTCATGACATGAATCCAGAAGGAAGGCTGCATAGTGGAGTGGACTTGGAGGGAGGGATTGCATAACAATGAAAGACTTTTTCTTCTACTTTTCAAAGAGAAAAACGAATTGGAGGGGAGGGGTGAACACGAAGAAGGGAGGGGTGAACAGGAAGAAAAAGGCAACAATGAATGAATGGAAATCCAAAATCTCTGTAATTTTTCATGATAATTAATAATGATGATAATAATAATAATGAAGAAAAATGGATAAAACAACCTTAAGAATATATGAAAACTAAAGATATCTAATATGATTTTTATAAAGGAGAAAATAATGCAGAACTCACATTTATCACATTTATTATACCTATAAAACTTTTAAAATAAAACAGAATTTCTGTCTAAATTATGATTAAGTACTTCAGGAAAGAATATATTGAATGCCAGTGAAGTTTTGTATACAGGAAATAAATTACTACCACAGGCTTTTTCCTCCCCTGACATCAAAAAAGATTCCATTTAAAACCATATTTTAATGAAATCTTTCACTTAGAATATATAATACTTTAAGATTGTGAACTTTCTCTGATACCAGTGCATGTCAACGTAGCAACACTGAGTAATGCAAACATGTGGAGTTCATTGTTTCAGTAAAGCAAGAAAACCGTAACTTTTGGCAAGAATTAAGTGTCTTTGCCTTTTAAAAATGAAGGCTTTTTTCCATCAAATATTTCCTTGGAAAATCAGCTTTTTATCATTTTGAATATATCAACAGTTTCTAACAGATATTCACAAAAAAGCATTCCACTTAATGCCATCATTGTGGATAGTTTAAGTTATTTCTATGCAATATAACTTCACTGAGATTCTCTAAGCATATGAGTTATTATTTTTTTATTGTTACTATGTTGACTTTGCAATAAGATATTTTCAAAGACAATGTTTTGAGGTTGAAGAAGTTCAACTTTTTGTTTAGTCTTAGTGTTTTCAACTTAACTTCTCTTCATCCATCATGATGTTGCCTGTCAGTCCAGGGGTGAGAATCTTTGTTTTCTTGACAGTGAGATGCAATCCATACTGAAGGCTACACTTATTGATACTCTGTAACAAGTGCTTCAAGTCCTACTCACTTTCAGCAAGCAAGGTTGTGTCATCTGCATAACTCAGGTTATGATAAGTCTCCCTCCAATCCTGATGCCACACTCCTCTTCATAGAGTCAAGTTTCTCAGATAATCAGACAAGCATACAGATTGACTAGGTATGGAAAGAGAATACAACCCTGGCATACTCTCTTCCTAATTTTCAACCATGCAATGTTCCGTTGCTCTGTTCCCACAACAGGTACTGGTTCATGTATAGGTTCCACATGAACACAATTAAGGGCCCTGAGACTCTCGTTCTTCATAATGTCAGCCACAACTTATTATGAGCCACACAGTCAAATGCTTTTGCATAGTCAATAAAGCACAAATAGACATTCTTCTGGTATTTTTTTTTCTCTTTCAGTCAGGATCCATCTGACATCCGCAATGAAATCCCTGGTGCCATGATCTCTTCTAAATCCTGCTTAAACTTCTGGCAATTCCTTATCTGTGTAGTTTTCTAGCCATTTTTAAATTATTTCAGCAATATTTTACTTGCATGTGATATTAATAATATTGTTCAATAGTTTCCACATTCAGTTGGATCCTCTTTCTTGGGAATGGGAACACATACAGACCTCTTCCAATTGATTGGCCAGACAGATGTCTTCCAAATTTCCTGACAGAAAAAAAGAATTGACGTTTTTGAGCAGAGGTGTTGGAGACAAATATTGAACATTCCATGGACAAACAAGACAATGAACAGATATGTCTTGGAGAGGGTACAGTTGGAGTGTGCTTTGAAGGCAAGAATGATGAGGCTTCACTTCACACACTTTGGTCATGTTGCTGTTGTTATTGTCTACAGTTGAGCTGGAACCAATCCATGGCTGACTCTCGGGTGGGTTTTCAGAAGCAGTTACTAGCACAGGAGGAGAATACACATCTTTCTCCCATGGAATAGCTTTGGGGTCTCAATGCACATGCCTTCCAAATTGAAGCACACTATTCCTTTGAGAGGGACATGATGCTGGGAAGGGTGGACAGTTGGTGAAGGAGAGGAAGACCCTCAACCAAGAGGATTGATATTGTGACTGCTACAATGAGCTCTTGTGTGTCAGAAAAGTGAGGAAGGCACAGGATATAATAGAGTTCAGATCTTTTGTTCATAAGGTAGCTGTTTTACTGGACTCAATGATCAGCAAAGTAACAACTTCACATTGCTATCTGTGAGTATGGTTCTGTAAATTCCAAGTAGTCACTGAAACAGTTTCTGAACCCAATCAAGTAACAAGATTGGCGTTTGAATTACTAAACTAGTATCAGGAGTGTGAGTGACAATGTCTGACTCTATACAAATAAGTTTTGTACTGTGAATGTGATTGACAGGGATAGTTTCTCTTTGTGGAGTTAGTAGAAGTCAGACTCAATCACCCCATGCAACCTATACTCTTTTTACATAAAATAATACAAAATCCAATATTCATCTAACTATTCTAAAACCTTACAAACTGACATATGAAATTCTTTTTTTCCATAGCAATAAAAGAAATTTAATTATTCTTATTTAGAAATATTTAAGAGTTTGGTAACTTCAAATTTAAGCAAGTTATAAAACAGATATGATTTACTGAGAGGACATAAATTATACCATTAGTAGTAATACCAGCTTTAGTTTTTCCTCTAATTAATATTACATCACCTATGACAGCCAAATATATGTTATTCTGTAATCCCTAAAGTAACTGTTACATATATCTAAAGATCATTTAATTTATTCTTAATGATTTGAATCTTTTCTCAGGGTGAAATACATCTTTTACATCAACTTCCTTTTACAAATTAATGTTTTGAAGGAAATCGTAAAAGTCAAGTTGTTTGGCAGCACATTAAATTATATGCTTGTTAATGGTGTTAGAGAGATAGCATAAGAGTAAATAGTCCATAATACCTTTTAATAAAGGAGCTGTGTTTTCTTTAATATACTGTGTTAAAAGCAGATGCGTTTTTGGCACTAGTTGGAATCCCATTTGCCATGTATATTTTGATTAATATTTGCCGGGTAATCTGTACTATGTGGTCTGGGTTCAGTAACCTCACTGTAAAATAATGAGCCTTCAAGGATAAAAAATATGTTCACTATAAAGTTGCATAGTCTGAGAAGCAGTGAATGTATTCAAATGAAATGAAAAAAAATGAGGTTTTGGCCCAGTAAATTTGCTTGAAGTGAAACTTACATTTCTCAATTTGTATTTAGCTGTCAGTCTGTGCACTAAAAACTGGACGAGTTATCAACCTTTTGCATATGTTTTCTATAAATACCTTTTCTTCTCTGATTCAACACCGTAGGACTCTGCAGAAGTAGTGGTCTTGAGGGAGCTTGCAGCAACTGGGACGCAGCCGGTGGCACTGAGTTCACACACTAAGTGGCATCTTCAGAAAAGGACCGACACTCGTATTTTATGAAAAATGTAACATGATTTACTCAGGGTTGTCAGAAGAAATGAATTTCAGCCAAAGGAGGGTAATAAATAGTAATACGTGCTGCATATATTTGACTTATAACCCTTGGCATTTTGAAACAAAATTCTTTGAAGAATCCATTTTATACGTCATGAACTTTCTTATTGTTTTCTTATGCGGGCTGTCTTTATCATCAGCCTTCTTATTAAAGTGTTATCCAAAACTGTAAATAAAGTAGTATTTTTTTTAAATTATTCACTTAGGACTTTCCAGTTAACACTTGATGTAGTAAAGTTAATAAAGTAGAAAATGGTTGACTTCATTAAATTAAAACCTAAAAGGGAAAATAAAGTATTAAGTTGTTTATTTGTAATTATAGAATATTTGTTATTAAAGTTAAGTGCAAATGGTTTTTACTAAAATCTTGATTTTAACAAAAGATCATAGTCTTTTTGTGTTTTGCTTTTTAAAAAAATTCTTGTATTTTGTGTGACAGTTAAAGTTTTAGCAAGTGTGCAAGTTTATCGGCACATTTTTATCAAAGGATAACACTTTCCATTAAATATAAATGTAGCTTATTTTCTAACCTTTCTCCTATTTTGATATAATAAATATCTTAGAAATGGTTTACTTCACTGATATCAAGTGGGTAAGATATAAGATTACTTGCATAGTCACATAGTTTTGCATTTCATTTTGTCCTTTTTCTTCTTTTCTCACCACACATAAAATATTTTTTATATTCCCACAGAACGCTAGAACAACAAAAAAGACTCAATAAATGTTTAGTACTATATATAGCATAAAACACATTATTAAAAAATCCATCATGTACTTTATTTTGTGTGTGAGACTGTTTTCATATATATCCTGACAGAGACTTCAAATTTAGACTGCTTATAAGACACAAAATGAGCAAAGAAGCATGTCCCCAGATATTCAGTAGACTTATACGTGGAATATGGACATTATCCCAAAAAACATGCCTTCTTTTTTGACTGGTGATTCTATTCTCAAGTTTCTCCTGGCAAATCCTTTCAAGTTCACAAATGAAATGTGAAGTTGGCCCTAGTAAAGCCACCCAAAAATTTTGCATTTGCAACAGCTCCTCACATTTCAATAAGAGAAAACAAGACTTGATCACAGATATATCTTCTAAATCTTATGAGGAGTGTAAAGGTTACCCCCTGAATTATTAATTAAACAAATACAAGAAAGATTTTTGTGACCACAGCCCACCTTGACAACAGAACATTTTATCACAATTATAAAAACCAATGTACCTTATGAAGATATGTATTATGGACCTGTTATGTTGCTTCGCCAGGCAGTATATAGACTAAATTTCTAAGATTTTTTTCTATAAATATTCAGAAAAAAACACAAACTGTTTTGTGTTCATTACCTGTAAGACAGATAATGAACATGTACTTGGGTAAATTATGGGGGGGAAAACCCATAAATAGTTTAACAGAGGTGAAAATATTCATACTAATGTCTATAGAGCTGAAAATGTCATAAAGGGGCACAGAGTAGAGAGCATCTATCTAAAAGACCATGTGTCTTTAAAGGAGAAAGTGAGACTAGCATAACCCCTCACTGTTCCAGGGCAGAAAGCAGATAAATCTGTAGCCCGGCCCCAAGGTGCTACTATAGCCACACCACCAGCTAGAAGTTCTTTTATTCATGGTTGACTCATAGACTTACAGTTGTGGTATCAAGAACAGAGTTTACTAGGGAAGTAAATTGGAGAATGGGAGAGCAAAGAATATCCTCCAGTGTAAGTCCAGCAGCCTCAAATTCCAATTCCTCATTTAGTGAAAAACAGCTTCCCAGTCAATCAGGTTCCAGATACATTCAATAAACATCTTGTTTCCTCAATGATCTAGCATTAGAGCAGTTATAAGTAAGCTTCTCCTTCAAGTATCTGCAAGAACAGCAAAACCTTTAATTGTGACCAGTACAAATGCAAGAAGCCTCAGGTCACACCTTGCCACAATTTCTGCACAGCAATGTCATAGTCTCTCTATCACCATCTGTAGGCTTTCTTCATCAGGGTCTTGTCTCCAGTCTCCCTCAAGTCTTGTGGCTACAAGTCTTTCTATTCAATTTAGAAAACACTTCTTTCTCTCTTATCCTACTCCAACAGCTGCTGTTAATTTGCAAGATCCTGTGTCTGCAGTTAAAGGTAGCTAGAGACTAAAGGGGCCTAAAATAATGGCTTAAAAAAAAGCAACTTTAGGCTAAACCGCAGCTACATAAAATTAGAAACAATTTGAGGGATTTCATTTGATCTTTTACATAAGATTTTCTAGAGAAGGAAGTAACTTAATTAGAATTTTAATACTTAAAAGAGGAGTAATAGCAGAAAAAAAAACTTTTGTATCTTCTCCTTTTTATCCTCATTGAAGCATCATTATATACAAATAATTAATTAAATGTAACCACTAACAATCCCATCACTTACTATATAAACCTTTCCTAGGTAAGAGTTTGTCATAGTTCAACAATCTAATTTTTATACATTTTCCTAAGTGAAGGGAAATCGCAAAGGATAATTAAGAAGTTTGTGTCTATATTAACAAGGTTTGTCTTAACGATTTTGCAGTTTTGTTTAGCTCAATAATGAAATGCCATTCTTAAAAGAATGGAAGAAGCTCTACAGTAGGTGTATTCTAGGATTATTTTTATAAAGTGATCAGTAATCAACACCTTTTGTTCCAGTACTTGGTAAGTCAGAAGATGTATTTCATTGGGCAAGTCTGCTGTGAGGGACCTCTACAAAATGGTAAAAAGCAACTATATCAATTTGAAGATGAAGATTCTTTGACCATGGACTTCTCAATAACATGTTATATACTTCAGAGAGTTGGGCAATGAAGAAGGATGGAAGAAGAATAATTGATGCCTTTGAGTTATGGTGTTGGAGAACAATACAGAATATCCCATGGTCTTCCAAAAGAACAAACAGATGTCTTGGAAAAGGTGGGTGCAGCCAGAATGCTTCTTGGAGGTAATTATGGAGAAACTTTGTCACTCATACCTTGGGCATGTAGTTAGATGAAGCTATTTCTTGGGAAGGTGCATTGTTCTTGGCAAGATGGATGGTTAGCAAAGGAGAAGAAGACCCTCAAAGAGATGGATTGACATGATGACTTCAGCAATGGCCTCTAGTATGTTAGAGATTGTAAGGAGAGCACAGGTTCAGGTAAGCTGATCATAGGGTTGCTATGACTAGAATTTGACTCAATGGGAAATCACAACAAAAGTGGCCTAGTGGCAAGGATTTGCACTGCTAATCCAAGTGCATATGGTTCAAATCTACACACTAGTTGAGCTGAGGGAGAAAGATGGACAATCTCCTCCAGTGCAATATATAGCCTCTGAAAATCTGATGAAGGGTCAACTTTAAGTCACTTCCTACTAACAGGGAGAATAAGAGTAACAATATTTATTTAAACAATTATTAAATAATTCAGATTTTTTAATTGGTTGTTTACAAAGTTCATACATTGTGTTTCACACTGTTATTCATTCAGACTGTGTTTCATACAATCATTCTCATACATCATAGGGTTTGGGGTTTTTTAAATTCTTTTAGGTTATATTGTTTTGTCACAAAATTTATATATATTGTGTTTCACACTATTCTTGGTTCATATTATGTTTAATACCATCATTCCCTGTATTATGTTTATAAAATCAATCACCATTGGACCTTGAATATCATTACACAATCTTTTCACGTCCCCACTGGATCCTTTCCATTTCCTTCATCCTCTCCCTCTACCCACCAAACTATGCAAGCCTGTAATTTTACCCCTACTCATCCTCACGCCTCTGTTTCCACCTTCTTCTACCTAGGGTCCCTATGCATCTTTTACTAGTTAACCTCCTATTTTCAGAAAAATATTTTTTTAATCCTTATGAGACTGAGTTCACTCAGCAAAATGTTTTCCAGTCTCTCCCAAGTTATGTAGTATTTTTTTAAATTTTATTTTATATTGGTTTTATTTAATACTGGTTTATAAACAAAGTATATAAAGTCCACATATGTTGTTCTTCGCACCAGATCTTTCCCCTTTTCTTTACCACTTCCTCCCTCCACCCATCAGATTGTGCGACCCTATATTTAAGCACTCCCCTCCCGTGGATCCTCATACACGCTCTACAATAATGGTCCTATACCGTATTTGTCTTTATGAGGCTGAGTTACTTCACTTAGCATAAGGCTTTCCAGTCCCTCCATGTTAGGTAATATCACATACATTATGTTTTATAAAATTAAACAGCAGTGGACATTGTCCGTAATTACCAAGTTATCTCACCCAAATCCTTCCCATTTCCTTCCATCCCTTTGCACTGCTCATCAGGCTATGCAACATTGTGGTTTTGCCACTATCCATCCTCAGCCTTTCCCCCACTCTTGAGTTTCCTTGCATGTTTTACTAGTTATCCTTCTATTTTTACAATAACGGTCTTAGGCCGTATTTGCTCATATTAGATTATGTTAGTTCACTCAGTGTAATGCTCTCTAGCCTCCTCAAAATAACATAGTATTTTTCAAAAGCATTACTTTTTAATGCTGTATAGCATTCCATTGTGTGAATATACCATAATTTCTCAATCCATTCATTTGTAGAATTCTTTTACACTTACTTTATTTTGACACTATGGTAGCCATTGGAGAAATTTAGGCTAACAAAGTATAGCCTTGACTTTCAATTGGCTTATAAGGAAAAGCTAATATTTAGACAAAAGTAAATAATTATCATAGATAGTTAAATAACATACTATGTATTTTGGCTACTTTGAGAATAAAGAGAACAAATGTCCAGCACCGACTGAAAATTTATAAAATACTTCACAAAAATCAATCAGAGGTTACAAGGGAATAATCAAACAAACAAAAAACCAGTTAAGAGTCTGGGAATAAATAGGTTACATGGATTTTCTAGAGCTGTTATAACAATCAGTTATAACTTGTGTGGCTTTTTGAAATATAATTTTATAATTCATTTTTTTGCATTCTGGAGGTTAGAAGTGCAGTCCAGGATTTCCTCAGGGTTATTCTCACCATTCACTCCAGAAGATCATCCTTGCTTTCATCAGCTTCTGATACCCCAACTGTTTCTTGGCTATATATATGGGCATCTTCCCTTTTGTTCATTTTTGTATCTCTCCACTTCTTTTACAGAACACCACTCTGGTCAGATTAGGACTGATACTAATTTCAAGGGCAGTCTTTTTTAAAAAAATAATTTTCACAGAAAACTGGAATCTAAACCTAAATTTTGGCAGAAATCTTCAAACTATTATTAACAAGAAGAGGAATGGTAGGAGTTATGCTGACCAAGGCAGGAGCTCAAAGAATGTACAAAGGTGCGTTGGACTCAGACCATAGTCTTTCTGATAATTTGCTATACATTTGAGAGCTGCACATTAAATAAGGATGATAGAAGATTTGATGCCTTTGAGCTGTGGTGTTGGACAAGAACACTGAACATCGCATGGACAGCCAAAAGAATAACAACAAAAATATATCTTGAAAAGCGTACAGCTAGAGTGCGCTTTAGAAGTAAAAGTGATGAGGCTTTACCTCACATACTGTGGGCGTGTTGCTAGGAGGATATATTCCTTGAGGAATCACATGATTCTGGGAAGGCTGGAGGGTCAGCAAAGGAGAGGAAGACCATTGACCAAGTAGATTGATGTGGTAACTGCTACAGTGGGCCCTTGTGTGTCAGGAAGTGTGAAGATGGCACAGGGTAGAACTGGGTGCAGATCTTTTGTTAATAGGGTTGCTATGAGTTGTACTCAACTCAATAGCACCTAACAATCTAAACAATATAATCAGGGCAAAAAACCCCCACTCTTCCCTAAGGATGCACATGACCAAGACAAAAAAGCCGTCTCTCTCTCACTCTCTGTCTCTGTGTGTACAGGCAAAACCCCTTGTTTTTCCCACTGATACTTACTTCTGATAAAGACGTCAGTATGGAAACGGGGAAGGTCAACTTGGATCCCAGTTAACATATTTTGCTGCTTATGCAATGGAAAAACTTTTAAAGTAAAATCCCATAAGGTTGGCAGGACACTCAACCATGAGTTTATCTCCTCTTATCTAACTAAAACCTTACTTAGTAGTTGATTTAATTACCCAGCCCTTTCGTTCTGATCAGAAAAGTGCAACAATTCCAAGAGATACAGCTTGTGACCAGTCTAAGTGGTGCAAGAAAACTCTTTACTCAAAGAATTGCTTGTGATGAGAGAAAGGGGATGATAAACTATGATGGACAACATACCTGTTATAAAGAGTTTTGTTTGTAAAGCAAAGAAACTCATCCATAATCAATCAAAGGAAGTCATTATAGATGATAAAGCAAGAGAGAAGGGTAGTCCGATGATCAAGTAAGAGAAATGTGTTGTGATTATGTGTCCTTGGGTCAACTATGATTCCTAGAGACACTAAGAACAATAACATAGCAAGAACAATAGTTCTGAACCATGCCCTATCTTGAGCCAATCTCACTGTCTCTGACACACCTGCCCGATTGTCACTGTCACTGGGTCAATTCATCATAGTCTTCCTCTCCTATATTGTTCCTTCACCCTTGCAAGCATAATGTCCTTCTCCAGGGAATGAAGAGGACATCATGCTTGAGACAGTAGAGACAGTGCAGGAGAGAAAGAGCCTCGATGAGATGGATTGACTCAATGAGTGGGGTAATGGGGGTAGGTGAGTCAGAGACAATAAGATTGGCACAAAATAGAGGAGGGTTTAGGGCTGCTTAGTTAGGGTCTCTATGAGTCACAGGCAACTCGAAGGCACATAACAGCAACATTATCATTACATATTATTTGCACCATGACTTAGTTCCTTAATTAGTATGTTGTTGTTAGGTGCCATCAGGTAAACTATGACCCACAACTACCGTATGAAAAACAGTTCTGAGCCTTGCCCTATTCTGTACTGTCCACCCACTTCCTGACACAGTAGGGCCCACTATGGCAGTCACTGTGTTAAATCTACCTGATTGAGAGTCTTCCTCTCTTTCACCAACTCTCTGCCTCTCCAAGTATCATGTCCCTCTCTAAGGAAAAGCCTCTCCTAGCAATGTGCTCAAAGTATGTGAGACAAAGCGTTATCATCTTTCCCTCCAAGGAGCTATACCTTGCTATACCTTCTACAAGATGCAGTTGTTTGTTCTGTTGGCAGTCCTTGAGATGTTCTGTACTTTTCTCCAATAACTGAGGTCAAAGGCATCAATTCCTCTTCTGTCATCCTTACCCAATGTCCAGCTCTTAGATCCATAGCAAGTGACAGGAAAGACCATGGCCTGATTCAGACACACCTTAGTCCTCAAAGAAACATCAGTACTCCTCAATAAATTAGAGAAGTCTCTAACCATAAACTTTCCCAGTA
>NW_006399793.1:8396196-8405465 GCF_000299155.1 Elephantulus edwardii | reverse complement strand
AAAAAAATGTCTTCATTGTATTTCAATTTCATCCTTCATTATCCTGCTTGTATGGTACTTCCTGGATTTTTTTTTCTATATCGGTAAGTTAGTTTTGTCACAGTGACTCTACGTATTCCCTCCATCTTCTTTGGATGATTCCTAGGTCATTCAAGATATTGTCCATAGCATCTTCCAATATTTCCAGTATTTCAAGGATTAAATTTGTTTTTCAATTCTCTCAGCTTGAAAAATACAGGGCAAATTCTTCCTTTTTTATTCTCCAATTCCATCTGTGTTCACATTCCATTATAATAATTTATCTTCTCAAGCTGCCCATTGAAATCTTCTTTTCAGCTAATTTATCTTGGCGTTTTTCCCCATTGTTTTGACTCTTGATGTTTTAGTGCAATTTTCAGAGTCTCTTCTGATATCAATTTTGGTTTTTATTTTCCCTGTCATTACAAAGACATTGATTGACTGATTATCATGCATCTTCATGGATGGAATCCTTGACACTATCCCACAATTAATATGGTCTTCAGTTATTGATGTTCAATGCCTCAAATCTATTCTAAAGAATATTTTCAAATTCAGGTGGAATATACTAAGAAACATATTTTCGTGACTTGTTTTAATTTTCTTTGGCTTCACTTATGATTTGCACATGAGTAATTGATGGTCTGATCCACAGTCTGCCCCTGGTTTAGTTTTGACTGCTGATGTTGAGCTTCTCCAATGATTGCTTCCACAGATACATTCAACCTCATTCCTATACAGCACACCAGTTGAGGTTCATGTGTAAGGCTGCAGTTTTGGATATTTTTAAAAAGTATTTTCAATGAGTAAAACATTGAAAATACAAAATTTGATCATGCTTATTTCAGCCTAATGTATGTTACTAAGACCCAAATTTTCAATTACTATTCCTTTTTCATTCTTTCCAACTTTTGAATCCCAGTTGCCAATTATCATTAATGCCTCTTGATTGCATATATTGTCAGCTTTTGAACTGTAAGATTTGGTAAAATTTTGAATTTCTTATTTTTTAGCTCTAGACGTAGAAGTATATATTTGAATAATAGTCACATTAATAGATCTTCCTTGTATGTATATGGATAATAGCCTATCAATTAAAATATTGTACTTCAGGATAGAACTTAAAATTGACTTTTTTTTTTACTAAGAATGCAACCTCATTCTTCTCTGTTTTTAATTTCCAGCACAGTACACCATGTGATTCAAAGTGGTCAAAGATATTTCATCTTGTCTCACTAAGGCCTAGAATGTCGATATCGGTGCAGTCCATTTCATTTTTCAGAATTTCCAGTTTTCCAACATTCAAGCTTTGTATATTCCATGTTCTAATTATCAAAGTACATTTGTCACTACATTTCCTCATTTTGAATGACTTCCAAACTGGGCTATATCTCCTATATTACTCTATACACAGGGTTTTCAGAGGCAGTCCTGCGTCCTAATATGTCTTTATATGAGTATTCTACTAAAGTCTATCCACCATGGATAAAACTTGTGGTATTTGACAATGTCATGGCACAGGTTTCAGAAACACAGTAATCCCCAAGTTATGAAGTACAGCAAACTGACTGAAAAGTACTGTACCAATTAGAACATTTCATTTCTAAATACAGCAAACTGATAATTTAGTTTGTACCTGTAATGGCAAATCAGACTTCACACCAGGTCCAAGAACTCCAGGCTTACTTTAATAACAAAGGTCCACCAGCTGGCTCCTAAATGGTTTAAATAAGAAACTCTGAGCCCACAACTGTCTGTTAATCAAATAAAAAAGACCTACCTTCCATATTCCAACTGCTTTAAATGAGAGGATCTCAGGCTCCAACCAACTTTCAATCACAAAGGTCCAGCAAAAGGGTTCTAATTTATTTAAATAGAAGGTTCCCAGTGACAAATGATTGTTATTCAAATAAAAAAGACAACCCTTTTGGTTTCCAATTGTAACAAACAAGAGACTCCTAGTCCCAACTGACTATTAATCAAACAAATACTACCTACATTCCAGATCATGATTGATTTTTTTAAAAGGCAATAAATGCTCTAGAAGCCTTCTTTAATGTGCATTCCTTTGTTCAGGTCCTAGACAAACATGGAACTTCTAAAGAAATAGGCACTGACAAGTTTACTAATAAGAAGGCAATATGTAATTAAAATATTAAGGAAATAGTTTTAAAGCTAATTTTCCACATCATTTGACATAACCTCACATTCTTAAATTTTTAAGTAATTAATTATCTGTCAACTCTCTTTTGCTTACTACTATTTTCTTTCCTAAACTTTTATGTTTATAAATATTTTAATATAAAAAATTTCTTTCTCCAAAATTATTATGTCCTGCATTAACTGCATATTTCCTAAGTAACTAATTACTGTATGGCTAAGTAGATATCAGATTAGTTAGTTCCCTCCAAAGAGTTATGAACCCATAAGATCTTTATATTTACAATTTATTAAAGCATAGAAGAGCTTTTAGCTTAGCTAATTAAAAGGGAAAAAAAGAAGAAAAGGGGGGGGGAAAGCTTTACTAAAGTAATTAAATATTTCATCCTTATCAATTTTTACTTATAGTAGTATTTAGACCACAAACGAGTAAAAATATTTTATTTCCCATTTTATCACTTGAAAACATTTAGAAAATGGCTTCTCCTATAATATTGGATTGCTTTCAAATACATTAATGTACATTTGATCTACAATTAAGTTCACATGAAAAACAAAATATTTTAGACATACTTTCTCAAATTCTGTCAACTCATTAGGTGCCTTCAAGTCATTGAACATGACTCATAGCAACCCTGTGAACCACAGATCTTAACCTTGCCCTGTCACCATATTCACCATCTCTGATATGTTCACACTCTTTATTACAGTCAATGTATCAATCCATCTCGCTAAGAGACTTCCTTTCTTGCTCTGATTCTCCAACTTTACCTGCATGATGCCTTTTTGCAAAGACTGGTCCCTTATAACAATATTCCTAAAGTATAGAAGATTAAGTTGCACTTCCTCCAAAACAAATTTGTTTTGATAATCAAAAAAGGAGTTTACCTAGACTGCACTCTGCCATTAAAGTATGATTATATTTTATGAGAATGCTTGTCACATTTCACCTAATGTGTCCTTTGGCCTACAGAACCTTGACTTTCTTGTGACTCACAATTATGTGAAACAATTTGAGGTGTCAGAATTTTTGAGAATGACTTTTCTAGCCATTCTCTTGTATTCTGCTCTGAGGGAATGACCTACAGCTGCTGCCTCAACTGCAGACAAGTGGCTCACCATTGATCAGTGTCTTCAACATGTTCAATAGACACTCTACCAACATAGACCAATGATAAGAGAGAGGAACAATCCAGACTGTAGCAAGTCATAGACTGATGCATCCAGATGGAGCCAGGGCCAGGGCCCTTCAGTTGGAGCCAGAGCCAGAGTTTTTGCATGTTGTACAATTGAGGTAAGAGCTGGATTGACAAAGCAGTTTACTAGCCCTGGACTTTCTCTATGTTATATTGTTTGCCTTCCACTCTTCAATCTTGTTTCTCTAAAAAAAATACCAGTAAAGTGAGTAAAAAGAGGTCTTGAAAATTTATATGGTAGTTTACAACTAATTTCACATCCAGTAATTAGTATAAGTAGATGTAGTAGAGTAGAATCATGTTTCACCTTATGGGAATCAATTTTATTCTGTTGTTGATGAAAAGAGTTCCTCTTTGTGGAGTTAAAGTAGAGTAAGGGTCAGATTGAGACATTTTTAGGCTGTCTTTGCTCACAATATCTTGCAAATAAATTCTCTAATTAAAAAGGCATATATGATGTGGAAATCTAATATAATATGCCGATTAATATCTAAATATATACATCATAGGTACATAAAATATAAATATGTTGTTGTTGTTAGGTGTCTTCTAGCTTACTTTGATTCAAAGAGATCCTATGTACGTACAGGAAGACAAAACCAAGCCCAGTCCTATACCAGCTTCATGATTTCCACTGTGTTTAAACCCATTGTTACAACAGTCTTCCATGGATGATATTCCTCTTTTTAATTGACATTACATTTTTAAATATGATGTCTTCCTCCATGGACTGACTTGTTCTGATAAGATGTTCAAATACTATAAAATACACTTTATCATTCCTGGTTTTAATGAGCTTTCTGGCTATATTTCTTCCAAGACAGATTTATTGATTCTTTTAGCAGTTCTTGGGTATATTAAATATACTCAGCTAACACCAAAGCTCAAATCAATGATTTTACTTTGTTTTTCTTTATTCATTGACTTTTTTTGTTTTAAATTATCATCTACAATATTTGGTGGAGCTCCCCAATTAAAACGAGCTTGGAAGCAGAAGAAGAAATAGCTTGCCTGTGGAAACTATGAACATGCAGAAGCAATCAAAGTTATACACGGGATCAGATCTTTCATTCATATGGTCACTATAAGTCATAAACGACTCGACAGCACTTAACAAGAAAACAACTAGTTTGTTTACAAAATCAGAATCAATTGTCTTTCACACAAGTTTCTTCTCATTTTCCTCACTCCACCATCTATCAAATTGTGAGATCCCATGATTAATTCCACCCCACCATCCCTCCATACATCCTCACCCCTCTACTTCCACCCTTTGCCCCCTTGTATCCTCAAGCTTATTCGATAATAATGGGTTTATATAGTATTTGTCCTTATGGGACTGAGTTAATCTATTCAGCCTAATGTTCTCTAGTCCCTCCCAAGTTAGGTAATAATTTACAAAGTTATTGTCCCTGCATAATGCATAGTATTCTATTGTGTGACTGTACCTTAACTTCTCAATACATTCAACTGTGGTTGGACATATAGGCTGTTCCCACGTTCTCGCACTTGTAAATAATGCTGCTATGAGCATTACTTTACAAGTCTCTGTGCCTCAGTTTTCATTTTCTCGGGCTATATTACAACCAGTGGAATACCTGGGTCATATGAAACTTCTTTGTTCAGCTTCTTGAGGCCAAACTGCCTTATAGAGTGGTTGAATCATTGTACAATCCCACCAACAATATTTAAGGGCTCCTCTCCAACATTTATTACTTGCTATTCTGGTAAATTTTGCTACTGCTACTGGAGTGAGATGATATCTCATTGTGGTTTTAATTTGCATCTCTCTCATTGCCACTTATTTTGAGCATTTCTTTATGTGTCTGTTGGCCATCTAAATATGTTCCTCTGCGAAAATTATTTCCAAGTCTTTTGCCCATTTTGTAATTGGGTTTTGAGTCTTTTTATTGTGTAGGCCCTGAAGTATTCTGTAAACTTCCATTATGAGATTCTTGTCTGAACTGGTATTGTCAAATGTTTTTTCTCAGTCAGGGGGTTTCCTTTTCACTCTGTTGAAAAGTTTTTGATGTGCACCAGGATTTAATCATTAGAAGGTCCCATTTATCAATTTTATTGTCTTCAGATTGAATATTTATGGCTGTATTTGGCAGTCTCTTTATACCACAGATTAGGCCTTCTAAGCTTGGTCCCAGTTTGTCTCTTATGAACTTTGAGGTTTTGGGCTTTACTCCCAGGTATCTGATCCATCTTTGTTGACTTTTGTTCATGGTATAAAATGTAGATCCTGTTTCAGCTTTCTGCAGGTGGTAGTCCAGTTTTGCCAGACTCATTTGTTGAAGAGACTGTGTTTTCCCTTTTGATAGGTCAAAAGACAGTTACACCTTAAATTGGGCTTAGATAGTTTGAAAAAAAAATAAGGATAATAAAACAGTGCCTAGTTGCCATATTAAATTATGCACAAATTATAATTTAAGCTAATTAAAACCAATATTAACATTTTCTAAAAAGCTTATCTACAATTGCTGATGAGTAGTGAATGTAAAGCTCTTAAAGTCTGAATCGTATCTGAGACCGTTCTTTGTTTTTGTTTTAAACACACAAACAAAAATATCTAGAATTGGGTATAATATTTATGGTTCCATTTACTCATAGCAATTATTTGAGATGATCAGTCTTTACCTAGGAATTTATATAAGAATTTACTTTACTATTTGAAAGACCACTTGCAGGTCATTTATGAATTGGTTCTAATTTGATGGCACATAACAATAGGTTCCTATTAACATACACATATATTACTCAAAAGTCCACTATTTCAAAATATGGAAAGAAAAATATTCTAAATTGCTTTGCAATAAATTAGCATGACTTAGTGTTCTAAAAAGTGAACTCTTTCTCATCTTCTTTGTGTCTAAAACTCTTATTCAGTCTTTGAGATAATTTTAAATTAAACATCATTCTGAATCAGCTATAGCTGTCCAGAAAGTTTTCTCCTGCACACTATGAACTCTGTTTTTGTTTCTATTAAATAAAATAGAAATATATTGGCATAAGAATGCAAAAAAAAGTAATCCAGATTAATAAATGTTACATAACACAATTGGAGTATTAATGTTTGCTGTGTTACTCTGGTCTTTGTCTTCTCTTTAATTGACTCATTGGCATCAAGTTGAGTCTAATTCACAGCTACCCTTCATGGATTTCAGAAGCTATAAATCTTCAAGAGAAGAGACTTCCCATCTTTCTGCCTTGAAATGGTTAGTAGATTTGAACTATCAATCTTTTTGGTTAGCAGTACAACCTGTTACACTTTAAGCCATCAGAGCTCCATTTTATTTAAGGTACAGTGAAATTTATTTTACCGTGTTGGTTTGAGTATTTTATGAAAGAGTGTTAAGCAAATGTTAACACAATTACTTCCTGTTTTTTTTTTCCTATTATCTAACACTTTTAATATTCATATTTATCTTCTTTATAAAAGAATTTTTCTGCCACTTGTTAACTTTTTTAGTTACTTGACTATTCAAACATGTCTATCTTATTTGACTCACTACATCTGTAAGATCAATTAATGTGTAAGAAGTATTTTAAAAGTTCAAAAACTGCTTTCTTTAATTCTAAAAATGATCTTATGAAGAATTTTTAAAAATCTCTGGCTTGTAAAGATATTCTTTAAGTATTTACATGAAGTGCTTTTTCTAGTTCTATTCCTTACTGTGGCATTTACTTTAATAAATGAACACTAATTCTTTAGTAACTGATTGCAGATAGTGTTCGAAAGAAAATAAATTGCTATAAGATCACTTCATGCAAGTTTGGAAAATATATAATAGTTATCTTCTGCTATCATTAATATCATTCACAAGTGAAATCATCTAAAGATTATAAAAAGATGCTGGAGCAGTAAAGTAACAGAAAACTGCTATAAATTCAAGTTGTATTCAGAAGTGGTCATGAGACAAGGGATGCCATATGGATCTTGACTGAAAGGAAAGAATACCAGAAAGTTATTTATTTGCGGTAAAAAGGATCAAAGGAGGCAAGAAGATGGCCAAGGCCAACATCTACTGACTCCACAAAGGGGAACTGTTCCTGTCAACAATACACACAAAACAAAACTAATTCTCAGAAGTCAGACACATGTCCTATACTCTTGCACCTACTTCTAATGCAAGCATCAATCTTACTGCTTTAGTGGTTCTGAAATTCATTGCAATAGTTCACAGGCCACACAGAATAGCAGTCACAATTATGGAGTTTACTAGGGCAGTTAATAAGCACAATTTTTCAGTCAATACATAGCTTCTGAAGTGTATTCACAGGCCTTTCAGTCTTCAGCTTTGTAGTTTTAGGTCAGTATTATAGAGTTCTTATAATCCTGCCAACTATGAAATTTCCCCTCAAGTTCTTCATCAAGTTCAGGTAAAGGTTGCTGTTTCTGGTTCTGTAGGGTGACAGTCCAAGGTCAGCTCTTTCTTACATTGACTCTCCTTCTGCTGCATCTCCTGCTGCTCTCCTGTAGGTATTGCAGGTGCAAGAATCTCTGTCCCCAAAGTGTGTACACTATATTCTCTGCCTTGTCTTTACTGGTTGTGAGATTCTCAAAATCTCCCCCTGAAACTGCTCACGTGATGGTGAGATTAGCCTTGTGCATAGACTAAAACATCCTATACACATATCCCTGCCCACCCACGTGGCAAAGTAAACATTAATCAATGGACATGAAAGCCATTTTGAACCATAAACACTGACACAGCACACCACCTCCTGGCATTTGTAGCCATTAATTTTCATATTTGAAAATATAACTTTCCCCTTACAACCTTATTAATAACTATATTCATAAAAGTGTGCAAGTCAGTCACTTCATGCCTTATGCCTTAATCTCCCCGTTTTAGATAGTCCATGTCCATTTTACCAGCCCTGTCAAACCAGCACTCTGAGAAAACAAATACCTCCCCTTTGTTCTGAAGAAATTTCTGTTCACTTTGGAAACTTTGAAGATCTGCAACCATAGCAAAGTCCATTCCAGAGGCGATCATCAGGTTGCAACAGTCAATACTAGCT
The DNA here is from genome assembly GCF_000299155.1 of Elephantulus edwardii. Classification (NCBI taxonomy): domain Eukaryota; kingdom Metazoa; phylum Chordata; class Mammalia; order Macroscelidea; family Macroscelididae; genus Elephantulus; species Elephantulus edwardii. The sequence continues at coordinate 8,397,060 of NW_006399793.1, read as the reverse complement.
CACAACATGGAACATTTTCTTTTCATCTAATTAGGTTCTGGTCAATCCATTCCCAGACAGTTTTGTCCAAATGTGCACTAGGCACAAACTCAGGAGTCCACACGTTTTTCTGCATTCAGATTAGCTGGTCTCTTCCCTCAGACTTAGCCCCTCCATGGTGCTAAGTCAAGAAAATTCACCAACTTCTCAGCAGAAGAAAGATAGGCAGTCTCCTCCTGATTAACTGCCTCTAAAACCCCATGGGACGGTCAATTATAAGTTGATTCTATCTCAATGGTACATAACAACAACAATGTGACTTTCTGCTTCTCAAGCCAGTAACCTTTCTGAACTTATCCATACATCTATATATGATAGGTCAATAATGCTGATGGAATACATATAAACTTAGCCTGACTGTGGCTACATGTTTCTTACTTCCACACCAGTGGAACCAGGTGGTCAGCATGAATGAGCATATCTGCCAATTTACTTCAGCTTCAAATCCTGGAAGGAGACTCTGGTGGGCACCAACTTTATCCTGTCTCAAAAACCAAACTTGTTCCACTTTTAAAATGCCCAAGTCTCTCTCTTCTCCCTCATATCCTGCTTACCTCTCTTTCAAATGTAAATCCCTTTAATCATCAGTCCAAGGCAGGTTTACAAATCCTTTCAAATGCAGATCACTCACAGTACTAGATAGGACTTAAATTTTCCCCCTAATCTAATTTCATGCTCTCTACCAATTTCTATTACTTTTGATAAGCATTTCTTTAAAGCAAATTTTCCTTTTTAGTATATCCAAACATGTCAATAGCCAAAGGTAGACTTATAAACTTTGCTTGATCTACAATATGTCCTAACATTATAACATCTAGTGTTCAT
>NW_006399793.1:8394930-8396096 GCF_000299155.1 Elephantulus edwardii | reverse complement strand
TCAATCCACATCATAAAGGGTCTTCCAATCTTGTGTTGTCCCTCCACCCTCCCAAGCATGATGTTCCTCTCCAAGGACTTGTCCGCCCTTACTACATGTCCAAAGCATGTCAAACGAAGCCCCAGAATCCTTGCCTCCAAGGAGTAGCCTGGTTTAACCCTCTCCAGGATGAAGCTTTTCTTGGCGGTCCATGGTACATTCAATACTCTTCTCCAGCACCACAGCTCAAAGGCATAAATTCTCCTTCTATTCTCCCTAGTCATTGTCCAACTCTCTGATGCATAACAAGTGATTGCAAAGACCATAGCCTTTATGAGACACACCTTAGTCTCCAGAGTGACACCATTGCTCTTCAGTACCCTGGAGAGGTCCCTAACAGCAAACTTTCCCATCACAATACGCTTTTTCATTTCCTGGCTACTGGTGCCAAGAGGATAGACCATGGAGCCGAGAGGACTAAAGTTGTTAACAATCTCAATCTCTTCACCATCCATCCTAACGCTGCCAATTGGCCCAGTGGTGAGAATCTTTGTCTTCTTGACATTGAGCCTCAATCTACACTGAAGGCTGCAGTCCTTGACCATCTGCAGCAAGCATTTCAGGTCCTTCTCAGTTTCATTAAGCAGGGTTGTGTCATCTGCATAACACAGATTAGTAATAGATCTTCCACCAATCCTGATACCACACCTCTCCTCATAGAGCCCAACCTACTGGATAATCTGTTCTGCATGCAGGTTGAAAAGGTAGGGAGATAGGACACATCCCTGGCATACACCTTTCCCAATTTTGAACCATGACCTGTTTCCCTGCTCTGTTCTGACAACAGTCGCCTCTTGGTCCAAGCATAAGTTTCACATTAGAACGATCAAGGGTCCTGGGATTCTCATTCCTCTCACAGTCAACCACAGTTTGTTATGATCCACACAGTCAAACGCCTTTGCATAATCAATGAAACACAGATAGACATTCCTCTGGTATTTCCTCCTTCCAGCTAAGATCCATCTAACATCAGGTATAATATCCCTAGTTCCATGACCCCTTCTAAACACAGCGTGGACTTCTGGCAGTTCTCTGCTGATGTGCTGTTCCAATCATTTTTGGATAATCTTCAGTAGAATCTTGCTTGCATGTGAAATCAATGAGATTGTTCTATAGTTTCCACACTC
>NW_006399793.1:8386064-8392764 GCF_000299155.1 Elephantulus edwardii | reverse complement strand
TAAAGATGATAGAAGAATTGATTCTCTTGACTTGTGCTGGAGAAAAGTTTTGAACACGCCAAGGACCACCAAGGAAACAAATAGATCTGTCATGGAGAGGGCGAAAACAAGTTTCTTTTTGGAGGCTGGGATTTTGAAGCTCCATTTGGGCACCTAAACAGGATGGTTCAGTCACTGAAGCAGGACATCGGCTTGGAAGGGTGGAGGGATAGCACAGGAGAGGAATACCCTAGAAGAGATAGATTGACATTATAACTGGGGCAGTGGGGTTAGGTGTGTTGGAATCAGTAAGACTGGCTCAGGTTATGGCAGGCTTTAGAGCTGTTGTACAAAAGGTCATTATGAGGTGCAGATGGCTCGATGGCACATAACAACAACAACAAGAAGAACAGTGAATAAGTCTGTCTTAGATGTGTGCCAGGTTACTCCTTACGAGCAAGAATGATGAGATTTTGTTTTATTTTTAGCAAGAAGGAACAGTTTCTAGGAAAGTACATTATACCTGAAAAAGTTCAAAATCAGTAAAAGAGAGGTATACCTATAACAAGTTGATTGATTAAGAAAAGCAGAGATTGTGAGATTGAAATAGAATCAAATGAGGTTTTATTCTGTTGCACGTAGGTAGGGTTACAATGTGTCAGGCCAGATCTTTGGTACCTAAAAACAATTAATATCTCCAAGCACTTTATTAGGTAAAGTTTTTATTCTGTAGTATGATACTTATTTAATATCAAGATCAATCTGGAGAGTAGTTCTCAACACACTAAAACTAGAAATAATATTGGAATTTTCCAATATCTGCAAGTAGACATAGAAATGTAGTCTTTTAGAGAAAAATTACAAAAATAGGTCATTGTTTTGAAAGAAAATGAGACACTTAATGAAAGGTATTTTTCTTCTAGAGATGGCTGACCTCACTGTAGATACCTATTTCTATTTAAGTAGACATTCACTCTGATACATTCATGAAACTGTTGGAAAGCCATATTCACAGGTTGGTTTCTGAACTACGTTTGGTCTTTTTATATTTATCACAGACTCAAAAAAATCTCTCCAATAAAATTTTGAAATCTGTATTTAATCTGTACCACCCTCAAAGTATTTCTCTCAAGCAACTCAGGCAAATATTTCCTGGAGTATTTTTTATAGTTGTAAAGAGTGCAGCCAGCATGCAGATGATTGTATCCAAACTCAGCTAACTCCAGAAAGGGTAACTGCTATTCCCATTATCAACAGCCATAGTACAAACCTAATTCATATAAGGCTTAGCATGGTTTTCTATGCTTCTGCATCAATTTCTACTAATTCTAACATTAATCTTACTGCTCAATTGAGTCTGAAATCCATTGCAAGTACCAAATAGATATTGTTGCTGTTTTTGATTGTCATCAAGTCGAGCATGACTCATAGCGACACTATGAACAAAAGGCCTGAAGCTTTCTATACCTACAAATATTTATCAAAGTTCATAGAGTTTCCAGAGGCATGTTGTTTAGGAAATGGATGCTACTCTTCTTTCCAAACATTCTTAAACTGGGAGCTCCACCAAACATTGTCCACCATGGATAAACGTTATAGTATTTGACACCTCAGTGTCACAAGGTTCAGCATCACAGCAACCCCAGTTACCTCAGTACAGCATATTGACAGAAGAGTGCTGTGACACTCAGAAGAATGTTCCTCCAAAATATAACAATCAACTTTAAATGCAAAAACTCATCTCAAGGTCTTGCTGAATCTAAACAATAGGCTTAAAAAATTAAAAAAAAGAAAACAACCAATACTGTATGTTGTTGTTATTATATGCTGTTGAGTTGTCTGTGATGTATTGCAACTCTATGTACAGCAATTCTGAACCCTTCGCTGTCCTGAGCCAGTATCACTAATTCTGACATACCAACCCCCATTGCCCTAGATATGTATACTCCATCTGATCCAGACTCCTCCTCTCCTGTGCTGTCCCTCAATGCTTCTGACCATTATGTCCTTATCCAAGGACTGGTCTCTCCTGGCCATGTGCTCAAAATATGTGAAGCAGAGCTTCAAAATTCTGGCCTTGATGGAGAGACTTGGTTTCAACCTCTCCAAGACAGACCTATTTGTTTTTTTGGCAGTCTATTATATAAGACACTTCTCCAGCACCACAACTCGAAGGAATCTATCCTACTGCCATCCTTAGTCTTTGCCCAACTCTCAGAAGCATAACAAGTAATTGAGAAAACCATGGCTTGGGTTAGGCACACTTTTGTCTCTAGACCGACATCATTGATCTTCAACAATCTGGAGAGATCCATGACAGCAGATTTTCCCAATGCAATTAATCTTTTGAGTTCCTGACTGCTGCTGTTAAGAGTGTTGATTGTAGATCCAAGCAAGTTCTAATTTTTATCAAACTCAATCTCCTCTCCATCAGTCATGGTGCTGTCAATTGGCCCAGCAGTAAGAATCTTTGTCTTCTTGATGTTGAGCTTCAATTCATATTGAAGACTATAGTCCTTAACCTTTTTGCAGTAAGTGTTTCAGGTCTTCAGTTTCAACAAGCAAGGTTGTGTCATCTGCATACTGTAGGTTGTTAATTAGTCTTCGTCCTGTCATGATGCCACAGTTCTCCTCATAAAGCCCTGCTTCCTGAATGATCTGTTCTGCAAACAGATTGAAAAGGTATGGAGATAGGAAGCAGTTCTGACACATTCCTTTCCTGATTTTGAACCATTATAGAACTATAATCACAACTAAGGGAGTTTATTAGGGAAGTTAATGTTAAAATTCAGCTTGGTAACAGAATACAATTACTCAAGCCATACTTCTTCTGAAATGTATAACTCTTCATTCCAGATAGCTTCTTAAATGTTCTCACAAATACTTCGATGTTTGGCGTCAAGTCTTTAAAATGTTACATATTTCCTTGTTCTTGATTTTCTTGTCATGTGTCGAGTCACTTGCAACTCACAACAACCCTATGTGTCACAGCCCTAAACCATGTGCTGTTCTGTGCCAATCTTATTATCTCTGATACACTTACCCCCATTACCCCAGTCACTGAATCAACCCATCACATAGAGAGTCTTCCTCTCCTGTGCTGTCCCTCCACCCTTCCAAGCATGATATTCCACTCCAGTAACTGATCCTGCCTTGCAATGTGTCCAAAGCATGTCAGATGAAGCTTCAAAAGCCTTGCCTCCAAGAGCAGCCTGGTCTCACCCTCTCTAAGATGAATTTATTTGTTCTCCTAGCAGTCCCTGGTACATTAAGTGCTCTTCTCCAGCACCACAGCTCAAAGGCATCACTTCTTAAATTATCTCTGGTTATTGTCCAGATTTCCAATGCATAGCAAGTAATGACAAAGATCATGGCCTTTATCAGGTGCACTTTAGTCTCCAGACTGACATCCTTGCTCTTCAGTACTTTGGAAAGGTCTCTGACAACAGACTTTTCCAATACAATTCATCTTTTAATTTCCTGGATGCTGGTATCAAGTATGTTGATTGTAGAGCCAAGCAAATGGAAAGTGTTAACAATCTCAATCTCTTCGTCATCTATCATGATGTTGCCAATCATCCCAGTGGTAAGATTCTTTATTTTCTTGATGTTGAGTTTCAATCCATATTGAAGGCTACAGTCCTTGACCTTCTACCAGCAAGTGCTTCAGGTCCTCCTCAGTTTCAGCAAGCAGGGTTGTGTCATCTGCATAATGTGGATTGTCTACCTTCAATCCTGATGCCACATCTGGTATCTCCCTTCAGTTCTTGAACAATTTTGGGTGAAGGCCTTTGGCTCTGGGTCTTTGGGGCAGCAGTTCCAAATCAGCTCTGCCCCATGTAAGTTCTTTTCTGAGGCTCCTGTTGTCCTCTGTTAGATCTTGTTCTGACTGACACAAGACTCTCTGACCCCAAAAGGTATGTGATGCACTCCCTGCATCTTATTCCTTGCTGAGAATGATATTGCCATGTTCACTGTTAAATCTGCTCATCTGACCTTGGCAGTGTGGCAAAACTCACCAATCTCTTAACCATCACTTTATATGCACAGTATTTTAAGTTTCATCCCACTTAAGTGATGAAAGTCAAAGCCATTTTGGACAATAAACTCTTGACACCAAAATAGTTGAGAAATGTTTAAAATTAAGCCAATATTTCAACATAGTAGAAATATGCTTATGCCATGTAATTTGAAGAAATTTCAGTACATTTTCAGTAACTAAACTTTTTTTTATCCACTTAGATAAAGCTAGGGAGAAATGAAAAGTGAAAAGTCACTCAGATAATATTAACATTATTTGATCTGTCAAAGTTACTGATATTTTTGTTTATAATGGAGAAATTACAGTATGAAGAGGTTAAAATATAATAAAAATTATATAGTATTTATAACAATACTAAGACTAAATATAATCAAGTAACTAAAATACTTTGAAAATATTAAATTGCTAACAAATGAAATGAAAAAAACTAAGTGGAAAATCATTCTATATTTAGGATTGGAAATCTTAAAGTATAAGTAGAATTCTTAAAAATCTATAGTTTCAAGTAGTTTGCTGTCAAAATTCCAATGGCTTTTCTTGTTGTTGTTATGCTCAATTGAGTCACTTGCGACTCATAGTGACCCGATGTACAACAGCCCTGAACCCGTCCTGTGCCAACCTTATTGTTTCTGACACACCTACCCCCATTACTCTGGTCACTGAATCAATCCATCTCCTCAAGGATCTTCATCTCTGGTGCTGTCCCTCCATCTTTCCAAGCATGACGACCCTCCCCAAGGACTGGTTCCTCCTTGCAACATGTCCAAAGTATGTCAGATAGAGCTTTAGAATCCTTGCCTCCAAGGAACTACCAGGTTCTACCTCTGATTTGTTCTCCTGGCAGTCCATGGTATAATCAATACTCTTCTCCAGCACCACAGCTCAGAAATTAAGAACAAACAAACAACGAAACCCCAAAAACCTAATCATCAAACTTGCATGAAATGGCAAGGGGGTCTCAATAGTAAAAGAAATCTTAAGGGAAAGAGCAGAGTTACTGTTTTGTGTTCTGCTATTGTTGCTGTTGCATGCCATCAGGTAATTTCAAAAGCTAAGGACACTTTAGAAAAAGGAGAATTGTATAACAGATCACCCTTCGCTAACTCATTATGGAAGTATATCATCTGTTCTTTGCTCTTATAGAATAGCTAGCTTGATTCAATTTCCTGCATTTTTAACTACTTAAGAGTTATGTGACGGGAGTTCTTTAAATATATAACTGTTTAAAAGAGCGAACTGGGGCTGAGTGTGGGGTGGGCAGGGAGAAAAGTGCAACAATGTATGAATGAAAATCCAAAATCTTTGTAAATGTTCATTGAAATGAATAAAAATATATTTTATTTTTTAGAGAATTTCTGGTTATGATCTATGCATTATGTGGAACTTCCTTTTTCTCTCATAGGGAGAGAGAATAGGTGAACTCATCATGGGCCAGATCCAAAATTTTTTCTCTCTTTTTTATTGGTTACTACAAGACTTGGGATAGATTTTAAAAAGAGTATTATTTTCTTTTTTTTATTCACTGCTAGGGTGAAATGTCCCAATTCAAAATAGCACCATCAAAAGAGAGACATTAAAAGAGAGAGTGGTTCTACAGAGGAAAAATACATATTTGCTGTTCTTCACCAGTATGCTTGCCAGAAGGCTTAGGGTCTTTGGAGACAATTCTAATTAATAAATTTGGCTCAAAGGTAGGTACTCCTTACAAAGCTGCTGCTTTGGGGATTGAGCTCATGGCTTCATCTGAGAGTGGATGAAGCAGATAATCTTGCTAGGAGTACCGCTTCTAAAAGCTCCTAGATCTGGATACATGGTCTTTCCCATTCCTTTGGCAGAGGCTCTGTTCTTTCTGTTTAAGCTTGTACATTAAGCTGGACATAGACTGATCCATTTATAATAAGCATTTGCAGACCAGTCTAATTAACAAAACTGTCTGGTACTACTATAGAATAATATATGGGAAGTGGACGTAACCCAAATATGGAAAATGGAAATTTCCCACAAAACTCAGCCTTTTAAATATTTTCTTTCTTATTCAGTATAGGTGCAGCGAAGTACAGGGGTTGAAATGAATCCTCCTGTCCTAAACTGGAGGGGAACAGGGTGGGGAAGTGCTATGTGTCTCAAAGTTACCTCCAGATCTGTAAAATCAAAGATTTGACAACCTAGACTCTTCCTGAGCTCCTTGCCCATTAACTAATGGGTTTTCCTCCATTTGGTGTATTTTAAGCAGAACAATCCATCAATTACTTTACAGTTGGGGGGAAAAAAAGCAACACATCACGACTTTCCTTTGCTATTTTGTTTTACTCTTAAGAAAAAAAGTTACAATAGGAAAAAAAACTTTGAACTACAAATGAAAAAATGAGGAAGCCGTTTGAAGTTCTTTATTAAATGCTCACCCTAATCACCACTAACAAGTTCAACCCACTTTTGGCACTAATTATATATATATTTACATCTATATACTTCTCTATATATCTATATATACACACACACGTACACACTATCATAAAATATTAACTATATACCATAACATACAATGTTGTTGTTGTTGTTGTTGTTATGTGCCGTCAAGTCATTTGCGACTCATAGGGACCCCATGTACAACAGCCCTAAACCCTGCTCTATCCTGTGTCAATCTCATTGCCTCTGACACACCCATCCCGATTACCCCAG
>NW_006399793.1:8357498-8385964 GCF_000299155.1 Elephantulus edwardii | reverse complement strand
AATTATAGATACAATTTATAAGTTAGTAGAATTAAATCCAGAAAGATGCATATTTTTGCAATGTGCTGTTGAGTCATTTGCAACTCATAGGGACCCTATGTACAACAGCTTTGAACCCTGCTCTATCGTGAGTCAACTTTATCATCTTCTTCTTTTGTACTTTCCCTCCACCCTCCAAAGTATGATGTACTTCCTTACGACATGTCCAAAGTATGTCAGATGGAGGTCCTCCAAGGAGCTGCCTGGTCTCACCCTCTCTTTTTCTAGCAGTCCATTATATATTTGATATTCTTCTCCAGCACATAGCACAAAGGTATGAATTTTCTTTCTATCATCCCTAGTCATTGTCCAGCTTTCTGAGGCATAGAAAGTGATTGTTAAGACCGTGGCCTGTATCAGACACACTTTAGTCTCCAGACTGACATTGTTGCTCTTCAATACTCTGGAGAGGTCCCTGATAGCAGAATTTCCCAAGGCAATTTGTCCTTTGATTTCCTGGCTGCTGGTACCAAGAGGGTTGATTGTAGAGCCTAGCAAACTGAAGCTGTTAACAATCTCAATCTCTTCACCATCTACCATGATGCTGCCAATAATCCCAGTGGTAAGAATCTTTGTTCTCTTGAGTTTACGCTTCAATCCATATTAAAGGCTGCAGTCCTTGACCTTCTGCAAACAGATACGGGCAATTTATTTTCCACAAAGACGCTAAGGTCCTTCAGTGAAGAAGAAATATATTAATCTCTTAAATATATGGTATTGGAATGATTGTTGGATTTCCATATGTTGTTTTTTTGTGTGGTTGAACCTAAGTTGACCCTTATCTCAATATTTTTGGCTGCTTTCTAGCTTAGGATGGGGAAGTTTTGGTGCATTGCATCCCATGATAATTTGGTTCTTTGTTATTCTATCATGTGCAATTGTTCTAGTCTTCTTTAAACACCGAAAACATCCTCTGTTACTAAAATAAGAAGTGGACAGAAAAAGGTAGGCAGAAGAGAGAATATGTATTAAACAGATTAATATCCACAGTGATTATCATCCTTGTTTGTAACACTTTCAAGCTTACACTGGAATTTCTAGTATTAATTGTGCCTGAACCTTAATGTAGTGAAGATATCCTGAGTTAAAGAATTAAGGGATAGCTCTTAAAAATAAAATAGATGCATACATTCATACATAAATGTATACATATCTGACTCCATAGCTCACAATACAGTGCCTTATTCACGGTATCATGAGCTGGGAAAGGACAGGTGGAATAGCAGGAGAGGTGGTTGCCATGTTGTGCATTTCTTAATATAGCTTTTCTAATCATTGTCTTTGTAGTTTCTATCAAGTGACTGAGTCAAATGCATTGCTGATATGTTTGTTTTGAGTCAGAGTGACCCTCAATTGATATGCTGCCATTATAAATATTAGTAGGAGAAGATTGTCTATTTTTTCTCGTATGAAGCAGATAGTGAATCTAAACCACCATAAAAGGAGCCTGTTTTTAGCAGCGTTTGTGGTCTACCAAGAGGGTTGGATGGTTTTTTCATAATAGAAATAAGATAAATGGGATCGCTCAGGTTGGACAATGCAAATAAGACATTGTAAAATGTTGAGGGGGAATTGGTCAGTTTTGCCTTTCTTCCTAACTTACATTAAGACATGGCAAAGTGTTGTTGTTAGGTGCCATCAAATCAAGTACAACTTATAGCGACTCTATGAACAACTGAGCTCCACGAAGACAAATATGATGAAGCTACATCTTACAGACTTATGGCATCTTGCTAGATGTTGCTCCTTAGAGATTGACATCATACTTGGAAGCATAGAGGGACATTGAAAGAGATAAAGACCCTCAACTAGCTGAACTGATATAGCATAGGTAGGAAATGGAAATAAATAAAGAAGAGTCTTTGGACCTGAGAACCCAGCATGAACAAGAAACCCAGAGTTTAAACATTGGAGATACCATGTAATACTGCCAGACTGAGAAATACAGAAATGGCAAAAGATAAGATGGTAGCAGCAATAGTACCATCAAAGGAAGCAGAAAGTAGGAGCCTATGTGAGATAGAGTTATGGGATTCAGATCAGTAGAACAAAACAGTTGAGTACTTGCTATATAAGTGGGTGCCAGAGTACTTCTTGGAGGCAAGTACTTCTTGGATAAGGGGCTATTCCTTGGAAAGAGACATGATGCTTGCAAAGATGGGGGGTCAGTGAAGGATAGGAAGACCTCCAACAAGGTAATTGATACAATGACTTAGCAATGCGTAGCAGCATATCAGTTTTGTTATTCATAGGGTCACTATGAGTTGTATTCAACTCGGTGGCATCTAAGAACAACTACAATCTCAACCACCTTCCAATGTGGGTTTATTAGAGGATGGACTGCTACTGGGAACAGAACTGTTAAGATGAAAGAGTTTCATAAATAGTCTAATATGAATAGAAGGGGCTTCAAAGCCATGGGGCAGATGGAGTCCTACCTTTTTGCCTGACTAAGGAAAATCTGTTCTGATAGAGAAATTCCATCAAAGGTTACCTCTGAATCTAAATTACAACCCATTACTTCCCTATTACATTCCATGAGCATATGGGGAGTTATTGGAGATGTTCAATGTCTTTAATCATTTCAAGTCAAGAGTCAAGGTCTTTGCCATCAACTTGGGACCTACTCATAGACGACCCTCTAGTGAATTTCTGAATCTGTAAATCACCTGGGAAATTGTCCATCTTCCTCCTGAAGAGGCATTTGTGGATTCAACCATCAGAGAGATTAACCCTTTGGATTAGCAGCATAACTTCCTACAGAATATGCCATGAGAATGTTCTTACTAAGTTTTATTCATTACCATTTAGTCAGAACTAGCTCAGAGCAGAGGTTATAAATTGCACAGAAGGAGAGAACTTATTTTTCTCCAGTGGAACTATGGTGGATTTGAACCTCTTGCCTCAGGGTTGTCAGTGCAACTCCTCACTCATTAGAAAACCGGAGCTCCCTTTTCAGTCTTTAGGAAAATTCAAATATAAGAATAAAGTAAAGGATAAAATATAAGGATTAACGGAGATCAGAATTACAAAGCTGAGGTGGGAAAAGTGTGGCATCCACTTCTGAAATAGCTTGCCTCTGGAAATTCTACAAACTTAGAGAAATGAAAGTTATACAAGTGTTCAAGTCTTTCACTCATAGGGTCACTATGAGTTATCCATGACTTGACAGCACTTAGCAACAACAACAAGAATTAATGTTATAAAATTAAATGTGTTTGTACCATTAAAATGATAATATATTTTATAAACTTTTACTCAAATAATAAAAGTTAGAAGAAATAGCACATTGTATTTACAAAGATTGTAATTATGGTAAAAAAAGCATATGTGTTAGAATGTAGATAAATTTGAAACTTCAGCCCTTGTTGATGGGTGTATAAAATTTTGCAACCATTGTGAATATAGTTTGGTGATTTTTTTTCATAAAATCTTTATTTACCAGTTGTTTCACTCCCATTTACACAAAAATTGAAAGTATGTCCAGTATTGACAAAAAAAAAAAGATAAAAGAAAAAGTCAATCTATGTGTAGAACAGATTATCCAAGAGACTAGGTTCTAAGAGGAGAAATGTAGGATCAGGATTGGAAGAAGACTCATCAACAATCTGCACTATACAGACAACACAACCCTACTTGCTGAAACTGAGGAGGACCTAACGTGTTTGCTGCAGAAGGTCAAGGACTGCAGCCTTCAATACAGATTGAAGTTCAACACCAAGAAAACAAAGATTCTCACAACTGGGATGATTGGTAGCAAGATGATAGATGGTCAAGAGATTGAGATTGTTAAGACATTTTCATTGCTTGGCTCCACAAGAAGTTAAAAGATGACTTGCAATGGGAAATTCTGCTGTAAGAGACCTCTCCGAAATACTGAAAAGCAATGATGTCAGTCTGGAGATTAAGGTGCACCTGATCCAGGCCATAGTCTTTGTAATTATTTGCTATGTGTCAGAAATCTAGATGATGACTAGGGGTGATAGAAAAATAATTGAATCTATTTCACCTGGAATTTTCCTCTCCTGAACTATCCCTCTACCCTTTCAAGCATTCTGCCTTTCTCCAAGGATTGATCTCTTCTGGTTACGTACCCAACATATGTGAGGTGGAGCTTCAAAATCCTAGCCTCCAAGGAGAAACTTAGTTTAACTCTCTCTAAGACAGTGCTTTCTTAGTAGTCCTTGGTATGTTCAAGATTCTTCTTTAGCACTACAATTCAAAGGCACCAATTCTTCTCTCATCCTTAATAATTGTCTAGCTCTCTGATGCATTGCAAGTAATTGCAAAGATGATGCCTAGATTAGGTGCACCTTAGTCTCTAGACTGACATCATTGCTTTTCAGTAGTCTGGAGAGGTCTCTGACAGCAGATTTTCCCAAAGCAATTCATATTTTGATTTCTTGACTGCTGGTGTAAGAGTGTTGATTGTGGAGCCGAGAATTTGACTTTGTTGAGTGAATGAAGTATTTCCAGAGCCTCTTCTGACATTCATCTTAGTTTTTTCTTCCTCCTCTCTCTTTGTAATGACCTTTTGCATTTTTCCTGGATAATATTCTTTATGTTCTCCTACAGCTCATCCGGTCTTTGCTTGTTAGTGTTCTAGGTCTCAAACCTCTTCCTGACATGGTTTCAAAATTAGGATGGGATCAACTCAAGGTCAATTTTGGTTCTGTAGATTTTATTTCATTTTTCTTAGCTTCAGTTTGAACTTGCATATGAGTAGTTGGTGGTCTGTTCCACAATCAGCACCTGGCTTAGTTTTCCCCTGTTAATGAACAAGATTATGCAAATAAGGTGTGGTTAGCCTCTCCACCAGGGTATTGGCTACTATTGCCATTAAATTCCGCAGTTCTAGCAACAGACTTTGAGGATCTCATTGTCAGCAAAGAAGATCCCAAAGAATGTAACTCATCCTTCAGGGTCAGATATTCTTACACCAGTTAAATTAGGACACCAAAGTGCCATAGGAAAATAGAAGTAAAAACTCCCATTTCAAATTATAGCTTTGATACTTTAACCTACAATTTTTACCTCTTATTATTGGCTTATATTATCTTTGCTGATAACATTTAGACTGCATTTTAGTGAAAACACTCAACATAAAATTTATTTCTTATTCTCCTCTTCGTTTACCCCTTCTTGCCAAAGTAGCCAGTAGCAGACAACCAGAGATCTAACATGAGATGGAGCTGACCTTGGGACTGTTATGTCACAGAAGTGGAGCTAAGAGCTTTTTGCTCATATTTATTGAAGGTCTATGGGAGTGGAGGAGAGAAGAGGGAGAGACATAGTGGCCAGATTAAGAGTCTAAAACTGCAATTCTGAAGACCTGTGAGCATATTTCAGAAGCTGTCCTGACAGAGTGATCGTATTCTGCTACTAACCTGTCTTCCCTGTGATGGTTCTTTGTGATCTGCAGGCTCTATCAATACATTTGCACCAGTAAAGCAGTAACATTTGTGTTGGAATGACTAGAAAGAGACACGAGAGCACGGGGAAGATGTTTATCCTTTAGGGAATTGGTTTTTATATTGTTGAATTTGTTGATAGGGACAGTTCCTCTTTGTGGAGTTGAAAAAGGTCAGATATGGCCACCTCCATGTTGTCCTTGCTCTTTTTATAGTAGAACACATACAGATAGTTGTACACCAGTGTTGATTACAGCAATATGCACGGTAGAAAAAAAGCATAAAACAGTTGAATTTCCACCAGTAAATGAATGAATAAGCAAAACATGCAATATAGGTACAATGGAATAGTCATTCATTATAAAGATAATTGAAGTTCTGATATCTGCATTACAGGTGTAAACTTTGAAAATATTACACTGAGCAGAATAAGTTAGTCATAAAAGAACAAATACTGTTTGATCTCATTTATATGAAACATCTACGGCATGCAAATGTGTAGAATTGAAATTTTATTTAGTGTTTACTAAAGGTTGTAAGGAGTAAATAGAGACTTATTGCCTCAAGGCTCCTGAGATCTGCTTGAAGATGATAAAAAAATTTGGAAATGGTGACAATAATTCTTTCTTAGAATGATTAACACAATTATTGTCACCAAATTGTATGTGTTGATATAGCAAATGTTTTCTTATATGTGCTTACTTATCACAATAAAATATATTTTTAAATATGATAAAGTAAACAAAGAAGAACAACAGTAAATTGCATATAAAATGGAATAGGATTTTTTTACTATTTCAGTCTGTTTTGTGGTCACTCTGTTATGAACATTCTCAGTTTTCTTGCAACTTGTAGTAACCATACTTTTCTCTCACAATCAGGAATCCTTTAAAAGTCCAAAAGAAGGCAAAAGTTCAGAAAAGCTCATCAAGGAAAGGTTGGGATGATTGTGTCACACACACAGACACACACACACACACACATATGATACTTGCACTCACACAGACCCATTACATGATTGTTAGTTGTTGTGGTGTTTGTGGGTTGTTTCGTATATTTTGATATTTAAAATTCTTCTGAGGAAAATGGTAAATTGTAATCAAGGATAAAATTACATTTAAAACAAAGGGCAATGGAAATCTATTTGTGACTCTGAAATGCCAGACTGAGTGTATCTGTAATAGTTTACACTGCTTCCAAGTAGAAAATCACCCAAGAGTACTATTTTTCTTCTTTTGTAAATATTGTATCAAATAAACTGATTTCTGTCAAATCATGTTAAATGTTTTTCCTCCAAATATTATTTTGCTGCATAATTATTTAGTAAGCACATCATTTAATATTCTTCTTTAAGTAAAAGAAATGATTATTTAATTACCAAAATTAATGCTAACTACATGAATTATGTAGTCCTTAATTATACATTAAAGTAATGGTATCAATTCCTGCTAAAAAAGTACAAAGACATTTTCTGCTGTACACAAATTAATCCGAATCTTAAGTAGTCATCAGAAATACATTTCTTTGGGTCTCAAATAAGCATCCACCTACTCAGTACACTAACTAGGGAACAACAAGCTAAAAGAATAGTACAGTGATTCTAAAGCAGAATATTGTACAAATCAAGATACAGCACCTTGAAATTAAACAAAGCTCATTAATGATTTCAAAGTATGTTCTCACATGTGGCAGAAATAGATATGAGTATGTCTATGTTCGCTACAACATTATTCATAATTGTAAAAATAAGGATATAACTTTAATATTCACCAGTAGCTGGACAAATTTTGTTATATACACAAAATGGAATACTGCAAAACATTAAAAAAGAATGAAAAATCTCTGAAAACTTCACAACATGGGCATATCTGAAAGACATGTTATATAGAAATAAGGCAATCACAAAAGGTTAAATACTGTATGACACTACTATTATGTTGTTGTTAGGTGCCATCGAGTAGAGCATGACTTAGAGTGACCGTGAACAAACAATCTGAAACCAGGCCTGTCCTGCGCCATCCTTACACTTCCTGACACACAAGAGCCCATTGCAGCAGTCACCATACCAATCCACCTGGTTGAGGGTCTCCCTCTCTTTCACCAACCCTCCACTCTTCCCAACGTCATGTCCTTCTCACATTCCAATTATTAATCAATAGCTGTACTTGGCTTTCCTCATTTGGGGTCATATCATATCAGTTAATGAAGCTCTACCCCCTCTATGCCATTAAGGCAAAAATCCTCCTCAGGAGGCAGCTTTTTCCCAGTCGTATTTTTAGTGCTTTCCAATATGAGGGCTACACCTACAAGCACTATATCAAACAGTGCTGTTATGATTTTCATAAAGTTTTCTTGGACCTATTATTTAAAAAAATAAATGGCTAGACCTGATTCTTACTCTGTTGTAGTCTGCAAGCTCCACTAAAACCTGGGCACCAGGAGTAGCCCTGTATTTGAAATACCAATGCTTACAGCATAGCTACAACATTCATGTCACCATAGGGCAAAAAAACTGACATGAGTGGGGGAAGAACTTTATAGGAATACTCATTTCTTCATCTGAATTTAATATTTAGTGTGAGATTTTAAAGAACAGTCATGTTAAAAAGATTTTCGTGAATGTCTAGTATGTGAAACCGGTAATCAGACCAGGAAGAAATCCGCAGAACAGAGTAGGGAAACGCTGCACGGTTCAAAATCAGGAAAGAATGCATCAGAGATGGGTTCTGTCTCCATACTTTTTCAATCTATATACAGATCATGCCGGAGGATGGGCTTTGTGAGAGTTGGGAAGAGAAAAGAAGAATTAGTAGTTGGAAAACATAGACTTGGTGACAGAAATGAAGCTGGAGATAGAATGATTGAATTTTGCACAATCAATAACTTATTCATTGCAAATACCTTTTATAAGAAACATAAACGCAGGTTATACACATGGCTTTCACCTGATGGTATGCATAGGAATCAGATTAATTATATCTACAGGAAAAAACCATTAGAGAAGCTCAATATCAGCTGTGAAAACTAGGCCAGGAACTGATTGTGGAACAGACCACCAAGTACTTGTAGGCCAGTTCAAACTGAAGCTGAGGAAAATTAAACCAAGTCCACCAGAATGAAAATATGACTTTGAGTTAATCCCAACTAAATTTCAGAACCGTCTCAGGAACAGGTTTGAGGCTTTGAACACTAGGTTTTGAACACTAATGAGTGAAGCCCTAATGAGTTGTGGGAGGATATAAAATGTATCATCCAGGAAGCGTGCAAACGGTCATTACCAACTCAGAAGAGAAAAAAAAAAAAGACCAAAATGGATGTCAGAAGAAACTCTGAAGATTGCACTGGAGCGCAGAGAAGCCAAAGCACAAGGAAGAAATCAAGATACTAAAGAGCTGAACAGAAGATTCCAAAAGGTAGCACGGGATTACAAAATAAAATATTACAATGAAATGTGCAAGGAGCTGGAATCAGAATATCAAAAGGGCCGAACTTGTCCAGCATTTCTTAAGCTCAACGAACTGAAGAACAAATTCAAACCTCGAGTTGCTATAATCAAGGATGTTTTACGCAAAGTATTAAATGTTCCAGGAAGTATTAAAAGAAGATGGAAAGTATATACTGACTCACTGCACCAAAAAGAATTGGCAGACACAGAAGAATTTAATGAAATAATATATAAGCAAGAGCCTATGGTGATGAAGGAAGAAGTTCAAACTGCTTTGAAGGAAATAGTAAAAAATGAGGCCCCAGGAATAGATGGTATACCAATTGGCATATTTCAGCTAACAGATGCTGCCCTGGATATGCTCACCAAGTTGTGCCAAGAAATCTGGAGAACAACCAGTTGGCCAACTCACTAGAAGAGATCTATATTTGTTCCCATTCCAAAGAAGGGTGACCCAACAGAGTATGGAAACTATAGAACAATATCATTGATTTCACATGCAAGCAAGATTCTACTGAAGATCATCCAAAAACAACCAGAACAACACATCAGCAGAGAACTGCCGGAAGTCCAGGCTGGGTTTAGAAGGGGTCATGGTACTAGAGATATTGTAGCTGATGTTAAATGGATCTTAGCTGAAAGCACAGAATACCAGAAGAAAGTCTATCTATGTTTTATTGATTATGCAAAGGCATTTGACTGTGTGCATCATAACAAACTGTGGCTGATTCTGAGAAGAACGGGAATCCCAGAACACTTGATCGTTCTAATTTGAAACCTATACTTGGATCAAGAGGCTGTCGTAAGAACAGAACAGGGAAACACTGCATGGTTCAAAATTGGGAAAGGTGTATGCCAGGGATATGTCCTATCTCCCTACCTTTTCAACCTGTATGCAGAACAGATTATCCGAGAGGCTGGGATCTATGAGGAGAAGTGTGGTGTCAGGATTGGTGGAAGATCTATTAACAATCTGTGTTATGCAGATGACACAACCCTGCCTGCTGAAACTGAGGAGGACCTGAAATGCTTGCTGCAGATGGTCAAGGACTGCAGCCTTCAGTGTGGATTGAGGCTCAATATCAAGAAGACAAAGATTCTCACCACTGGACCAATTGGCAGCATCAGGATGGATGGTGAAGAGATTGAGATTGTTAACAACTTTAATCTGCTTGGCTCCATGGTCAGCACTCTTGTCACTAGTAGCCAGGAAATTAAAAGACGTATTGTGATGGGAAAGTCTGCTGTTAGAGACCTCTCCAGGGTACTGAAGAGCAATGGTGTCACTCTGGAGACTAAGGTGGATCTGATACATGCTACGATCTTTGCAATCACTTGTTATGCAATGACTAGCGAGAATAGAAGGAGAATTTATGCCTTTGAGCTGTGGTGCTGGAGAAGAGTATTGAATGTATCATGGACTGCCAAGAAACAAACAGGTTCAGCCTGGAGAGGTTTAAACCAGGCTGCTCCTTGGAGGCAAGGGTTCTGGGACTTCATCTGACATACTTTGGACATGTTGTAAGGAGGAACAGGTCCTTGGAGAGGGACATCATGGTTGGGAGGGTAGAGGGACAGTGCAGGATGGGAAGACCTTCTATGAGGTGGCTTGATTCAGTGACTGGGGTAATTGGGATGGGGGTGTCAGAGGCAGTGTGATTGGCACAGGATAGAACAGGGTTTAGGCCTTTGTACATAAGATCGCTATGAGTAGCAAGCAACTCGACGGCACATAACAACAGCAACAACATGCAGATTTTTCGGGAGCATGAGCTTTGTGAGAAGAAATGTGACATCAAGATTAGAGGAAGACTCATCAATTACCTATGTTATGTAGATGCCATAATCTTGCTTGCTGAAACCATTTGCTGCAGAAGATCAAGGACTATAATCTTCAATATTGATTGAAGCTCAACATCAAGAAGACAAAGATTCTCACCACCGGGTCAATTACCAGCACTGTGATGTATGAAGAAGAGATGGTGGTTGTTAACAGCTATAGCTCGCTCTGGTCCAAAATCAATACTTTTGGCACCAACAGGCAGGAAATCAAAAGGTGAATTCATTGCATTAAGTTAATCTTTCAGGGTTTTTCCAGAGTACTGAGAAGCAACGATGTCAGTCTAGAAACTAAGATGTACCTGATCCAGGCCATGGTCTTCACAATTACTTGTTATGTATCAAAGAGTGTGATAATGACTAAGGATGAGAGTAGAAGAATTGATGTATTTGAGTTGTGATGCTGGAGAAGAGTTTTGAACATACAATGCATTGACAAGAAAACAAATAAATCTGTCTTGGAGAGAGTGAAACCTAGTTTCTTTTGAATTTTGAAGTTCTGTCTCACACTTTGGGCATGCAGCGAGGAGGAACCGATCCTTGGAGAAGGACATCATGCTCAGAAGGGTGGAAGAATGAGGCAGCAACTAGAGCAATGGAGGTAGGGTGTATTGGAGTCAGTGAGACTGGCTCAGAACAGGGCAGGCTTCAGAGCTATTGTACTCATAGGGTCACTAGGAGTCACAGGTGCCTTGACAGCACATAAAAAATAACAACATGACATTATTTTGTAATTTACAGTATTTACTTCAAGATAGATCCTAAAATAGTTCTTTTGAAAGTAACTATTATTTTGAGGCACCCTCTCAGAAACTTTGGGCATGTTGGCAGGACGGACCAATTCTTGGAGAAGGACATCATGCTTAGAAGAGTGGAGGGAAAGCACAAGAGTGGAAGACGCTGCATAAGATGGATTGGTTCAGTAGCTGGGATAATGGGGATAGATGTGTCAGAGACAGTGACATTGCCTCAGGATAGAGCAGGGTTCGGAGTAATTATACACAGGTCACTATGAGTCACAGGTAACTGGCAAATAATAACAATAATCACATCATTATTTGTCTTTTTTTTTCATTCCCAGCATATTTGATCATGTGGCTTGATAATTCAACATGATTAAGATCAATTATTTTCAGCTCAATAGCACCTTGGATATTGATTTTTACATATTCCATTTCACTTTTAGTTTGCATATAATGATTAATGTATGTTGTGTTTCATTCATGTATATTGTGTTTTATACAATGATTCATATGCACCATGTTTTCAATAATATAATTAGATGTTACCAACGCCCTTTCTTATCATATTTTCACTAGACCTTGCCTATTCTTTTATCCCACTACTCTCCACCCACTAACCTCTGCTTCTCTGGTCAGTTTTTTTAACCCTTTCCCCAATTCTTCCATTCAATTTTTGACAAAAATAAGATACACAAAATGCACAGAGTCACTTTCCGCAAAAGATTCAGCTGACACTCAATCATTTTCAAGAGGTATCATATGATCAAAAACCAATGGCACTAAAGTAAATAATCCAAGCTGCATTGAAGACTTAGGGGGGAAAATAGATATCTAAACAAAAAGAACAGAACCTCAGAATTTATTATAAAATCAGGTAAGATGTTTCAGCAACCCATGTGCACTAGTTGGTCTGAGTTATTTAGTCCAAGAAATTCTGAAGACAGCTTGCTGACCAACTAATTGGAAGGGTTCCATATCTCAATCTATCCCAATTAAAAGTGATCCAACAGTATGGAAATTCTGCTGAACATCATTTTAAAAGACTAGAACAGTATATTGAGAGAGAATTGCCAAACATTCAAGCTGGATTCAAAAGAAGATAACACAAAATGAGGATAGCAATACTGCCATCAGAAGGACCTTGGTTAAATGAGACATTGCAGAGGTGTTTAGCTGTATTTTATTATTATTCAAAGGCACTGAACAGCGTGTATAGTAACACATTACAGCTATAGGGAGAGGAATGGTATTTCCAGAACATTTTTGAGCTCATGTAGAAACTGCGCTTGGCCCAAGAAGAGGTCTCTTGAGCAGAGAATAGTAGAGGAATAAGGGATTAAAGATATATGAGGTACACAAGAGAATAGTACAGGTATATAAGCAGGAAAGTATCCTTTCACCATACCTGTTCTATTTGCTGAACAAATAATTAAAGACATTTTACTATGTAAAAAAGTAAAAGGAACACAGATTGGAAGAAGACTGACTCATTAACAACTTGTGATGTGTACATGATGTCATCTGGTTTACAAAAAATGAAGAGTTGGAGTTGTTGTTGTTGTTATGTGCTGTCGAGTTGCTTGCGACTCATGGTGACCCTATGTACAAGAGCCCTAAATCCTACTCTATCCTGTGCCAATCTCAGTGTCTCTGACACACCTACTCCCATTACCCTAGTCACTGATTTGATCCATGTCATCAAAGGTCTTCCTCTCCTGCCCTGTCCCTCCACTCTCCCAAGCATGATGTCCCTCTCCAAGGACTGGACCCTCCTAGAAACATGCTCAAAATATGTCACATGAAGCCTCAGAATCCTTGCCTCCAAGGAGCAGTCCAGCTTCATCCTCTCCAGGACAAACCTGTTTGTTCTCCTAGCAGTCCATGGAATATTCAGCACTCTTTTCCAGCACCACAGCTCAAAGGCATCAATTCTTTTTCTGTCATCCTTAATAAATTTTCAGCTCTCTGATGCATAGCACACAATTGTGAAAACAATAGCCCAGATCAGGGGCTCCTTAATCTCCAGCCTGACATGGTTGCTCTTCAGTACTTTGGAGAGGTCCCTGAGAGCTGACTTTCCTAATGCAATTCATCTCTTGAATTCCTAGCTGCTGCTACCAAGAGTTTTGACTGTGAAACCAAGTAAACTAAGACTTTTTACAATCTCAATCTCTTCACCATCCATACTGATGCTACTTATTGGCCCGGTGGTGAGAATCTGTTTTCTTGACGTTGATATTCAATCCATATTGAAGGCTTCAGTCCTTGACCTTCTGCAGCAAACACTTCAGGTCTTCCTCAGTTTTGGTAAGCAGAATTGTGTCACTCTTGGCCAAAGGAAGCCCACATTAGGTCCTTGTAGCTGAAAGGACTGACAGGCCCCAGCTCCCAGCTAGAAACAAAAGAGGATGCTTTAACACTTCAGATTCTCTCAGAAGGGCTATGGGTGAGCATTAACATTACTGGTAAGTATATTCATTTTCTCCTGGACACAAGAGACTATTATTTGGTCCTAAAAGCCTTCTGAGGTCCCAACTCTTCTATTTCTTAGTTGTTGGAATTGACAGAAAAGCTCATAAGCAGTTCCTTACTTCACCTCTGCCTTGAATGTGGACTTCTGAACTGTAAAACAACCCAGTGGTAGATGGAATTTGGTCCAGGACTTAAGAACAATAAATGACATATTTGAACCTCTACATCTTGTGGTTCCTAACTTTTATACTATAATAGACAAAGTGCTAGTCAATATGCCTTTTTAAAATAACTACCTCCCCTCTGTAACTTGATTTGTGCCACTGTTGATACTCCAATGCAATAGTCAGGGTGTCATCTGACATCCATCTTGGTCTTTTCTTCCTCTTCAGCCTTTGTAATTTTCTTGTGCATTTTTCATGGATGATATTTTTTTATATCCTCCCAGAGCTCATTTGGTCTATGCTCATTGGTGCTCAAGGCCTCAAACCTGTTCCTGAGATGGTTTTGAAATTCAAGTAGGATAGACTTAAGATCAAATTTTGGTTCCTGTGTATGGATTTGATGTAAATGTTCTTCCACTTCAGCTTGCAGTTGCACATGAGTAGCTGGTGGTCTGTCCCAAAATCAGCACCCGGCCTGATTTTCACGACTGATATTGAGCTTCTTCAGCGATTCTTCCTACAAATGTAATCAATTTGATCCCTATGCATACCATCAGGTGAAATCCATGTGTATAGCTTGTGTTGGTGTTTCTTATAAAAGGTATTTGAAATTAATAAATCATTGAATGTGCAGAATTCTATACTTCAGTCTCAAGCCTCATTTCTTTGAGTGCTTATTAACACACTTTGAAACCTATAGCCTTTAGTATAGATTACATATCAACATCAAGCAAACAAAAATCCTCAAAACTAGACCGGTAATTAATATAAAGAGCAGAAAAATTGAAATTGCGAAGGATTTATTTTTACTTAGATCCATAATAATTTGTCATGGAAAGAGCAGTCAAGGTATCAAACTACATATTTATTTCATTGGTTAAATCTGCTACCAATTCAGATTTTTGAACTATTAAATTGAAAATATGTCATGTTGAGGAAGAAATAAGAAGTACCTCACTGAAGTCATGATATTTTTAATAGTATCATACGCATTTCAAACTTGCACTGTGAAGAAGGAGGACAGATAAAGGATTAATGCTTTAAGATGTGATTTTGGTGAAGAATATTGACTATATAATCACCTGCCAAGGTGACACATTCTAAGACCCCTGATGTCTTAGAAGAAATACTATTAGGATACTTCTTAAATGTGAGGATTTCAAGGCTTCAGCGCATAGATTTTATGCTATCAAATGGGACTAGTGTATAGTCGAGGATCAGCAAAAAAGAAGACTTTTTAGCAAGATGGCTTGACAAAATGATTTCCTTGGAGAAAAGCACAGGAGGGTGGCCCAACCATGTAATGCCTCATTCTCTCCTACACAGGATCACTATGAGTTGGAAGAAACTCAAGGATGCCTAAAACCAATAACAAACACAGCTCCGTTCAAACAGTCTGAACCTACTCATTGCTAACTCACCTGCATGTTTTCAGGGCTGTGAATTTCATATGAAAAGATTCCCTATCTATCTCCCAAGATGCAGTTGGTGCATTTAAACTACCTGCCTTTGGGTTCACAGTGTAATTCCTTACCAAGTAGGCTGCCACCAACAAATATCATAATGTGAATACACATTGAACATTTATATCTTAAACAATGAAGTAATTATTTAATAAATGTTTATTCTGAGTAAAGGTCTGCTCTAATCTACTCTGATTGGTAATTTATAGAGGTGCAATAAGAAGACAGATGAAGAGAAAGACAGAGGGACAATTACTAGGGAGAAGAGAAGGATTGATGCCTTTGAGCTGTGGTGCTGGAGAAATGTATTGAGGACACCATGGACTGCTAAGAAAACAAACAGATTCATCCTTGAGAGGGTTAAACCGGCTGCTCCTTGGAGGCAAGGATCCTGAGGCTTCGTCTGACACACTTTGGACATGTTGTAAGGAGGGACAGGTCCTTGGAGAGGGACATCATGGTTGGGAGGGTGGAGGGACAGCGCAGGAGGGGAAGACCCTCTATGAGATGGATTGATTCACTGACTGGGGTAATCGGGATGGGTGTGTCAGAGGCAGTGCAATTGGCACAGGACAGAGCGGAGTTTAGGGCTGTTGTACATAGGGTCCCTATGAGTCGTAAACAACTCGACAGCACATAACAATAACAACATTCATATAGATTGTATTTCATACAACCCTTCATTTCCATTGTGTTTCATACAATCATTCATATATTCATATACATTGTATCTCATATATTTAATCACCATTGATCTGTGCTTATTATTACACCATCTATTCAAGTTCCAATTTAATATTTCCCATTCCTGCACTCTTCGTCCCAATTCCCCACTAAACTCTACTACTTTAGTGGTTTCTCTCCTTACCATCTTCCTCTTTACCATTCTCACTTATCCTTTTGGACATTTATAAACACCTTGCTTAGTTATCCTTCTATTTTTACAATAATTATCATATGCAGTATTTGTCCTTATGAGACTGGGTTACTTCACTCAGCAGAGTGCTCTCTAGACTCTCTCATGTAATATAGTATTGCATGAAATCTTGTTCTTTAGTACTGCATAGTATTCTATTGTGTGAATGTACCACAATTTCTCAATGCATTCATTTGTTGATGGATGTCTGTGGTGTTTCCGTTTTCTTGCTACTGATAATAATGCTGCTATGAACACAGGTGTACATATCTCCATTCATGTCTCAATTCTAATTTCCTAAGAGTGCAAAAGCTGGGTCATAGATAGTTCCACTACCTCAATAGACTCAACAGCAGTAGGTACTTTAAACCCACCCATTACTTATAGTTCATATTACATTTTGTAGTGTTATTATAATCTCATACATATCTCTGTGTTTTAAAAAATGAATCCATTTCATTCCTTTTTTAAAAAATGTGTTGGACCCTTTAATAGTATATCCAAAAGGAGAAGGTGTGCTTATGTGGGAGGAAGAAAAAAAAATCTTTACATTGAGGACTTAGTGACTTTCCTTCTTATAATAAAATTGGGACCAGATTTTATGATCAAGAAACAATGGATTCTTTTTCAAAGGAATTTTTCCAGTATTTATTGCACTTCCTACTCTTGACTGACTCTTTACACTCTCCATCATTATATATATCCAAATGGTTCACAAATTAAGTTGCAATGAACTCTACAACACAAAATTTAAGAGGACATGACAAGAGGACTGGCAGATGCTCTTCACTTCATTCCTTGAGAAAGAAGGGCACATGGAAATGGCACTGGTTTGAATGACATTTGGTGTAATGGCCTGCCATTCTGCTGGCACTTTTAGTGTTAAGGAAGTGATCTGCAAAGTAAAGTGGATTCACAGTTAGAGTCAGCACCAGTGCACAGGTCGCCCGTAAAAATAGAAGATTCCATTATTCTTCAGGCTCCCTAGAGGGAGCAAGGTCTCTAGCATCATTACCAGGACTAAATCTGACTTTTCTACCTCCCCTAATTTCCTCCTAGTAATTATAGGTCAAGCACTCTTTTGTAAATTATAAAACCTTTGTTCTTATCAAAAATGAATAGCCAAGGAAAAAATTATAAAAGGAATCCCAGGAAAAAAATTTCAATTAGAAAACCAAGCTAATTTGGTATGACCAAAGACTGTCAGGCATACTGACAGTGCTCTATTATGCAGTCATTTGGGCTCTTTCAAATTAGTTATGTTAATGTCCTGTGAGTGAATGTAACACTTGGATGGGACAAGATTTCTGCAATTAATTTCTGCAGTCAGTGGAGAGACAAGCAAATTTATTTTCCCCCTCTCTGGGAATTGGTAGTGGAGGGTGTGAGGTAGCAAAAGTGCATTTAGGAACAGAGTACAAGCTAAACACAAGCCCTAAATAAAGCAGAAACAATGGGAGCCAATGCCTCCTCATTCATTCAATTGACAATGTTTTGCAGCTTAAACCTGTTTTATTAATTATGTTTGACATTTCCTTAATTAGTTTCATTTACACCAAATCAATCCCTACTGCTGTATGGCATCATTTATCATTTTGAAAAATTTGCATACTGAGTGCTGACTTTTCCTACTTAATTATACATTAAAAGTGTCAAGCGCGCTTGCTGCCTGGCATTATCTGCGGCAGAAAGGTTTGTGGCTGGACGGTGATGGTATTAATCATTAAGAGCCCCCAAGTGCTGCTGGGTAATATCTGGGGAGTAGAGTGGCTCTCATTTTAACGCTAGAGAGCAGAAGTGCTTTTGTAAAATGACCCAGAGCAAAAACAAAATAAATGACCTAAAACATCCGGTGTACTGTAATGTTTTGCTCTTTCAATAAAAATATCCTTTGGTGGGAAGGTTTACTATTAGCTATTCATTTTCTGTAGATTTAAATACTATGAACCCACTAGTAGTAAATTTGTGATCTCTGCTTGGACTTGAAAAGAGGAGATGTTGGTTGAATATGTAATTGTAGTTTAGTAGTATATATTGCAATGTCTGCCAACTCAAATGTGTTGCTTTACAAATGAAAGCTAGAAAATATAGCATGCCATTAATACAGTGATTGATGTTGCTCATTTCTTTTCTACTTAAAACTTTCAAGGAATATGCAACTATTTTTCACTGAACAACAAGAAACTCAACAGAACATAAAGTATGGTTGAAAATCTAATACCATAATGGAATTTCATTATATGCCCTAATAGTTAAATTTCAATATTATGCAATTTTCAGTGACAAAACAATTATGAGGTGGTTCAATTTTTATGCACAATGCATGATTTTGAGCAGTGGAGATGAAAGAGTTAACAAGAACTTGTTTGTAAATTGTGTATCAACTATTCCCTCTTTCATGTCAGAACCCAAACTTAACACATTTAATATTCAAATTCATTTTCAAAAGCTTGCCCATTAACATAATATATGCCACTTTGCAAGCCTGGTCAGAGAAATCTGTAACTAAATAATTTTCAAGTTTCCTTCATATCAGATGCATTATATGCAGTGTGAAATTATTTCCCCACTCTCTCCCTTTGCTGAACAGCAGAAAAGCAACACACAATATAGTAGATATTATTGCAACTGCATTGCATTCTTTAGTAGCTACTATATATGCAAGAAAGTTTATAATTGCTAATTTTAAGTGAGCATTTAATTGCATAGCGTGTGTATAATTATAAAGTTAATATGCAATTGCAATACAACATTAGTTAAAACTTACAAAAGAGGAATGTATATGGCACAAATAACTTTATGCATACATTATAAATAGCTCATTCACACTTTCAGTTTAAATGTTATATTTTTAATAAAGTCATCATAGATATACTTCTATTTACTCACATTAAAATAATTTTATCAAGAAAATGTACATTTAAGAAATGTGCAATGCTAGAAAATACCAGAATAATCTATTTATATGAAAATAATTCAGTTAAATAAAAAAAATTGAAACAAACAACAGTATGTCTATACCTTGTATCCTTCAAATTTTCTATCTTTAAGTATATACTTAATTTTTTCCCCCCTTTTAAGTTCTGGCCTTAAACCCTGGCCATATATTTTGAAAGAAAAAATAACTTTCCTTACTAGAAAAGAACAATAAAATATAATAATAATAATAATGGTGGTGGTGATTATCATCATAGTATTAGTATTTAGTATTATCATACTAAATCCTTTCTTCACATACTTTGGGCATTTTATGAGGAGGGGTCAATGCTTGGAAATGGATATTATTCTAGGAAAAGTGGATGGTCAGTGGGAGGGTAAACCCTCATCAAGACTGGATAATCTAGTGATTGTTACAGTGAACTCCATTGTGGCAGAGATAACAAGATGGCCGAGGACAGGACAGGGTTCAGATCCATGGTTCTTAGGATCCCTATGAGTCACAGTATAGCCGATGACACAGAACAGCAACAACTGCTAATTGTTAAAATTATTGCTAAATGTTCTAGATTTGTTCTCTTAATTTTCAAAATAGTCTGATGAAGCAAATGTATAATTTGTGTAGACAGGCTCAATTTTAAGCAACCAATCCAAGGTTATTGAATTATTAATTTGCAGATTTCCTTATCACTATTAGATCTACCTCTAAATTCAAGCTTTCAAGTGGTTTCCTAAACTACATACTCTCATATGATAGATAGAGATAGAGATAGATATGGAGATAGAGATAGAGATAGAGATAGAGATAGAGATAGAGATAGAGATAGAGATAGAGATGACAGATAGAGATAGAAAGAGAGAGAGAGAGGTGTCTGTGTTGTTTCATAGTGACCCTACAGACAACAGCTCTACACCCTGCTCTATCCTGTGCCAATTGAACTGCCTCTGACACACCCATCACTAGTACCCCAGTCACTTTATCAATCCACCTCATAGAGGGTCTTCCCCTCCTGAGCTGTCTCCCAAACATCCCAAGCATGATGTCCCTCTCCAAGGACTGGTCTCTCCTTACAACATGTCCAAAGTATGTCAGATGAAGCCCCAGAATCCTTGCCTCCAAGAAGCTGCCCGGTTTAACCCTTGTTGGGATGAACAAGTGATTGCAAAGACCATGGCCTGTATCAGATGCACCTTAGTCTCCAGAGAGACACCATTGCTCTTTGATACTTTGGAGAGGTCCCTAATAGCCGACTTTCCCATCAAAATACATATTTTTATTTCCTGGCTGCTGGTGCCAAGAATGGTGATTGTGGAGCCAAGCAGACTAAAGTTGTTAACAATCTCAATATCTTCACCATCCATCCTGATGCTGCCAATTGGTCCAGTGGTGAGAATCCTTGTCTTCTTGACATTGAGCCTCAATCCATATTGAAGGCTTCAGTCCTTGACCCTCTTCAGCAAGTGCTTCAAGTCCTCCTCAGTTTCAGCTAGCTCTGCACAACACAGACTGTTGCTAGGTCTTCCACCAATCCTGACGCCACACTTCTCCTCATAGAGCCCATCCTCTTGGATAATATGTTCTGCATACAGGTGAAAAGGTTTGGAGACAGGACACATCCCTGGCGTATGCCCTTCCCAATTTTGAACCATGCAGTGTTTCCTTGCTCTGTTCTGACAACTGCCTCTTGGTCCAAGTATAGGTTTTACATTAGCACAATCAAGTGTTCTGGGATTCCCATTCTTTTCAGAGTCAGCCAAAGTTTGTAATGATCCACACAGTCAAACACTTTTGCATAATCAATGAAACAAAGATAGTCATTCTTCTGGTATTCCCTGCTTTCAGCTAAGATCCATATAACATCAGCTACAAAATCCCTGGTACCAGAACCCCTTCTAAATCCAGCCTGGACTTCTGGCAGTTCTCTGCTGATGTGCTGTTCCAAGCGTTTTTGGATAATCTTCAGTAGAATGTTGCTTGCATGTGAAATCAGTGATAATTGTTCTATTGTTTCCACACTATGTGGGATCAACCTTCTCTGGAATCGGAACAAATATAGATCTCTTCCAGTCAGTTGGTCAAGTGGTTGTTCTCCAGATTTCGTGGCACAACTTGGTGAGCACACCCAGAACAGCATCTGTTAGCTGAAACATGTCAACTGGTATACCATCTATTCCTGGGGCCTTATTTTTTACGATTTCTTTCAAAGCAGCTTGAACTTCTTCCTTCATCACTATAAGCTCTTGCTCGTATATTACCTCATTAAATATTTCTGTGTCTGCCCATTCTTTTTGATACAGTGACTCAGTATATTCTTTCCATCTTCTTTTAATACTTGCTGGATTATTTTATATTTGCCTAAAGTATCCTTAATTATAGCAACTCAAGGTTTGAATTTTTGTTCTTCAGTTCCTTGAGGTTAATAAATGCTGAGCGAGTTCGGCCCTTTTGATTTTCTGACTCTAGCTCCTTGCACATTTCATTGTAATATTTTGCTTTGTCATCCCATGCTGCCTTTTGTAATCTTCTATTCAGCTCTTTAATATCTTAATTTCTTCCCTGTTCTCTGGCTTCTCTGTGCTCCAGTGCAATATTCAGAGTTTCTTCTGACATCCCCTTTGGTCTTTTCTTCCTTCTCTGTCTTTGTAATGACCTTTTGCACTCTTCCTGGATGACATTTTTTACATCATCCCACAATTCATCTGCTCTTCACTCATAGGTGTTCAAGTCCTCAAACCTGTTCCTGAGATGGTTCTGAAATTCAGCTGGGATAGACTCAAAGTCATTTTTTGGTTCCTGTGGGTTTGATTTTATTTCCCTTAGCTTCAGCTTAAACTTGCATATGAGTAGTTGGTGGTCTCTTCCACAATCACCACGTGGCCTTGTTTTCACAATTGATAATTAACGTCTCCATATCTTTCCACAGATGCAATCAATCTGATTCCTGTGCATACCTTCAGGTGAAATCCATGTGTATAGCCTGTATTTATGTTTCTTATAAAATGTATTAGAAATGAATAAGTTGTTGATTATGCAAACTTCAATCACTATCTCCAGTCTCATTTCTGTCACCAAGTCTATGTTTTCTGACTATTGATCCTTCTTCTTTTTCTCAGCATTTACATTTCAGTCACCCATTACTATTGATGCATCTTGAATACATGTTCAATTGACCTCTGACTGCAAAAATTGGTAGAAATCTTTTATTTCCTCTTTTTTGACTCTTAGAAACAAAAAAGACAAAGCAAAATATTGTAATGGAACACACAGAGAGCTGAAATTAGAGATAACAATGGGAAGAACTCGCTATGCATTTCTCAAGCTGAGAAATACAAATTTAAGCCTCTTGTTGAAATATTGAAAGAGACTATAGGCAATATATTGAATGACCTGGAAAGCATCAAAACAAGATGAAGAGAATACACAGAATCACCATACCAATAAGAAATGATTGATACTGAAAAATTTTAGGAAGTACCATATGAGGAAAAGCCAATGGTAATGAAGGGGGAAATAGAAGCTGCATTGAAGGCATTGGCAAAAATAAGCCCTTAGGAACTGAAGGAATACCAATTGACTTGTTTCCATTTCAGACACAGCCCTGGATGAGCTCACCAGTCCATGTCAGGAAATTAGGTGGATAGTTGTCGGCTCAGTAGATTCGAAGAGGTCCATATATGTTCCCATTCTCAAGAAAGGTGATACAACAGAATGTGGAAGCAATCAAATAATATAATTAATATCACATGCAAGCAAAATACTACTATCATTTTAAAAAATGGCTAGAACAATACATAGATAAGGAACTATCGTAAGTTCAAGCAGGATTTAGAAGAGGCCATGGCACTGGGGATATCGTTGCTGATATCAGATAGATCCTGACTAAAAGTAAAATATGCTATAAGAATGTCTATTTATATTTTATTGACTATGCAAAGACATTTGACTGTGTGGATCATAACAATTTATGGCTAATATTGAGAAGAATAGGAATCCCAGAGCACTTGCAATCATGCGAAACCTATACCTAGTCCAGGAGGCTGTTGTGTAAACAGATCAAGGGAACACTATGTGGTTTAAAATTAGGAAGGGAGTGTGCCAGGCTTTTATTATCTCTCCATATCTATTTAATCTCTACGCTCAGCAAATTATTGAAGAAGCTTGAAACTCCGAAGAGGAGAAGAGGACTATCATCCATAGCTGTGTTATGCTGATGACACAATTTTGCTTGTTGAAAGTAAGGAGGACTTGAAGCATTTGTTACAGAAGATCATCAAGAAGACAAAGATTCTTATCACTGGACCAATAGGCAATATCATGATAGATGGAGAAAGACTGAAATTATCAAGAACTTCCTCTTTCTTGGATCCACAGTTAAGACCCTTCGTGCTAGCATTTAGGAAATCAGGAGACCTCTTTCATTCAGAAAGTCTGCATTTAGAGACTTCTTCAGATTATTGAGGAGCAATGATGTCTGTTTGAGAAATAAGGTCGGTCTAATTCAGGCCATGGTCTTTCCAATCATTTGTTGTGCATCTGAGAGCTGGACAATGCATAAGAAAAGAAGAATAATTGAAGCCCTTGAGCTATGGTGTTCTAGAAGAGCATTGACCATTCAATGGATGGCCAGAAGAACAAACAAATATGTCTTGGAAAGGGTACAGTCAGAGTACTCTTTGGAGGCAAGGATGATGAGGCTTTTCCTCACATACTTTGGGCATGTTGCTAGAGGGGCTATACTGCTAGAAATGGAAATAACACTCAAAAAGGTAGAGGGTTGGTGAGGAAGAGGAATACCCTCAACCAGATAAATTGATACGTTGACTGCTGCAATTGGCTCCAGTGTTTCAGGAGATATGAATATGACACAAGATAAAATGGAGTTCAGATCTGTTGTTTATAGGGGTCACTATGGGTCAACTTGACCGATACTCAACTTGACAGTACCTAACAGCAACAAGAACCAAGAACCTGCATCTATTTAGGAAAATAATCTTTCTTTACATCTACTCCTTCTCATCTTCATTTATACTCTTCATCCAATGGCAAAGTACTTCTACTTGGTGCTTGTTTATATGCAGACTGAAAAAACAGTGAAATATGTGCATCAAAGCTAGCTTAAAAATAATTCAACCAAGAGAAAACAAAAACTGGACTGCAATTTTTCAGAATAGAATATTCTATTTATCTATATGAGAATTTTAGTATCAAATCATGTCTAAGAGTTCCAGACTGTCAGAGATTATGAGATTGCCACAGGATAGAACAGGTTTCATCTGTTGTTCATAGGATTACTATGAGTCGTACTCTACTCAACAACAATAATAATGAAAGAGAATTTTTTAGAGTAATTTAATGTAGTACAAAAATTTGAGGGAGTGTTTGAAATTTCAGATCATTAGGTTTCTGAAACTATAAGTCACATGGAAGGAAATTGTCCACCTTTTTTTCGTGAAGAGCCTCTGGTAGAGTGATTTCTATAGAGGAGTCTCTGGAATTGCAGTACAACTCCATGGCGTCTAAGCCACCAGAGCGTCTTACAATTATAATAATAATGTGTAGCTAAAATATTAGTGTACAATTAAAAATAATTAATAAATCAAGGAATACCAACTTTGACGATCAACTATTTTGTCAAGTCAAAAAATATTTTCTAGCCTTCTGCGTAATATTTTTCTTTATTCTAGATACAATCATATAATTATTAGTGAAGAGTTATTTCATTAAAAAATATGAGTTAAGTTTTTTTAAATACTTGGAGTTGAAATTTTCTAGATATATTTGATTTTACAAGAATACTTTCCCCCCCAAATTTGATAAATTCCTCTTGGGGTCTTTTTACACCCAAAGCAAAATTATTTTTCTCATTTGCTTTTTAAAAAATCTTTTCTAACTCTTAAAAAACTTACATAATGACTTTAATTTAAAATGATGACTTCCTATTGGTTTTTAATGACAATGTCAGTTTTATAATAGTTTCTGCTTTCGTAGAAGAAGACAAAGGTTAATGAATCCTATAAGAGCCAAGTAAATGAGTTTTGCTCATTTTTAACAAGTAGAGAATTCTTAGCTGTATATTAACACACACATCTGGAGCTATTATATGCAATAAAGAAAGCTAAACTGCATGAATATAACTAAAGTTATGTTTACGTAACTTGCACATGCATATCTGTATTTAGATGCATAAATATTTGAATTTCAATTTACACATTGAAGATTCTTTTTCATTTAAAAATGTGCAATGAAATCCATTGTCAAAAGGAATCTATTAAAATGTTCCTAACATTTGGAATTTTAAATATTCCCCTAAAATTTTTGGAATTAAATGTGTATTGTTGTTGTTATTACTGTGTACCATGGAGTCTGAACTTGCGCATAGCTGACCTCTTGGCAGGTTTTTCAGAGGCAGCAAATTTGCATGGGAGGAGATTGCCCATCCTTTGGCGGAGCAGCTGGTGGCCTCGAACTGTGTGCCTCCAGGATTGCAATGCAGCTTCTTTGTCTTTGTTTATTGGATCTGATTCTGGTTTAAAATGACCATATGAAGAAGCCCTTAACAACAGATGTTCCCAATATTCTTTTTTTATTTTGCTTTTAGGGAAAATTTACAGAAATGTTTGGTTTTCATTCTTTTAGTGATACACAATTTTCCTCCTTCCACCTCCCCAATTTACATTGTAGTGCATGTCTTGCATTAATTGTCATGCATAAAACATCTAATCATCCAATTCTTTTATCATTCCTTCCTCTATCATTATCTATTTATTATCCCTTTCTCTATTCCAGTTTAGTTTTGATTATCTATTCATTCCTTCCCTTTTCTCTCCCCTTTGTCCATCTTATTTTTACTACTGATCTTTTTTTAAAAAAATACAAGTTTTGTTTTATACTAGTTTACTCACAAAGTTCATATACATTGTTTTTCACACCGGATCTTTCCTACTTCCTTTACCCACCCTCCCTCCACCATCAAATTTTCAACCCTATAATTACCTCTCCCCTATCCTCACCTCTTTACTACCCCCCTTAGATCCTCATACATGTTTTACTAGTTATCTATTTCTACAATAATGGTCCTATACAGTATTCATCCTTATGGAACTGAGTTCATTTACTTAACATAGTACTCTCCAGTCCCTCCCAACTTAGGTACTAATTTTCAAAATCATAGCTCCTACAAGTTGCATAGTATTCCATTGTGTGAATGTATCATAATTTCTCTAGTGATCTTTTGTGACAGAGATATTTCATGCTGCATAATATTTCCTAGGGAGCTCTGCTGGTCTAATGGCAAGAAGCTGCACTAGAATTCTGACAGCACACAGTTCGAGACCATCAGCTGCTTCGCAGGAGAAGGATGGACAATTAATTAAGTGCCTTGGAAAACCCATCAGAGTTTCAGCTATGAGTCAGTTCCAACTCTACAACAAGACCACCTTGTAGACTCATCCTTGTTGTATAGTGTTTTAAAAGTTCATTGTTTTTCCAGTGCTGCATAATATTCCATTGTGTGAGTGTACCAGCTTTCTATCCATTTATTGATGAGCACTTGGACTACATCCATCTCTTTACTGTTGATAATGTTGCAATAACATGGGTGTGTTTGCATTTGTTTGTGTTACAGGTCTTGTTTCCTTAAGGTATAATCTCAATATTAGGATAGTTAAACTTCTTTAATTTCTTTTTTTTTTACTTATTCTAAACTTCTTTAAAGTGTCAAAGAACAAGGATGTCAGTTTAAAGAATAAGGTGCAATTGATGTAAGCTCTTCATTTTCATTTGCTTTCTGGGCATCTGGAAGATGGATAATAAATAAGGAAATCCAAAGAACAATCCCTGCAATTGAATTGTGGTTTTCAAGAAGAATACTTAATATCCTATAAACTGGAAAAAAAAGCACACAAAAAAAATCTGTCTTAGAGGAAGTTCAAACAGGATACTCTTTAGAGGAAAAAACACACGTCCTATAGCTATATGCTGTTGTCATTTTTATGCACCATCAAGTCAGAACCAACTCATACTTGATCCTTTAGAGGTTCAAAGACAGTAAATTACATGGGAAGAAATTGTTCATCTTTTTCTCATGGAGTAGTTGGTGGATTTGAACTGCATAATTTTGGGTTAGCAGCACACCTCTTTACAACTAAGCAGCCACCTCTTTACAACCAGAGCTCCCATATAGCAATGTAAGACACGTTATTTTGTAGGAATGTCAGCCCAGCTTTGGCTTTCTCTTGGTTTCTTATTTAATTAGTTCTGATTAAGTTATGAATGTAGATTAACCTTTATGGTTCCCCTAATTTTCACCAAACAATTTAGTACATGAACAATAAGTAGAAGTTTTCTGTCTTTGGATGGAGAGTATAAATGAAAATGAGGAACAGTAGAAGAGGAAAGTAAGATTAATTACCCAAACAGTTGTGTGTTCTAGATAGACTGTGAAGACTTAGAAGAGGAAATTGCATGACAATAATGTATTCGTGAATAACACTTTGGAATGCAATATCTACAACTGTTCTTTCATATTTAATCAGTCACAACAATTGAATAAACTCTTCTATCATAAATCATTGTATTTCTTTCATACTATATCCATTCTTCTTCATAGTATCTTCTCCTGACATTACTAGACGTGCCTGGCTGCTAACCAAAAGGTCAACAGTTCAAATGGGAGAAAGATATGGCTATCTGTTTCAGTAAAGATCACAGCCTTGGAAACCCTGTGGGGTCAGTTCTACTCTGTTTCACAGCGCCATTATGAGTCGAAATCAACTAGATGACTGTGGGTTTATTTCCCTTCCTAACCAAAATTATGGCAGTTTGAACCCACCCAGCAGCTCCAAAACAAAAAAGATTTGTCAATCTGCTTCTGTAAAAATTAAATTCTTGGCAAGCTCTGGTGGCCTAGTGGCAAGAAGCTGCATTGCAATCCTAGAAGTACGCGGTTCAAATCCACCAGATGCTCTGCTGGAGAAGGAGGGACAATCTCCTCCTGTACCAGTCAGATCTGATTTGACGGTACACACACTCAAAATA
>NW_006399793.1:8355029-8356893 GCF_000299155.1 Elephantulus edwardii | reverse complement strand
AGAGGGACAGCGCAGGAGGGGAAGACCCTCTATGAGGTGGATTGATTCAGTGACTGGGGTAATCGGGATGGGTGTGTCAGAGACAGTGTGATTGGCACAGGATAGATCAGGGTTTAGGGCTGTTTTACATAGGGTCGCTATGAGTCACAAACTACTCAACGGCACATAACAACAACAACAATCTTTACTTCAGGAAACTTCTCTCTTCCCCCATTCCCTTTTTATCTCTTTTGTTCCAATGCAGTACTTCACACCTTAGAAATAGATGAACACATTCCAGTCAGCTAAAACTATTCTCCCTCAAATATTTCTTGTAGGCCTTCCCTTGTTCTGTTTTAAATATTCTTTTACTCTAATTTGTAATACTCTGAAAAATAGTATGTGCATATAAAAATTTGACTAATTGTAACATTTAAAAAAATCAGTTCTTTAAAAATGATAATTTGCTTTCCTGTTTCTTTTAAAAATGTCATTAGTACTAGTTGCCATGGACTCAGCTCTACCTCATTGAGGCCACATGTGTCCCAGAATAGAAGTGTGCTCCCTTGGACTTGTAGTGACAGATTCATCCAAAGTAGATAACTAGGCCAGGTTTTTTATTTGTTTCCTTAGAGGAGCTTGAATGTACAGTCTTTTGTTTAAGAGACCTACTGTTTGCCAGAGATTTAGCCCTATCAATGAAAAAAAAAACCCAAACATTAGTAGCATTCATAATTTATGACAGTTTTTTTATTATTGATAGATTGTAAATTCCTTGACAAATGATATTATGATTCCTTTTCTTCACAAAAATTTTACAGATACCTTTTTATACCCAGAAAGGATATAGAAAGTGTCAGTGACACTTACCTCTTTTTATCCTCATATATATTATGAGTTCCACAATAAAAAGGACAATGCCCAGAACCATTCCCAGGTCACAACTAGTATTAAAAAAAAGAGTTTCTTAAAATAATATTTTATTTTATTTTCAATAAAAACTTGCACACTACATTGTTGTTGCTATTAAGTGTCGTCAAGTTATAGACGACTCATAGTGCTTTATGAACAAAAGACCTGGACACTTATATAACTTTTATCATTCCGATTTAACAATTGCTGTACAAATTGTTCAGTGACATTGAATACATTTTCCCAAATATATTAACAC
This sequence comes from Elephantulus edwardii, assembly GCF_000299155.1. Classification (NCBI taxonomy): domain Eukaryota; kingdom Metazoa; phylum Chordata; class Mammalia; order Macroscelidea; family Macroscelididae; genus Elephantulus; species Elephantulus edwardii. Next base: position 8,355,743 of record NW_006399793.1, on the reverse strand, counting down.
TCTTACTCATTACATAAACCCATTGGAGGGTGAATTATGGGTAAGAATTGACTTGACAGCAATGGCAGAAGAATTACTATATAAATTAAATTAACTTCTATATGTAATTATTCTTATGCATTTTTTAAAGAAGAGTATGTCTACACTCATTTCTTTCATTTAAGTAATTTCCAGCCAAAGATGATGAATTATTTTTTTCAGCAGAGGTTGCTTAGAAGTTGTATATTTATTATCTTAGCAGCAAGAGAAAAAAAATATATTTCTGGATAAAACATTTCACAACAATACAATGTACAATGGTAACCAACATTGCAATAATTAGGAAGCTTTTGAACAAATTTAGTGTCAAATGATGAGTTCCAATACTCTAAGTAATTAAAATCACAGATTAATAATACTGCTCAGCTTTTTTCTAAATCCTTGAGTCAGAAAAAAATGCAGACATAACTAATAAACTATGTTTCAAGATATAAAACTGACCTAAAGCTAGTTATTGTCATGTCCAGGACTTTGATGAAATAATTTCTTATTGAATCATTACACAACACTCTAACCTCATTATAAAGTAATACTGGAAATTAACTGCAAAATATTCGAACAAACTCTCTCATGCTCTCTTTTTCTCTTTATCTGAATGGATGTTGTTGTTGTTGTTGTTATGTGCCGTCGAGTCGTTTCCGACTCATAGCGACCCTATGCACAACAGCCCTAAAC
>NW_006399793.1:8347196-8353518 GCF_000299155.1 Elephantulus edwardii | reverse complement strand
TAATACGAAACCTATACTTGGACCAAGAGGCAGTAGTCAGAACAGAGCAGGGTAACACTGCATGGTTCAAAATTGGGAAGGGTGTACGCCAGGGATCTGAATGGATAGCTTTTTAAATTCAAAGTTCACAAAAATAAAAGATAAAAGAGAGCCCTTACCTTATTGTCCCTTTAAGAAAAAATGAGGGAGATGTGGAAGAAAAGCAGTGGGTGAGAGAGCAAGATGAAAAGAGAATAATAAACGAATTTTAAATTGAATGTTTTCATTAAAAAGTAGTCTAAGAGCTATCAATACAAATAACATAAGCATAAAATTAGAGGTAAAATGTTGTTGTTGTTGTTGTTGTTATGTGCCATCGAGTCATTTGAGGCTCATAGTGACCCTATGTACAACAGCCCTAAACCCTGCTCTATCCTGTGCCAATCTCATTGCCTCTGACACACCTATCCCCATTACCCAAGTCACTGAATCAATCCACCTCATAGAGGGTCTTCCCCTCCTGCGCTGTCCCTCTACTCTACCTGTCTCTCCTTACAACATATCAAAAGTATGTCAGACGAAGCCCCAGAATCCTTGCCTCCAAGGAGTAGCCTGGTTTAACCCTCTCCAGGATGAATCTGTTTGTTTTCTTGGCAGTCCATCATACATTCAATATTCTTCTCCAGCACCACAGCTCAAAGGCGTCAATTCTCCTTCTATCCTCCCTAGTCATTGTCCACCTCCCTGATGCATAACAAGTGATTGCAAAAACCATGGCCTGTATCAGGCACACCTAAAATTGTAAGTTAAAATAACAAAACTATTATTTAATATGGGAATTTTGGCTTCTATTTTCTTGACTCTGGTACCCTAGCAGTAAGGTGTTGCTCTGCTAACCTGAAAGCACTCAGTTTGAATCCACCAGTTGCTCCACAGAACAAAGATGGGCAATCACCTCTTTGATATACAGCTTCTGAAAAACCTGCTGGAGAATCAAATCAGCTTTATTCTGACTCGACAGTGCATAACAACATTTTCTCATTTGTGCGATTGTTGCTGTTGTTGACCCTTGAGTCAGAACACACCCATAACTGACCCCTCAGGTGGGTTTTCAGAGGCAGTTAATCACACAGAAGGAGACTGTCTATCCTTTCGAGGAGCAGCAGTGGCTCTCTGTGTGCTTCTGGATTGCAGTCCACCTTCTTGCCACTAGGCCACCAGAGCTCCCAAACCCAAACCCAAAACCCAAAACCCAAACCCAAAACTGCAATTAAGTAAAATACAACTCATGGCAATCTTCCATAAAGTTCTCAAGTCTGTAAATTTTTAAGCGAAGGAGGCTTATAGACAGGCTGATGGATTCTAGTTATGGACCTCTTGGTTAACAAAGCAACATATTACACACTGAAGTTTTGATGACAGGTAAAGTTTATTTTTAAATCCTAAAATTATCTTCCAGTGTTAGTCAGAACTTTGGTTTTGTGGCTTTTCCTTTTTTTAAAAAAAATAAATCAAATTTCCAACTGAAATTGACTTAAAAAAAAAAAGAAACAGTGGGGAGAATATCAATTCACATAATTTAAAAGTCCCCAGGTATATCAGGACTAAGGAAACAATGTCTTCTGATCGTATCTCTGTCTTTCTCAGTGAACTTTTGCTTTGCTGGTTTTATTCTCAAACAAGTTCTTCCTATCACAAAGAAGACAGATGAGTCATAAGTGGCTCTATTTTACTAATAATGTAAAAAAAACAACCTATCAAAATTTCAAGAATTTTTATATTATCATATCTGGCTGTTGTTATTTTTGTTGTTGGTGTTTTAGACTTGAGTAAACTTCATAGCAACCCACGAACATCAGATTTAAACCCTAAACTATCCTGTGCCATCTTCATCATTTCTGACACACTTGGGTTCATCGCTGCAGTCACTGTGTCAACCTATCTTACTGAAGGTCTTCCTTTTTTTTGACTAACCTTCCACCTTTCCAAGCAATAACCTATCCTAGCAACATGCTCAAAGTGTGTGAGACTGAACTTTGCATTCTTATCTCCAGAGAACATTCTGGTTGCACTTTTCCCAAGATTTATTTGTGTATTCTTTTGGCAGTGCATGGAATATTCTGTACTCTTATGCAACATCATAGCTCAAATAAATTAATTTTTCTACTCTCATCCTTATGTCACAAATCCAGTCCTAAATAAAGCAGAATTGTGCAAACGTTTCCATGGACAATTCAGAGTGATACTCAATTTCACATCAAAGCCCAAGTAGGGTAAACCTTATCTGAACAATGTTGAATTATATCAAATGAAAGAGATTAATCCATTTTATAAAAATAAGGGCTTCTGATCAACAAAATCTAGTATAAAATTATTTATTACTCTTAGGAAGACTTGTTGACAGTATAATATGATATTAAGTACAGGATAATTTTGTGACATGAGACATAAAAAAAAATTGAAGAATAACTTTTGAGGACATTACTGTTGTTGTTGTGTTGTTCTTAGGTGCCTACCAGCTAAGTACAACCTGTAGTGACCTATGAACAACAGATCAGAAAACTGTTCTGTCCTGTGTCATACTAACATTTCCTGACACATGAGAGCCCATTGTGGCAGTCACTGTGTCAATCCACCTGTTTGAGGGTTTTCCACTATTTTGCCAATCCTCTGCCCTTCTGAACATCATGTCCTTCTCCAAGGACAAGCCCCTCCTAGCAGCATGCCTGAAGTACATGAAGTGAAGTTTTGCCTCCAAGCAGTACTCTAGCCACATGTTCTCCAAGACATATTTGTTTGTTCTCTTGGCAGTCCGTAGGATGGTTCAGTACTTTTCTCCAACATCATAGCTCAAAGGCATCAATTCTTTTTCTGTCATTTTATTCACTGTCCAGCTTTCAAATGAATAGCAAATAATGTGAAAGGCCATGGCCTGAATCAAGTGTGTCTTAGTCCTCAAACTGACACCATTGTTCCTCAAAAATTTGGAGAGGTTGCTAGCTGCAGATTTTCCCAAAGCAATACATCTCTTGATTTCCTGACTGCTGGCACCAAGTGGATTTTGGATTTTGGATCCAAGAAAGATGAAATTGTTGACCATTTCAAACTTTTCTCCATCTATCATGATTTTGGCGATTGGGCCAATGGTAAGAATTTCTGTTTTTCTTGATGTTGACGTGAAATTCTTAATGAAGGCTGTATTTTTTTATCTTTTGCAAAAAGTGCTTAAAGTCCTCACCATCTGCAAGCAAAATTGTGTCATATTCATAACGCAAGGTTTTGCTGAGTCTTTATCCAATCTTCACACCAAAATTTTCTTCAGAGTTCAGTTTCTCAAATAATTTTCTCAACATACCTACTGAATAGAAATGGGGAGAGAATATAACTCTGGCACACCCCCTTCTTAATTTTAAATGGTTTTATGTTCTTTATCCTTGCTCTGTTTGTACAATACCCTCTTGATCTAGGTGTAGGTTTTGGATTAGTACAATTAAATGATCTGGGATTCCCATTCTTCTCAATGTTAACCATAACTTGTTATCATCCACACAGTCAAATGCCTCTGCATAGTCAAAAAAACACAAATAGACATTCTTCTGGTATTCTTTACTCTCAGCCAGGATCCATCTGACATCAACAAAGAAATCCTTGGTGCCACAGCCTCTTCTAAATCCTACTTGAACTTCTGGCAGTTCCTTTCTGTACTGTTCTAGTTACTTTTGAATCATTTTCAACAGTATTTTCCTGCATGTGATTTTAATGATATTGTTTGTTAATATCCACATTCTGTTGGATCATAGTTCTTGGGAATGGGAATAATTCTTGACCTCTTCCGATTCATTGGCCAGAGAGCTGTCCTTCAAATTTCCAACCAAAAATGAGTGAGCACATCCAGGGCTGCATCTGTTAATTGAAACAAGTCAATTGGTATCCCTTCAAATCCTGGGGTCTTAGTTTTTGGCAATGCCTTCAGTGCATCTTCCACTTATAGCCATTGTTTCCTGCTCATTTTTCAGTGTCAGTCAGTTCTTATTTATATAGTGACTCTGTGTATTCCTTCAAATTTAATATATTGCCCATAGCATCTTTGAACATTGCAACCCTAAGCTCAAATTTGTTTTTCAGTTCTCTCATCTTGAAAAATGCACAAAAAATTCTTCTCTTTTATACTCTAATTCCAGTTCTCTGCATATCCAGTATAATATTTTGCTTTGTCTTCTTGATGTACCCTTTGAAATCTTCTGTTAAGGTCTTTTACTTGGGGCATGCTGTCCCTTTGTTTTGGCTTCTTGACATGTAAGTGCAGTTTTCAGTCTCTTCTGACATCTATTTTTGGATTTCCCCCCTTTCTTTGTAGCAACCTTTTACTCTCTTCATCGATGATCATCTTGATAACATCTCAAAAGTCATCTGGTCTTAGATCATCAGTGTTAAATGCTGCAAACTTATTCTTAAGATTATTTTGAAATTCAGATGGAAGGTATTCAAGGTCATAAGTTAATATACATATATATTTCATATATGTACATATGGATGCATATTTATGGTGTAGATGCATTTAAGTGATGCTTAATGCTTATTATAACATTTCATAAACTAAATTTACACTTAATTAGAAGCACTTTTCAAATATATGGAAAAATGTCTGCTATGTTTATATTTTCGTATTGCCTATTGGTTGTGTATTAGTGTCACAAGGACCCTGAGTGGTGCCAATAGTTTGCAATCAGATGTTAATTGAAAGGGTGGTAATTTGAATTAACCGAAAATCCTGTGATCTACTTCTATAAATAAAATCCAAGAAAATGCTATAGACCAATTCTACTCTCTACCTGTAACACACGCTGGCTTTTAAAATAGTTAACAGCATCAGTATTAAAAGTTTTCTAAGTTCAGAATTGTTTAAGAGTACTGAAGCAAAGAAAGTATCTCTCTTTCCCACTGCCATAGAGTCCATGTCTCTGAGGTGGTAAATTAGGTGGTAAGAGATTGCTCATATTTCTCCATCAGAGTCACTAGTTAATATGAACCACAGTAGAGGCTCAATATTTGGGTTAGCAGCACAATTCCCTGTGGACTACACTACAAAAACGCCTAGGTTAGTCTTATTTTACTTTTTTTTATTTCAATGAACATTTACAGAGATTTTAGATTTCCATTCATTCATTGTTGCACTTTTCTCCTTGCCCACCCCACCCCCACCCCCAGTTCACTCTTCTCCTTGAAAAGCAAAAGAAAAAACTTCTTCATTGGTATACAATCCCCCCACACACCCAGACCCTAACCTCAAGTATACTCCAATCTGCAACCCTCATTCCGAACTCTTATGATAACCATAATACCCTAAATATATTACTTTTAAACTGTTCTCTCCCTTATCGGCTTCAATACAGTATACATAATTTATCCAGTTTTTCTCAGTCTTATCCCTACCTTGATGTCAGCCTCATTCTACAATAGTGGCACCATACAGTATTTGTCCTTTTGTGACTGAGATATTTCACTCAGAATAATGTCCTCCAGGGTCTCCCATTTTGAATAATGTTGCATGAGTTCCTTATTTTACTTTTTTATAGATAAAGATCTCTAAAATAACTGTCATAGAATCCCTATATGTATTGATAGTGAAAAATCTTAGTTTGCGTCATTGTTTTCTCTCAGTCACTTCCAAGCTCTTGTTGGATAGATATTCTTATTGATAACATTTGATAGATAATAATTTTTGTTAGATATTCTTGAGTCAACTTTGATTTATAGTGAGACTATGCACAGCAGACTAAAATCCAATCTGACCTGTATCATCCTCACAGTTGCTGTCCTACTTGAGCCCATTAATGTAGCTACTGAGTCAATCTGAGAAGAGTCTCCTGGGAAAGAGTTTTAACCATGTTCACATTGGATATCTTGATGTGCTTTAATCAACTGTAAGGTGGGATATTTTTTTGGAAAGAAAGAGACAAATATTGAAGGAACATTTATAGTTTGCTACTTACTAACTATGTGACCATCTTGAGGAAAAGATATCATATTTGAAAAGGTGAAGGGTCAGAGAAAGAAAGGAAAACCTTCAACAAGTTGGATTGACACAGTGACTGTAACAGCAGACTCAGACATATCAAAGATTAATCCATCATAGGAGATGCCACAAGCTAGGGCAAATTTCACACCTATTGTTCATAAGTTGCAATCTACTCAATAGTACAACAGCTATATGACAGTAGGAAAGTTAGACATCTTCTATTTCAGTGTCCTCATCGACAAAAGAATATTTACTTACATATATATATAGATAGATAGATAGATAGATAGATAGATATAGATAGATATAGATAGATAGATAGAT
>NW_006399793.1:8302361-8345321 GCF_000299155.1 Elephantulus edwardii | reverse complement strand
GGCCCTCTATGAGGTGGATTGATTCAGTGACTGGGATAATTGGGATGGGAGTGTCAGAGACAGTGCGATTGGCACAGGACAGAGCAGAGTTTAGGGCCGTTGTGCATAGGGTCGCTATGAGTCACAGGCAACTCGACGGCACATAACAACAACAACAACAATCTCTATCTCTATTGTTGCTGTTATTGTTACGTGTCTTTGAGTCACAGGCAACTTATAGTGACCCTATGAATGAAAGTCCTGGACACTTCCTGTATAACTGTCATCCTTTCTTCAGGTTCATATGGTTCTCAGAGGCAAGCTATTGTGAAAGTGGATGCCACTCCTGCTTCCAAACTTGTTTTAATCAAGGAGCTTTACCAAACACTGTCCACCATGGGTAACAGCATTTGGCTTCACAGCAACCACGAGTTAGCTCTGTACAGCAAGTGGACATACCATGGTTGTTACATGACATAGAAGACTGTTTCACCAAAAGCAATTAAAGGCAGGCCTGATGGCCCCAGAGTAGAGTCACCCACCTCTGGCTTCGCAGCATGGCTTTCTGTCCACTAGGCCAACTTCTCGCCTGCTCACTCTCTCTCTCTCTCTCTATCTATCTATGCTTTTTTTTTTTTCTGGTGACATAGTCCATAGGGAGTTCCACCGTTAACCCTGAGGTTGAGGTTCCCTGGTGTTTCAAATTCTTTAGAGGCTTCCTGAAAGAAAGATAATCCACCTCCTCCCTTATAATTTACAGCCTCAAAAACCAAATTGAATGTCAGCTATGATTTGATTCTGACTCTGCAGCTATGCTGAGCTCTGTTGGCTAACTATTAAGAAGCTGTGTTGCCAAGGCAAGTAGTTTGAACTCACTAGTTGCTCCACAGGAAAAAGACAGGCAATCTCCTTCCACAGATTTACCTTCTATTTAATTTTACTGGAGGGTCAGCTATGGGCCAGGTCTGAATTGATGTCACACAATAACAGTTATAGAAAAGAGAGAGAGAGAGAGAGAGATTGTTGTTATGTGTCCTCTACAACTCAAAGTGACCTTAAGCACAATTGCTCTGAATCTTGACCTATCCTGAGCCAATTTTAGTGTCTCTGACACATCTACCCTCATTGCCGCAGTTACTGTAACATGTGACCCCATCTTCTATAGGATCTTTCTCACTTGTTCTGTCCTACCATCCTTCCAAAGATGAGGTACTTCTCCAAGGACTGGTCCCTCCAGGCAACACGCCAGAGAATTTCAGCTAGAGATTAACAGTCCTTGCCTCCCAGAAGCAAGTTGTTTCATCCTCTCCAGAAAAGACCTCTTTGTTCTCCGGGCCGTCCATGGTTTTCAAATATTCTTCTCCAGTACCATCACTCAATGGTATGCTTAGTCATTGCCCAGTTTTCTGATGCATAACAAGTAATTGAGTCATTTCAAGGACAGAAGAACATGAAAAGACCAAGAGGGATGACAGAAGATACGTTGAATATTTCACTAAAACATGAAGAAGTCAAAGTAAAGGGAAGAAATCAAGAAGTTAAAGAGTTGGGAAGATTTGAAAGGACACCTTAAGAAAACAAAGCAAAATATTATAACAAAATATGTGAAGAGCTAGAGTGAAAAAAAATCAAAAGGAATGAATCATTTTAGCATTGCTTATACTGAAGGAACTGAAAAACAAATTCAAGTCTCTAGTTGCAATATTTAAAGATGTTATGAGAAAAATATTGAATGATCCAGGAAACATCAAAAGAAGATGGAAGGAGTACACAGATACATTGTACCATAAAGGATTGACAGACACAGAAAAATTTCAGGAAATAGTATGTGACCAAGAGGCAATGGTGATGAAGGAGGGAAGGTAAAGCTGCTCTGAAGGAATTGACAAAGAAATAAGGCCACAGGAATTGATGTAATAACAATAAATATATTCCAACAAATAGATGCAGCTCTGGACATGTTCACCAGGATATGTCAAGAAATTAAGTGTTCTGGGATTTTCATTTATTCCAATGCTATTCATAATTTGTTGTGATGCACATAGTCAAATGCTATTATATAATTTTAAAAAAACATAAATATCTTTCTAATATTCTCTGTTTTAGCCAAAATCTGACATCAGAAATTACATTCCTTATGCCACACCCTATATTGAACTCTTTTGGGTGTACTATTCTAGCCAATTTTTAAAAATCTTTATCAATATTACTTGCAGTAATATTAATTATATTGTTTGATAGTTTCCACAGTCTGTTGGATTACCTTTTTCTAGGAAGAGGCACATGCACGTATCTCTTTGAGTCTGTTGTCCTCCAAATTTATTGGCATAGACTAATAAGCAAGTCCAGGTATGTACTTGTTGAAGCAGTTCATTTGTTATTCCTTAAATTCTTTCAGCCTTATGTATAGACTGATTTATTCCATGGTCGGCTGTTGCCTTTCTTTGACTGCTGATAATGATCTTTTCCAGTATATATAGAAAACCCTTAATCATCACAAAATCTAATAATGTCTCTAAAAGAACTTAGTGAAGGAGATAAAAGACTGCAATCTTCCCAAAAATCTATAAAACAAAAATCATCACCAACACTGGAACCGTACAAAATATGGCAGATGATGGTTGAAGATGTCAATCTTGTAACTGTATATGGATCTACAGTTAACACTCATGGTAGTAGTAATAAATAAATCCAAAGGTGTGCTGAATTGGGGAAATTTGTTGTCAATGATGTATTTAAATTGCTAAAGAGGAAGAATATCCATTTAAAGACTAAGATAGTCCTGATTCAAGTCATGGAACTTATAAATCATGAAATTGTGGTGTTAGAGAAAAGAATATCCCATGGACTGTCAATGGAACAAACTGGTTTGTCTTGAAATAATTGCAACCAGAGTGGTCATCGGAGGCAAAAATGTTGGAACTACGATATAAACATTTGGTATGTTGTCAGGAGGAAACAGACATTTGGGGCATATTGTCCTTGGAAGAAGACATGATCTTTGAAAGGTAGAGGTAAAAGAAGACTCTCAAAGAAACAATTGGCATAGGGTCTGCAGCAGTGGGTTTGAGCATAGCAGAAACCATGAGCAAAGTCCAATGATAGCTAAGAACAACAAGTTTAGGTTTTTAACCCATTTTATAATTATTAGATAGAAGTTTAATTTGATCCTAAAAACATTCCCAAATGAAAATATCACTGGAAACATAATACATCATAATTAAAAACCCTGTAATTCTTAGGAGCCATTTAGACAAGTACAACTCATAACAATCTAATGAAGAGCTGACATGAAGCTTGCCCTATCCTGTGTCATCCTCATCACCTCTGACACACTCATTGCTAAAGTCTCTATGTCAATCATTCTCATCAAGGGTCTTCTTCTCCTTCATGGACCCACCATCTTTCCAAGCATGATGTCCCTTTCCACGGAATAGCCTCGCCTAGCTGCATGTCCAAAGTATGAAAGATGAAGCTTCCCCACCTGCCTACAAGGAACGGTCTGGCTGCATTTTTTAATGAGACCTACCTATTTAATCTTGGGATATTCAGTACTCTTCTCCAATACCATAATTCAAAGTCACAAATTCTTCTTCTGTCATTAGGACCCATTAGGAACCCTAGTAGTTAGGAACAGTGCTGTCAACACAAACATAAGCAGCTGTTCCACGGGAGAAAGATAGGCAATCTTCTCCCATGTGATTTGATGTCTCTGAGAACCCATTGGAGGAAGGTCAGCAATGGGTAGGGTCTGATTTGACAGGACACAAGAACAATAATATAGTGAAAAATATAGCATGATGGTAATTGAAAGGTCAGAAGTTCAAACTCACCAGTTATACTGTAGGACAATGAGGACCTATCTCTTCTCGTAATGAGTTAAAGCCTCAGAAACCTAATGAGGAGGGGTTCATCATAACTCAGAACTAACTGAAAAACAGTTTGTTGTTAGGTCTTAATGAGTCAGATACAACTCATATCAACATTATGAACAACAGATATGACCCTATTCTATCCTGTTACATCCTTATAATCTCTGACATACTTGAGTCCATTACTATAGTCACAGTGACAACCTGCCTGGTTGAAGATCATTCTCACTTTTACCAGCTTTCCATTCTTCCAAGCATGATGTCCCTCTCTAAGGAATATCCTCTCCTAGCAGCAGGTACAAAGTATGTGAGATGAAGCTTTATCATCTTTATCTTCTCCAAGACATATTTTTTGGTTCTTTTGACAGTCTATTCTACATTCAGTACTCTTCTCCAACACTATCGTTCAAACGCTTCAATTCTTCTCTCATCCTTATTCATTGTTTAGCCCTTAGTTGCATGGCAAGTTATTGAAAACACCATGGTGTGAATTAGGCACATCTTAGTCCTCAGATTTACATCATTGCTCCTAAATAATCTGGACAGGTCCCTGACAGCACACTTACCCAAAGCAGTATGTCTCCTGGTGATCCTGACTGCTAGTACCAAGTTTATTGATTGTGGATCCAAGTAAGGTAAAGTCGTTGATAGTTTCAACCTTTTCTCCATCTATCATGATGTTTCCTATCGGTCCAATGATATTTGTAATTTCTTTGTGTTGAGATGTATTTTATATCGAAGGCTTTTTTTTTAATCTCTGCAGCAAGTACTTCAAGTTCTCCTTACTTTTAGCAAGCAAGATTGTGTCACCTGAATAACAAATGTTATTGATGAGACTTCCTCCAATTCTGATGCCATGTTCTTCTCCACAGAGTCCAGCTGCTCAAATAATTTGCTCCATGTAAAGAATGAATAGCTATGGAGAACATATATTGTTCCATTCCTGTGTTTGCATATTAACCTGTAGGCCTAGATCCCACATGAGCATAATTAAGTGTTCTGGGATTTCAATTCTTCTTCTCAATATTAGTCATAAATTGTTATTCACACATTCAAATGTCTTTTCATAGTCGATAAAGTATAAATAGTCATTCTGGTATTCTTTCCTTTCAGTCAGGATCCATCTGATATCAGTAGTGATAACCCAGGTGCCAGACTTAGTCTCATCTAAATAAAGTTTGAACTTTTGACAATTCTTTGTCTATATGCTATTCTAGCCATTTTTTAAATGATCTTCAGCAATATTCTACTGGTACATAATAGTAACAATATTGTTTAATAATTTCCACATCTGTGTGTGTATGTGTGTGTGTGTGTGTGTGTGTGTGTGTGTGACTTTTCTTGGGAATGGGGAAAATTATGATGCTCTTTCAGCCAGCCAGTCAGTCAGGCAGCTATCTTCCAAATTTCCTAGCATAGACTGATGAGCATTGCCAGGGCTGCTTCTGTTAGTTGAAACAAGTCAATTGTTATCCCATCATTTCCTGGTTCCTCATTTTTTTGCCGATGTCTTCAGTGTAGTGTGAAGGGTCTGAAACAGAAGGAAGCATTTTTTACCTCTCTTCTGTTCTCTTCCTTCAGGTACATCCTCTTCCCGTTTGAAGTCAGCCAGGGCTTTCTAGTGGCTTTTGGACTTTGAGAAAAACAATAAGGATAGGTATTTATATTTTTATACATTGGAATCCATATAAAGAAAAAATCAATCATCAATTTATCTGGAAAAGTCTCTAAATAATTTCAGTCCTCATTAGCTTTAGCTTTTTCCCTTCTAACTTCGAGCAGTGTTTGTTTTAAAAGTCTACTGAGGAAAATAGAAACAATAACCTTAATATTTAATAATATTTCGCTTCTGTTTTTCCTCTATTTCTTTATATGTAGTAAAAAAATAAAAAATAATTTCCATATTTAATATTCTTAAGTTATAATCAATTATATTTCTTTTTTCTTTTAAAAAACTTATACTGGTTTATTTACAAAGTTCCTATATATTGTTTTTCACACCAGATCTTTCCTATTTCCTTCACCCTCCCCCACCAACCCATCAAATTATGCGACCCTATAATTAACCTCCCCCACCCACTTGTACCCCTATGTTCTCCTTCCCCTTGGATCCTTATATTCATTCTACAATAATGGTATTATACAGTGTTTGTACTTATAGGAGTCAGATGCTCTCTAGTCCCTCCTAACTTAGGTAGTAACTTACAAAATCATTACTCTGTGTGCTGCACAGTATTCCACTGTGTGCATATACCATAATTTCTCAATCCATTCGATGCTGGTTGGACATTTGGGCTATTTCTTGCAATAGTGAACAATGATGCTGTGAACATTGGTGTACAGGTCTCTTTTTGTGCCTCAGTTCTCTGATGGTATATTCCAAAATTCGAATACCAGGGTCATAAGGAATTTCTATGTTCAGCTTTTGACGAAGTTTCATAGTGTCTTCCAGAATGGTTGTACCATTTTACAATCCCACCAACAATAAGAGTTCCTATCTCATCACATCCTCTCCAAATTTATTACTTGCTGTCCTGTTAAACTTTGCTACTGCTACTAGGTGAGATGATATCTCACTGTGGTTTTGATTTTCATCTCTCTTATTGCCAGTGACTTTGAACATTTCTTCATATGTCTGTCAGCCATCAAATATCTTCCTCTGTAAAAATTCCTTCCATGTATTTTGTTCATTTTGTAGTTGTGTTATCAGTATTTATCTTATGAAAGCCCTGTAGGATTCAGTAAACTTTTGATATGAGACCTTTATCTGAAATGATATTGTGAAATGTTTTTTGTCCCTGTCAGTAGGTTTCCTTTTCACTCTGTTGGAAAGTGTTTTTGATGTATATAGGGATTTAGTCTTTAGGTCCCGTCCATCAGTTAATAAACTATATTTAAAATAAGTTTTTAATATTATCATTATACCATAGCACATAATTGGGTAGAGTTACCATTCTTATGGCAATACTCAAATACAATTAATATAATATGTAACAAAAGTAAAGTCATATCCACTTCTGTCAAGGTGATTATGACTCATAGCAATCCTAAAGGACAGCGTAGAATTGCCCTTTAGGTTTTCCAAGAATGTAAAGCTTTATACTAGAATCATTTTCCCTTGGTGTAGTTGATGGAATTGAGCCATTAATCTCGCATTTAGCATCCCAATGCTTAACCCACTGCATCATTGGCTTAAAAATCATACTGGCTTAAAAATCATCATGGCTTAAAAATATACTGATAATAAAAGGAAATAATAATGAAAATAAATATTTTATAAATGAAGTTATATGACTTCTGCTAGAACCAACTTAGCACTATAAAATTACAAGAACAAAATCCTCTCATAAATTGTGACTACATTATACATCAGAAAATTCTTCTTTCTTTCTCATGTTTTGTCCTAAATAACTCTTTTAAAAAAATCTTTTATATCGGTTTGCTTGCAAAGTTTGCATACATTTTCTTTCACACTAATTTTTACCCACATTGTGTTTCATATGATCATTCCCATGCAATATATTTTATAAAATTAATCACCATTGGACTATACCACCATTACCCTGTCTTTTCAGGTGCCCACAAGATTTTTCCCATTTATTCTACCCTCCCTCCACTAACCTAATTATGCAACTCTGTGATTTTGTCCCTATTCAGCTACATCACTCTTTTCCAACCCTTTTCCCGCCTTGGGTCCCCATAACATGTTTTACTAGTTATCCTTCTATTTTTGCAATAATGGTCTAATGCAGCATTTGTCCCTATGAGACTGAGTTAGTTTACTCAGCATAATGCTCTCCAGTATCTCTCAAATTATGTAGTATTTTTAAAAACCATTGCTTCTGAGTGCTGCACCATATTTCATTGTGTGAATGTACCACAATTTCTTAAACCCATTTAGTTGTGGTTGGACATTTGGGCTGTTTGCATGTTCTTGTGATGGCTAATAATACTTTATGAACATTGGTGTACAAATCTCTATTTGTGTCTCAGTTTTAACTTAATTGGAGTGTATTTCTAGTAGCGGAATAGCTAAGTCACATGGAGTTTCTATGTTCAGTTTTTGAGGAAATGCCAAACCGCCTTCTAAAGTAGTTGTACCACTTTACAATCCCACTAAAAGTGTATGATACTTCCAACGCTCCACATCCTCCCCAACATTTTTTGCTTGCTCCCTTGCTAAATTTTGCCACTGCTACTAGAGTGAGATGTTACCTCATTGTGGTTTAGATTTGCATCTCTCTTATTGCCAGTGACTTGGAGCATTTCTTTATGTGGTGCTGGCCAGGAGAACGTCTTCCTCTGTGAAGAGTCTTTCCATGTATTTTGTTCATTTTGTAACTGTATTATCAGTCTTTTTCTTGTAGAGGTCCTGTAATAATCCATAAACTTTTGTTATGACACCCTTGTCTGAGATGGTGGTGTCAAAATTTTTTTCCAGTCAGTTGGTTTTCTTTACACCATATTAGAAAACGTTTTTGATGAGCACAGAGATTTAATCTTTAGAAGGTAACATTCATCAATTTTATCCTCTCCAGATTGTACATTTCTGCTGTTTTGTCAGACTCTTTGTACCATGGACTAGACTTTCTAAGCTAGGTCCTGGTTTGTCTCTTATAAACTTTATGGTTTGAGACTTTACTCAACAGGTCTCTGATCCACCTTGAGTTGATTTTGTGTATGGTGTGAGATATGGATCCTGTTTCAAATTTTTGAAGGCAGCAGGGCAGTTTTGTCAGCACTATTTGTTGAAGATGTTGTCATTTCCCTATTTGACAAGTTTTATTTCCTTGTCAAATATCAGTTGACCAAAGATAAAAAGGTCTATCTCTGGGTTCTCAGTTCCGTTCCATTGGTCTATTTACCTGTCATTGTACCAGTACCATGCTATTTAGGTTGTTATTGCTTTGTAGTAGGTTGTGTAATGACCTTTTGCATTTTTCCTGGATGATATTCTTGATATCATCCCACAGCTCATCTAGTCCTAAATCATTAGTGTTCAAGGCCTCAAACCTGTTCCTGAGATGGTTTTGATATTAAAGTGGGATAGACTCACATATTTTGAAAGTCATATTTTGGTTCCTGTGCATTTGATTTAAATTTCCTTAGCTTCAGCTTGAACTTCCATATGAGTAGTTGGTGGTCTGTTCCACAATCAGCACCGGGCCTACTTTTCACAGCTGATATTGAGCTTCTCTAGAGGTTCTTTCCACAGATGTAATTTATTTCATTCATATGCATACCTTCAGGTGAGATCCATGTGTATAACCTGCCTTTATGTTTCTTATAAAATGGCATTTGCAATGAATAAATTGTTGATTGTCCAAAATGTTATCATTCTATCTTCAGTTTCATTTATGTTACCGAGTCCATGTTTTCTGACTACTGATCCTTCTTCTCTGTTCCCAACTTTTGCATTCCAGTCATCCATAATTATTAATGCACTTTGATTGTATGCTCAATCAATCTCTGACTGCAAAAATTCTCACACTGGGCCGATGGGCGGCATCATAATGGATGGTGAAGACATTGAGATTGTAAACAGCTTTAGTTTGCATGACTCCACAATCAACACTCTTGGCACCAGCAGCCAGAAAATTAAAAGACATATTGAATTGGGAAAATTTTCTGTCAGAGACCTCTCCAGAGTATTGAAGAGCAATGATGTCAGTCTGGAGACTAATGTGCACCTGACACAGGTCATGGTCTTTGCTGTCACTTGCTATACATCAGAGAGCTGGAAAATGACTAAAGAAGATAGAAGCATAATTGACTCCTTTGAACCCTGGTGTTGGAGAAAAGTATTGAATATACCATGGACTGACTTCTAAGAGAACAACAGGTTTGTTCTGGAAAGGGTAAACCGGGCTGCTACTTGGAGACAAGAATTCAGAAGCTTCATCTGACATACTTAGGACATGTTGTAAAGAGAGATCAGTCCATCAGGCTTAAGAGAGTGGAGGGCCAGCACAGGAGAGGAATACTGTCTATGAGATTAATTGATTCAGTGACTGGGGTAAAGGTAGTAGATACGTCAGAGACAATAAGATTGGCCCAAGATATAGCAGGGTTTAGGCTGTTGTACATGAGTTTTAGGTGACTTAATGACATAGAACAACAAGAGTAGGTTTAGAGGTCAAGGAGTGCTATATCGCCCACCTTGTTTTTGTTTTTCAGAAATACTTTGCTTATTTGTGGTCTCTTCATCTCCATTTAAATTTGAAACGTTCCCTTTTGATCTTTTTGAAAAATGAATTTGATATCTTTATTGAGATTGCCTTGAGAATTAGATTGCTTTTGGTAGGATTGTGATTTTCGTTATATCGAGTCTTCCTATCCATGAACTGGGAGCATTTTTCCATTTATTTAGGTTTTCTATTGTTTCTTACAGATGTATTCTGTAGTTTTCTTTGCACAGGTGTTTTGTGTCTCTATTTAGGTTCATTCTCAAGTCTCTCAGTTTGTGATTGGCTTTTGCTTTCTTGATTTCCTTCTTTGAGTTCTCTTTACTGTGGAAGAATACCACTGATTTTTGGATATTGATCTTTTATCCTATCACCGTACTAAATGGAAGCAGGAGTGGCATTCACTTTCTAAACAACATGCCTCTGGAAGCTCTATGAACTTTGAAAAATGATAGAATTGAAAGGCTTTGGGTCTTTTGTTCATAGGGTCACGATGAGTTGTGCTCGACTCGATGGCAATCAACAGCAATACCTCTAAAATTTTTTTTTTGTTGACTCCTTGGAGTTTTCTGTGTACACTATCATATCATCTGCATATAGCAACAGTTCAACAAACTCTTTGTCAATCTGAATGTTTGGTGGAGTTTTTTTTGTTTGTTTGTTTTCATTTTCCTTCTCTGTCATACTGCCCTGGCAAGTAATTTCAATAAAATATTGAATACAAGTAGTAACAGTGTACATTCTTGTATGGTCTGTAATGAAGGAAAATGCTTTTAGTCCTCCTCCATGTAGAATGATATTGGCTCTTGGTTTTGCAGATATAATTTTCATTTAGTTGAGGAAATACTCTTTTATTTCTGTTTTGCTGTTTTATTCCTATTTTGTCTTAATCAGGAAGGGGTGTTGGATTTTGTCAAATGCTTTTGCTACATAAGTTGCTAGAATCATATGGTTCTTGTTATTTGTTTTGTTAAGGTGATGAATTATGTTGTTTTTCTTATGTTGAACCATCTTTTCATATCTATTATGACTCACACTTGGCCATAACAAATAAATCTTTTATGTGCTCTTAGATTCTATTGGCTGGGATTTTTTTTTTCTCTTTTCATTGGCTGGGATTTTGTAAAGAATTTTGCCATCTATGTTCATAAGAAATACTGGTTAATAGTTTTCTTTTTTTGGTACTATCTTTCTCTGGTTTTGGTATTTGAAGTTATGCTTATTGGGATTATAGCATAACCTGGAAATGTTCTTTCTTTTTCTACATTTTTAATTCATTTAAGTAGAATCGGTGGTTGATATTCTATGACTGGTAAAATTCAGCCATGAAGCCATCTGGTCTAGGACTTTTTTTTGTGTGTCTTTTTGTAATCTGTTCAATTTCTTCTTTTGTGATGAGTCTGTTCAAGTGTTCTACTGTCTGTGTCTGTGTCAATCTGTCTCTGTCAATCTGAGTATGGCATGAGCTTCCAAGAATTTGTCTATTATCTCTAGGTTTTCAAGTAAATCAGAATATAGCTTTTCATAATATTCTGAGATTATATATTCAATATCCTCTGGTTCTTGTATGATGTCACTTCTATCATTCCTTAGTCAAATTATTTGTGTCTTCTATTTTTTTCTTTTGCTAAGTTTGCCAATGGTTTGCCAAAGTTATTGACTCTTTGAAAAAAAAGACACAGAAACAGTTTCTGTTTTTATTGATAGTTTCAATTGCTTTTCTGTTTTCTATCTCATTGATGTCCACTCTTATTCTTATAATTTCCTTTGTTTTAGAGGCTATGAGGTTAGATGTTTAGCCCCCTTATTTTATAAAGTTGTTGTGTTAGATCATTAATTTTACTTCTTTCTTCATTTCATTGTTGAAGTTTGGTTTTTTTAAAATTTTTTTTATGTTTTGCTATTGCTATAAACTGCCCCCTCAGGACTGCCTTACCTGCATTTTTATTGTCATTTATTGATGAACTTTATAATTCATTCTTAATTTCTTCTATAATTCAATTATATTCAAAGTTTTATCCTCTAATGGTCAATTTATAGTTTTATGGAATTATGGTCTGAGAAGATACTTTGTATTATTTCAACATTTTTTAATTTGTTGAGGCTTGCTTTGTGCCCTGGTTTGTGATCAGTTTTGGAGAATGTACCATGTACACTTAAAGAGAAAGTGAATTGAATTTTAGTTGGGTGCAGTAGTCAGAAAACACCCACAAAGTCAAGTTGCCTGAATTTTCAGTTGAGATCTTCTTCATATTAGTTAAGTTTATTTTGAGTAGACCTATCTTTTGGTGAGAGCGATGTCTTAAACTCTCCTACCACTACTGTGGTGCTTTATATTTCTTTCTTCAATTATATTAACAATTGTTTTATGTATTTTGTAGGTCAATCATTTGGTGAATAGATGTTGTGCAGTGTCATGTCTTCTAGATCTACTATGACTTTAATCATTCTATAGTGTCCTTCCTTAACTTTTATGGTGCTTTTCATCTTGAAATCTATTTTATCAGAGATTAGCATTTCCACTCTTGCTTTATTGTGCATTCCACTTGTTTGGTTTATTATTTTTCCCCTCAATCTTTCCTTTTTAGTCTTTCTTTATCTTCATTTCTTAGATGTATCTTTTGTAGAAAATATATTGAAAAGATTTGGTTTTTAATTCATTCTGCTACTCTTTTTCTCTTGATCAGTTCAGTTCATTAATTTTAAGTGTGACTATTGACATTTTAGGTTTTATCATTGCCATTTTTCTATGCTTCTTTTCCTTGCTATTTCTTGGTACTATGCTCCATCCACTTTCCTGTTGGCGTCTTTGTATGAAAGACTTCTCTTAAAAGTTCTTGTAGATTTGGTCTTGTTTTTACACATTCCTTATGTTTCTTCTTTTCTGTAAAGGACTTCTCCTTCATATTTGATGGAGAGCTTTGCTGAGTACAGAATCCTCGGTTGCAAATTGTTTTTCTTTCAGCTTTCAGTATATGCCATCCCATTGTCTTCTAGCTTTCTGCTGAGAAATCACAACTTAATCTAATACCTAGGAAGTTTTCTCTAGTACTTCTTCCACAAATTTTCCCAATGATTTTCCCACCCATATTGTATTCTGGGATTCCAATCATCCATATGTTATTCCTTTTGATGTTATCCCACATGATTCTAATGTAAGGTTCTTGTCTTCCAGCTCACTGACTCTCTTCCCCTGTTCTTCTATTCTACTTTTATGTCCCTCCAGCATGCTGAACATTTTTGCCATTTTCATATTAATATGCTGGATTATATTTTCATGCATTTCTGTTATTTCCAGTACTGTGTTGGTTGTAACTCCAGTTCCTTGTTATGACTTTATTTTAAGTTCTTATACTCATTGCCTATAGTTTCAATTTTTTCTTCCATCTTTTGCATTTTCTTCCATGGTTATGCAAGTTCTTCCTCATCAATATATTTTTTTGGCTCCCTGTCTTTGGAGTATTTGCTCTCTTAATTGCTTCCATCCCCCCCCCAACATTTGCACTTTCTACTGTAGCTATTCAAATAACTGCACATCAATATATCTCTTCTGGTTCTCTACCTTTACGGTATTCCCTTTATTTGTGGCTTTCATCGTTTTTTTCCCATCATTTGCACTTTCTGTTGGAATACCTCCATATCAATATATATCTTCTGCCTTCTTGTTTAGGGGGTTCATTGGGTCTGAAATATTCTTTCCCTTTTTTTGGAGAAGGATTGATTTGTTTTTTTCACAATGGATGAAGCTGCCTGCTGATTTCTTGACATGTGTGATGTTATTTATTTTTTAAATAAGTGTTATGCTATTCCTATTTTGTCTTTGTAAATTGTTAGTGGTTCTTATCTTTCTGATGTTAGTAGTTAGTTGCTAGCTTAAAATAGTCATTCTATGGGGTGAGTCACTCACGCTACTTAAAATCCTTTCTGGGAAAATTTACCTCTCCTAAGGTTCTGAAATTGAGGAGGACCTGAAGTGCTTGCTGCAAAAGGACAAGGATTGTAGTCTTCTTTATGGATTGAAGCTCAACAAGAAGAAGCAAAGATTCTCACCATTGGGCCAATTCACAGCACCAAAATGGATGGAGAAGAAATTGAAGTTCTTAATAGTTACAGCTTACTCGCTCCACAATCAACACTCATGACACCAGCAGTCAGGAAATCAAAAGACAAATTGCACTAGGTAAATCCACTTTCAGGAAAGTTTCCAGAGTACTGAGAATCAACAGTGTCAGTCTAAAGTCTAAGGTGTGCCTAATACAGGCTATGGTCTTCATAATTACTTGCTATGCGTCAGACAGCTAGGCAATGACTAAGGATAACAGAACAAGAATTGTTGCCTTTGCATTGTGGTTTTGGAGAAGAGTCTTGAACATAGCATGGACCACCAAGAAAACAAATCTGTCTTGGAGAGAGTGAAACCAAGTTTCTCCTTGGAGGCTAGGATTTTGAAGTTCTTGCTCAGAAAGGTGGAAGGACAGTGCAGGAGAGGAAGATTCTTCATAAGATGAATTGATACAGTAACTAAGACAATGGGGCAGGTGTGTCAGAGTCAGAGACTAACTCAAGACACGACAGGCTTCAGAGCTATTGTACATAGGGTCACCGTGAGTTGTAGGCAACTTGATGGCATATGACAACAACAACAAAGTCCCTTAGGTTCTGATCTGCACTTGCAGGAATCTCACCTTATTGTAGTTCCCTCTCCCCAACTCTGTTGTCCTCCATCTATGGTCATAGGAGGCTAGGTGCTCTAATTGAGAAATTTCTGTGAGGGGGACTTCAAATCAGCTCTTTCTCCAAGCTCAACATGTCAGCTGAGAAAGTCTTTCCTCTGCTCTGTTCAAACTCCTGTGTCCCTTTTTACACAGAAGATGGCCCCACAGAGGCAAAGGCAAAGATCCCCAAGTGGAGGAACATTTCCCTAGGGAAGTTTTGGTCCCTTCTCTCCTGCCTCATACACCTAAAGTAGTGGCTCTTTGAAAGAGTGTTTCACCTGGTGGAGTCTTCTTTCCAATAGTCTAAGTTATTTCTTTGTCTCTGGGGTGTCATGAGATTAGGGGTGACAATTTAAACATTTTGTGAGCAGAGCAGTCTCAAGTCAGCTCTCATTCTCGCAAAAAACTGAGAAAGTCTTTCTCCTGCTTGTAGCACTCTGTCCCAAACTCTCTTGTTCTTTTTGGCACTTGAGATGACCCCCTCAGTGGTAGAGGCAAACATCCTCAATTAAAAGGACCTTTTCACAAGGAAGTTTCAATCCTTGCTCTCCCCATCCCACAATTCTGTCGGCATCTAAAATTCTGGCTCTGGGGAAGAGTGCCTCACCTGATGCTGCTTTCTTTCCTGAAGCCTCCTAAGTAACTCATATTTGTTATTGATACTTTAAACAAAAATGCAAAAACAAAACAAAATAAAAACAACCAAACACCCCAACCCCAGGTTTAGCATTAAATGGTTTTTATAGGGCTTGTGGTTCCTTTTTTTCTAGTTGTTCGGTTTCCTACAAAAGTTGCTGATCCTAAAGTTCAAGAAGCTAGTCCCAATTTCTCTGTATGAGAGCAGTTTCTGTTTATTTCCATTTTGTCTGCTTGAATTTAATTTTTATGCTAAGAAGAATATGCCATTAAAAATTAGAGTTGATTAATATTAGAAACTCCTAGTACAGTTGTGAATTCAGTTGTGTTCTTCTCGCCTGTATACTCACCCCCCTGAGGTAATTCACACAGCTGACTGTGGAATGCATTTACTGGCCTCCTGTACACAGGCCTGGCATTCTGTCGTAATCATTCTTTTCATAGTACAATTTGTGAGTCTCTATGAAATGCAGCTATTGGTAGTTCTGCCTGTACTCAAATGAAGTGATATTGGATTTCTATTATGCATGTGCCTTGGAAACCTCACAGCTCTCCATAAAGATTTTATTCACACAGCAGATTTGTTGTGACTTAGATAGTTTCAGACAATTTTAGATTTGAATGGACATGGCAGGATCTGACAGTATAAAAGAAATATCAGGAGAAAGTAGCATGTAAAACCAAATGATATATTAAGCAACCTACAGAACAAAGCAAAGAGAATGCCTAAGATTGTAGTAAACAAAACAAGAAAGTACATCTTTGAAGGATCTCTCATGGGGGCTAATCTTTTTATATTATATGCGTGAGGTGGTGATGGAACTTGTCAACTCCTTTCATCCAACAAATTAAGTTTTGATAAAGCTCTGTTCCTTATATAACCTTCATGGTTTTGAAAGAAACTGTTCATAATAAGACACATTTCTTGTTTACATTCATTTTCTCTTTGGTTTAGGTCATAAATCTAAAATGGAAAATGCATACATTCATAACCTAAAATTTATTCTTTAACTGGAATTTTAACATTTTTAAATGGAAGATAAACATAGATTTTTAATTAGGAACATAAAATGTAAACTTAGAAAAATAGAGAAATTAAACCATGATCAAACTGGAGAAGATGGAATTGATGTAGTTAGAGTAAAACTATAATTTAATATGGTATTTCCTTAATTATTGAAAGCCACTGTGCATCAGGAATAATTTAGGCATTATAGATATAACATTATACAAGGTTATTGGTATTCATTATTTTGTGGAGTTATTTGTTAACAGAAAGAAACAGTTAATGGAGAAGTACACAAATGAAAGAGACAATAATTATCAATAGTATTAAAAGTCTATGTTGTTGTTGTATATGGTAGAGCTGGAACCAACCCATAGCTGACTCTCCAATGGGTTTTCAGAGGAAGTTAATCACACAAGAGCTGGTGTAACAGTACATCTTCTTGCCACTAGGCCACTGAGCTACCAATATAATAATAGCAGAATAAAGGGATAGAATGCATGATGGTAGTAAGGATGGGTGGGGAAGGATATAGATCTCTATTTCTATCTCCATCTCTATATCTATATTTGCCACGGCAGACCTCTCAAAATAGATGAGATGACCAGAGACAGGTAAAGGGAAGAGAATGATATGAAAGCTTTAGGACACAGAGAAACTCAACAGCAAGTTCAAGGTCTCTTCTAGGTAAGGAAGATGAAATTTCTTAAGATCACCACATACATATTACCTAAAAAGAAAATGTCACCTCTGCAATACAAACCGGGTATATTATGGTACATTCATACAATGGAATATTATACAGCATGCAGAAGTAATGATTTTGTAAATTATTACCTAATTTGGGAGAGACTAGAGAGCATTGTGCTGAGTGAACTACTTTAGTCCCACAGGGATAAATATTGTATAAGACCATTATTGTACGAACAGTATAAGGATCCAAGATGGGTGGGAGAGGTTAGAAGCAGAGGGATGAGAACGTGCAGATGAAAAGGGGATTAATCATTGGATTCTATAATTTGATGGGTAGAAGGGGAGGAAAATTGAAATAATTCATTCTTTTTTTTAAAATGTTTAAATAAAATTTTTATGAGGAAGCATTCATAAATTTTTTACCTACCATTTAGCTATGTATCTGAACTTCTTGGCTACATGTTAACAATAAAATGAATTTATTTTACAGGGCTGAGAAATAATATATTCTTGAAAACAACATATTTGAATTCTGTAAACAAACTAGTAGAAAATTTAAAAATTTAAAAAAGTCAAGAAACATAGAAAGAAAACACTTATAACCATGTATAGTTCTGACTCTTGGTATTCCATATACAACAGAATGAAATATTGCAGATCCTGTGTAATTACTAAGATTATTGGATGTTTCAGTAAACTGTAGTCATCAAATATTTTGAGTGCCTTTCAATCTAGCACTGTATCAGACAATGATCAGTTTAGCTCAATGAGTTTTCATTAGTTTATTCTCAGATTATCAGTCCTCTCTTGCTAGTCTTAATCTGGAAGCTTCCCTAAAACTCATAGAGCATGAAGAGCCTGCTGATATTTGAAATTCATTAAACATGATTTTCTAGTATTCGAAATCTTACTGTCCAAGGCTCGTTGGGTTGGTTGGTCTCTGTGTGGCGGGAAGGACTCTCTAGTGGCCCTTGGGCACCGCTGGGGTCACAGGGCTGTGGTGGGGATAGAGGCGTGTGGTTGTGGAACTGCCATGAGGGGTAGGGGGAGGAAGGGGCTGGGATGGGTGGGGGGATCACGGGGCTGGGACAACACTACCACCACCCCTCCACCAGGAGGCAGGGGACGGGGCTTGGGTGCTGTTGGGGATTTAGGCAGCAGCAGGCCAGGGGGTGGGGTAATGCGGTGGCCGGCCTTAGGTGGGTCACAGCTTGGCAGGCCTTTGCTTCTTTGGGGTCACATGGCCGCCGTGGTGGCCGGGGGCAGTTGCTCCTCCCAGATCTCCTCGAATCTGGGGGCGGGCAGTTGCGCCTCTGGAGTCATAAGGTGGCAGGCAGTTTCTCCCTACTTGCTCTTGGTGGCTGGGTTCCACAGTGACTTGGTTGGTGTCTGGATTTTCTAGTATTATAGTAACATGTGGACCACCATAATATAGCAAGCACACATGTACACACACATACACACACTCTAAAAACTGACTAATATGTGGTGGAATAATTGTTATTGCTATTGTTGTCATATTCCATCAAGTCACTTGTGACTCATGTTATGTTATGCACCGTTGAGTTACCTGTGACTCATGGTGGCCTTTTATACAACAACTCTGGAGCCTGCCCTTTCCTGAGCCATTCTCATGGACTCCAACACACCTACCCTCATTGTCCCAGTTATGAGTCAGTCTATCTCATTTGGGGTCTTCCTCTTCTGAGCTGTCCCTCCATCCTTCCAAGCATGATGTCCTTCTCCAAGGACTGGTCCCTCCTGGCCACATGCCCAAAGTATGTGAAATGGAGCTTCAAAATCCTAGCCTCCAAGGAGAAACCTGGTTTCATCCTCCCCAAAACAGACCTAATTGTTTTCTTGGCAGTCCACAGTATGTTCAGGACTTCTCCAGCACCACAACTTAAAGGCATCAGTTTTTCTTCTGTCATCCTTAGTAATTTTCTAGCTCGCTGATGTACAGCAGGCACACCTTATTCTATAAACTGATATCCTTGCTTTTCAGCACTCTGGAGAAGTACCAGTAGAAACCAAGAACTGGACACATTTAAATATAAATCAAGTAAAGAATAAATTTGACCACACATGCTTAGAATTTTAGTTCTAGCCCCAAGTCATGATAGTTTGAGAGCCACTTTTTAATTTTATAATGTCAGTTTCTTTAATTTTTGTGATTATCTCTTCCATGTGAATTCTTAGTACAGTCTTTCACCATCCTCTTCCATTTCCTCTACTCTCTCTAGCACAGATTTAAAGTTCCAGTGTTATTCTGGTTTTCTTATTTTGCAAAGGACAGGGTTATGTAATATACTTACTAAGATAATAGCGCTTTGTTATTGTTATATGTCATTGATTCAGAACCAACTCATAACTGACCTTCCAGTGGATTTCCAGAAGAAATCTGTGGGAGTTGTTGCTCATCTTTCTCCCTTAGATCATCTGGTATATTCAAACCACCTACTTTTATGTTGGCCACCAGAGCTCTCAGGTAACTATTTAGGTATCATATTTGAAACATCAGCGACAACAAAAAACCTAGGGGGAGAGATTATTATTAAAATGAAGAACTAAATCTCTATATATTGTGTGACTTAATGACCCCAGGAAAAAGTTATCATTAAACAAAATATCATGTTAATGTCCTTCTAATCACACCAACACTTTAATATCAAGAAAAAAATAATCCTCATTAAACCAATGAGGATTGGTCTAGACTAAGCTCTAGCAAATCCTCTTTTAGACCAATAAGTAACTCTAAGAAGAGTGCAGCCAATATAGGTGCACTAATCTCCACTAACTCCACAAGGTAGGACAGTCCACACTGACAACATCTACAGCACAGATCTGATTCTCATGAGGTCAGACATGCTGCCATGCTTCTGCACCCACATCCAACATCTAACTCTAAAAGCAATTGTCTCTTCCAGGAATCCCATTGTTCTTCTGTTTGATTCAAACATCCTTTCACAATGGTTACACAGAGAAGAGATTGATGTTGATAACAGTTACAGCTTGTTCAGCTCCACAATCAACACTCTTGGCACCAGCAGTGAGAAAATCAAAAGACAAATCACATTTGATAAGTCCACTTTCAGAGACCTCTCCATAGTTCTGAGAAGCAACAATGTCAGTCTAGAGACACACCTAATTCAGGCCATGGTATGTGTAATTATTTGCTATGCATCAGACAGCTTGAGAGTGACTAAGGATGACATAGGAAGAATTCATGCCTTTGAG
The DNA here is from genome assembly GCF_000299155.1 of Elephantulus edwardii. Taxonomy (NCBI): domain Eukaryota; kingdom Metazoa; phylum Chordata; class Mammalia; order Macroscelidea; family Macroscelididae; genus Elephantulus; species Elephantulus edwardii. The sequence goes on along the minus strand of NW_006399793.1, from coordinate 8,324,998 downwards.
TTGCAGTTCTGAAGAAAGAGTCTTGAACATACCATGGACCACCAAGAAAACAAAAAGGTATGTCTTGGAGATGGTGAAACCAAATTTCTCCTCAGACGCTAGGATTTTGAAGCTCTATTTCACATATTTTGGGCATGTGGCCAGAAAGGACTGAACTTTAGAGAAAGACATCATGCTCGAAGGATGGAGGGACAAGAAAAGGAAAACCCTGGATCAGATGGATTGATGCAGTAAATAGGCCGATGAGGTGTGTTCGAGTCAGTAAGTCTGGTTCAGGACAGGGTAGGCTGCAGAGTGGTTGTACATAGGGTTACTATGGATTGAAGGAGACTTGGTGACACATTACAGCAACAACAACAAAACTCATGATTATGTTATTTGGGACATCAAGAGATAAGAATTCACGTTGGGACCAGAATACAATTCTTAGTTAAGAAAAGCTTCTGATGTGTTTGAAAGTCCTTTGACTTAGTCATGCATTTCTTTTTTGTTGTTTTTGTTGTGTACCATCACAACAGATCCGAGTGGCACAGGAGGAGATTTCCCCTCCTTTTCCAGCAGAGAATCTGGTGGATTCGAACCGTATGCCTTTGGGATTGCAGTACAGTTTCTTGCCAATAGTCCACCAGAGCTCCCTTAGTCATGCATTTTTTTAAGGCAGTGTTAACAAACTTTCTGTGACCATGTGCATTATGATGTTTCTCCCAACGATCCCTCCCCTCACTTTCAAGTCCTCTAGCTAGCTTACTCAAAGGCTCTTCCTCTAGGCTTTGACTCTGACAAGCAGCCTCACGTCAGCTCTGTCTCATATGGACTTGAGTTCTTCCTTATTGCTTCTCTCATACAGTTCCACTGCTTGGAAAAATACAACAAACATAGAAGAATATTTGTTTTTATGTACCTATGGTTAGAATTACTTATAGTCAATCCTCCAGGGACTTTTCAAAGGCAATTAACCACATGTGATGGGAATACCCTTCTTTCTTCAGTGGAGTAGCTGGTAGATTTTAACCACATGCCTTTGAGATGACAGTGCTACTCCTTATCACGAAGCCACCAAAGCTCACTTTGGAAAGTAGATGATCAATGAAAGAGAGGAAGATTCTCAACAAACTTGTTTGACTGCTTAAAGTAGGCCTGAGTGGATAACCCAGGATACAACAAGATTTCAGAATTAGTGAGACTGGCTATAGGGTATAATATAATAATATAATGTGTAGGGTCACAATACATTGCAGGCAGGCAAGTCAACAGCACATAACAATAACAAACTATGTCAGGTTTGAAATCAGGAGTGGCATCCACTTTCTAAACAATATGCCTCTGGAAACTCTATGAACTTTGATAAATGTCGATAGTTGTAGAGGAGGTTCAGGCTTTTTGTTCATAGAGTCACTATGAGTTGTGCTGGACTTTGAAGACAATCAACAACACAACAGATCTAATATGAATTGTTGTTGACCCAATAGCACCTAATAACTATAACACCACTGTTCAATCTCCATTAAAATCTCCATTTAACTGTATATTTAGGATAGTTTCCAATTCAGAGATTTTTAGATAATCATCAGTCTGAATAACTACAGAATTGTTTAAGTTTGTAGATAATTTCAAATACAAATTAAGTATTGACACAATCTTGACAGAACTCAATAACAATAACATTTTATATTTATTATAAAACTCATTGTTCTTGGAGTGATTTTCAAACCATAGTGCAATGGTCTGAAAACCCTTCATTGGTTTTCTTAGTCTGTAAATCATAACAAGAAATGATTGGTCATACTTCTTCTTGGAATGGCTGGTGGATTCAGAAGACCAACTTTTTATTTAGCTCCACACTATGCTATGTACTAACCCCTTACAGCATTTCCTACTTAATCTAGGCATGCTAAGGTGTACCTGATCTGGGCTATAGTCTTCACAATTAAGTGCTGTGCATCAGAGAGTTGGACAGTGAATAGGGATGATAGAAAGAGAATTGATGCCTTTGAGCTGCGGTGCTGGAGAAGAGTGTTGAATATACCATGGACTGCTAGGAGAACAGGTTTGTCCTGGAGAAGGAGAAGCCGGAATGCTCCTTAGAGTCAAGGATTCTGAAGCTTCATCTGACATACTTTGGGCATGTTGCAAGGAGGGACTGGTCCTTGGAGAGGCACCTCATGTTTGGCAGAGTGGAGGGGCAGCCAAGGAGAGGAAGACCTTCGATGAGATGTGACTGGAGTGGTGGGAATAAGTGCGTTTGAGATGGCTAGATTGGCACAGGATAGAACGGCGTTTAGAGCTGTTGTACATAGGGTCACTATGAGTGGCAAGTGACTCGATGGCACATAACAACAACAACAACAACAACATGCCAATAATTCGAAGTTGACCTAACCAGAATGGATTATAATGGCCTAAATTTTTTTCTAAGTTCTTTTAAGACAAAGACACCTCCTATGTTTTTTTATAGCTCGTACTACATACTCACAGAATTTAGAATATGTTAATTGCTCAATAAATACTTGTCAAATAAATGTATCTTTCAAATATTTTGGAACTTCTGATAGATTTTTTTAGAACTTTCAACCACAGTCTACCTGAATTATTGTAAAAGAAATATTCTTTAAAATTTTATTTAAAAAATGTATACAGAAGAAAATCTTTTCAGCTGTTGATTATATAAAGTCAGAGTTTATATATTACTCATACTTGTATTTCTGTTTGTTATTATGTCCATCATATAATACATGCTAATAGTAATGAATAGCTTCAATAAATAAACAGCATCAGATTCTCAAATCTCACTGGGGTTTGTTAAATGACTTACCATACTTAAATGCCAATTTGAGTTTTGGTGTTGTCCATAGCAAGTGGAAGTTGTGCTTCCAACTCTAATTTTAGTAGTTAGAATCCACTGGTGATTCCTTGGGGGAAAGATAGGAAGTCTTCTTCTGTCATGACTTGCAGTGTCGTAAATCTAATGGGGGGTTGCTACAATTGAGAACTGACTCAAATGCAGCCAATGAGTAGTATTTTTTTATTATTATAACTGGTGGTTTAGACTGCAGTGTGTTGCACTATTAATTGAAAAAATTGCTGTCTGCTTTGGTGCAATTTCACCCATAACTCAGAATGAGAAAAATGGACAGTTTACTTCCGTTAAGGTTTACAACTTTGCAAACCAATGGAACGTCATTATGAATTGGAATATGCTTAATGGGAGTGTTTTTATTTTTTCCATGTTCTTACTCGTGTGTGTGTGTGTGTGTGTGTGTGTGTTGGTAAAGTTCTTAGGAAATTGTTCTGTTAACCCAAAAGTGGTCCCCACTCTGGTAGTTCATATCCACCAGTAATTCCATGGAGAAAGATGAACAATCTCATTACCTGTAATTTGCAGCCTCCAAAAACTCATAAGAAGATCAATTCCAACTCTAAGGCAGTAAATTTGGATTTTTGTTTTGTTTTTACTGTATGTGTGCACAAGCGTATGTTTAATTATGAGATGCTTTAGTACTAGGATGATTTCAACTCTCATTTGAAATGAATCATTTTCAACAAAAGTTAATTGAGAGAAAGAAACCCACTTTATTAGAGTGATCACTCAAGCCAAGAGTATTTTATTTGCCCTTCTCCACTGAGAACTGTGATCAGTGACTTAATTAAATTTGAAATTACCAAATAGATGGCTCTCTCCAGAGCTTAAACATTCCAAAAAGTGAATATAATTAGCATTTTATTTTTCAAAATCTAAAGAATAAATGTTTACTTTGGCATATTAATAATGTTTTATAATCTCAATGAGTTATTTCCTAGAATGGGAATGGATGATGACAGGAGAAATGAAGCTCCCCAAAATGCCTGTAAAGCAATTTACACTTTTGTCCCTGCCCATTTGTCAAGAAAGATGGCACTGTATATAAGGGTCATCAAGTTCTATCCACCTAGTTGTGCATCTGGGAGGAAATTATAGTAATCTCAAGATCCTATTGATACTCAAAAATATTGATACTCATGGGGGAAAAGTAAGACTAAGAAACTGAAAATATTTCTTTTCCTTCTCTCTTGTTTTCTGTTTAAAGAAATGAAGGTTTGTGTGAAAAGACCTCATGTGGGGAGTCTTTTGAAGCGGGAAACTTCAAACTAGATCATAGACTTCTAGTGGGTTAACCACTTAATGAAAGAGTGGATAGATGGAGTAATCATTCAGTCCAATGAAACATCATTTTAGTGAGCCAGCAAATAAATGTCTGTCTTTTGGTTCCCCAAATGACTCCAGCTAAGCACATACTAGCATGAATGTTTGGTTTACAAGGTATCTTATACACCAAAATGAGAAGAAATTTTAAAAGGGTGCTCATGACATTTGATGACCTGCATCCTTTGGGGAACATTATCCCTTTCTGTGCTGCAAACTGTAAGTTTTGAGCATTAAGACATACCTATTTAGCTTTTCACAGAAGACAAAGAGAAAAAGAGATATAGTTAGATTGGAAAGAAAGTTGGCCTTTTGTACTATAAAATAAACTCATTACCAGCTAGTCAGAGTCAGCTGGATTCAGTCTCAGGAAGTTTTCAGAGACAGTAAATCAATCGCAAGGAGGGAGCTTGTTTGTCTCTCTCCCATAGAGCAAGAGGTAATTCACTATGCAGTGCTCACATGCCTTTGGGATTGCTGCACAGCTTCTTTCCACTAGTCCACTAGAGCTCCCCTAGTAATGATGATATCAGGAATTTTAAGAGTAACTTTTCTATTCATTGCCTTATACTTGACCACAGGGTCAGATGGGATTGTATAAGTAAGATGAATTTTTGGGACTGCACATGCCACCCTTGGGGGCTTGGTCTCCAGTTGTCTCAACCACAGACATGTGGCTTACTGTTGATGAGAGTCTTCAACATTATCAATAGCTGGGAGAACAATATAAAAGAAAGCTAACCAGTCTGTGGAGAGACAGTGGCAAAGTGTATCATGAGAGAGTCAGATGGAGCCAATGTGAGAGTCCTTGAGATGGGAACTCCAACACCAGTAAAGAAGAAGCAGAGAAAACAGTGTGTGTCCTTTGGGGCCAGAGATTCCTCCACCACAGGTTCCTTGCTGTTTTCTGAGAAGCTACCTGGATTAACTCAGGATCTATATGGAAGGAGTATACAGAGTATACTGAACCAAAAAGGAATTGGCTGACAGAAGAATTTGATGGAACAACATAAGAGCAAAAGCCAGTGGTGATAAAGAAGGAAGTTCATTAAAGCTGCTCTGAAAGAATTGGCAACAACAACAAAAAACGGGGCCAGGGGTTAAGGGTGTACCAACTGACATACTTCAGTGAACAGACACTACCCGGGATGCACTCACCAAGTTGTGCCAAGAAATCTGGAGGACAGCAACCTGGCCAGGTGACTAGAAGAAATCTCTATTTTATTCCATTTAAAAAAAAAGTCACCTAATGAAGCAGAAACTATCAGATAATAGCATAAATGACATGCAAGCAAGATCCTGCTGAAAAGTATCAAAAAACTACTGGAACAGCACACCATAAGAAAACTTCCAGATGTGCAAACTGGGTTTAGAAGAAGCCATAGCATTAGAAATATTATAGCCAATGTTAGATCCATCTTGGCTGCAAGCAGAATACCAGAGGAATGCCTATCTATGTTTCATTGACTATGCAAAGACTGTAGACTGTGTGGATCACATCAAACTGTGGCTAACTCTGAAAAGAATGGGAATCCCAGTACACTTGATTGTACATATGGGAACATATACTTGGACCAGGAGACAGTCATCAGAACAGAGCAAAGAAGCACTGCATGGTTCAAAATTTAAAAAAAAACTGTATGCAAAGGATATATCCTTGTGGAATAGATCATCCAGGAGGCTGGGCTCTATAAGGAAGAATGTGGTATCAAGATTTGAGGAATACTCATCAACAATCTGCGTTATGCAAATGACACAACCTTGGTTGCTGAAACTAAGGAGGACCTGAGGCATTTCTGCAGAAGATCAAGGACTGCAGCCTTCAATATGGATGAAGTTCAACATAAAAAAAACCAAACAACGTTCTCCACTAGGCTGATTGGTAACATCATGATAGGTGGTGAAGAGATGGAGATTATTAACTGCCACACCCGCCTCGCTGTCCTCTCCGGCCACGACGCCTGTGTGACAAAATGGGACGTCCGTGCCTGTACGGGGTCTCTGACCTCAAGGATAGCATAAGAGGGAATCTTGCAAGCCCTGTGCTTGTGAGTGGGCTGATGCCTGGATATTTGTTACAGATGGGTCTTCGTAATCCCGGGAAACCTCTGGAAATTAAGTTGCTTCTAGGAATTGCTTTTCTATTTTTAAGCTATGTGCTGTTTCTGATAAGAATGGGAGTTTCTAGGGAAAAACCAGGGGAACTTCACCAGAACTGGGATAAAGATTTAACTAAAGTCCTTAATCAGGAACCACTTGATGTTCCTGGAAATGATAACAAACAAGATGAAAATATAAAAGAAATTGAGATTGTTCTTAAAAGTATAATTTTGAATATGATTTTTGAGTATGTATCTAATTCCTCTTTTGTGATACTTGCAACTCATATTCAGCAATATAATTGTACATTAGGAGAAAGTTTAGGCTAGTTTCAACAGCAGAAAGTCACAGTTAATGAGAAACGGAAGTTTATGATGATGACCTCAATAGATGGGTTGTATTCCAAGGAAAAAGAATTGAATATTACAAGTTAACTTGGTAAAAACAAGTTAAAGGAAGTCGTACGCGTTAGTGCACATTGCCAAACAAAAACAAATTAAAATCTTATGAAACAAGTTGCAAAAGCTATTGATAAACATAGGAATGGTCCAGAGTGTAGGAAAATAGATGTTAAGATTCGTTAGGCTTGGACCTTATGTGGTACAGTACAAACATGAGTACAAAGGCAAAAACAAAGGTGGCTAAGATACAGTGACGCAAAGTAGGAGAGGAAAGGAAGTGAAATGTAAACCATTAACCATTGTCTAGCAGATGACCAACATAAGGTCACTATGCTTCTTGTTCAAAAAATGTTTAATAGCTAATGCTATTATTTATTAATAGAAAATACTTTCTTTTTGTTTTTTTCTAGTTAAAATCTTATGTGAGCTTTGTAATCACAAAATGTTGGCTATAAGTCAAGTTTAACAAGTTTAACAAGTTTAAATGTATAAAAAGCAGGCTTTTAGGATAATAAACTAGAGCTCTCTACATCATCCTGGTGTGCAGACTCTCATTTTCGCCGACTTCGTCCCTCACCTGCTCTTCACCAAGAAACCCCTCGAGTTTCTTGTCACGACCGTGGTCGGGTGGTCGGTGACAATTAACAGCTTTAGCTTGCTTGGCTTCATAATCAACATTTTTATTACCGGCATCCAAGACATCGAAAACCAAATTGCATTGGGAAAATCTGTTCTCAGAGACCTCTCCAGAGTACTGAAAAGCAATGATAACAGTCTAGAGACTAAGGTGTTCCTGATCCAGACCATGGTCTTCATAATTACTTGCTATGCATCAGAGAGCTGGACAATGACTAAGGATAACAGAAAAATTGATGCCTTTGAATTGTGGTCCTGGAGAAGAGTCCTGAACATACCATGAACCTCCAAGAAAACACATAGGTCTGTCTTGGAGAAGGTAAAACCAAGTTTCTCCATGGAGGCTAGGATTTCAAAGTTTTGTCTCACATATTTTGGGTATGTGGTCAGGACAGACCAGTCCTCGGAGAAAGATATCATGCTCAGAAGGGTTGAGGGTCAGGACAGGAGAGGAAGACCCTGGATGAAATGGATTGATACGGTAACTGGGGAAATGGAGGTAGGTACAGCAGAGTCAGTGAGACTGGCTCAGGATAGTGCAGGCTTCAGAGCTATTGGACATAGGGTCGCTATCCCTCCTAGGTGACTCGATGGCACATAACAGCAACAATCTTAATGTTGATTGAGAGAATGTCTGAAGTAATTGAGGGATATTTCTTGCTATTAAAGTGGCTTGGGGCTGCTATTTACCTAACTGGACATTCCTTGTGTGATAGCATTTGTCTTTTCCCTCCAAACAGTTACACTAATAAATTTCACAACTGTGAGTCAAAGAGATTCTTTAAAGTCTGTGTGGTCATTTGAAATGGATTTCAGATGCAGATTTTTTTTTAAATTTTTTAAATTGATTTTCATATGGTAATATCTTTACAGTATATTTCATCCATATACATTTTCCCTACTAGTTTATTCACAACATTCAAATACAAATTCTTTCAATTTCCCTCACCCCTAACCCATCAAATTGTACAACCCAATGATTAATCCCCCTTTTCCCTACACATCTACATCCCTCTGCTTCCAGCCTCTCCCACCCTTCCTGGGTCCTTATATTCATTCTATAGTAACAGTTTTATACAATATTTATCCTCATGGGACTGAGTTAGTTCACTCAGCATGATGCTCTCCAGTTTCTCCCAAGTTAGGTAATAATCAACAAAGTTATCAGATGCACAAATTAATAGACATAGGTGTAACAGAATATGGAGACCTATTTGACCATGTGGGGATCAGTTTTATACTGAGGATATTGATGATAGGGACAGGTTTGTGTTTTTTTTATTGTGTGTGTGTGTGTGTGTGTGTGTGTGTGTGTGTGTAGTTGTAGATATCAGACTTGGCCATTCCCATGTCATCTTTTCTCCTTTCACAGTAAAAGCCACCAGAATTTCTATAAATCCAATAAGCCTTAAAAGGCAAGTTGGGAAGATAAAGCAAATTATTAGAATTAAATATACGAAGAGCTAGAGTCAGAAAATCAAGAGATGAACTCACTTGGCATTTCTTAAGCTGAAGAAATTGAAGAACAAATTCAAGCCTCAAGTTACAATACTTAAAGATCCTACGGATAGATCATTGAGTGATCAATGAAGCATCAAAACAAGATGGAAAGAGTACACAGAGTCACTGTACCACAGAGAATCTATTAACACAGAAGAATTTCATGAAACAACATATGACCAAGAGGCAGTGGTGATCCAGGAGGAATTTTGAACTACTCTGAGGGCATTGGCATAAAAGAGGCTCCCAGGAATTGTTGGAATACCAATTGACGGAGTCTAGAAAACAGATCCCACCCTGGACATGCTCACCAGCCAACTGACTGGAAGAGATCCATATTTATTCTACCCAAATGAAGATGGCCCGACAGAGTGTGGAAATTATTAAAACTAATCACTCATACCACACACAAGTAAAATCTTTTTGAAGATTACCCAAAAATGACTGGAACAGTACATCGACAGAGAACTACCAGAACTAGAAGCTGGGTTTAGAAGAGGCCATGGCAATAGGGACATCATTGCCAGTATCTGGCACATTTTTGCTGAAAACATTACCAGAAGAATTTCTATCTGTGTTTCATTGATTATGCAAAAGCAATGGACTGTGTGAATCAGAAAATAAACTGTGGCTAACCCTGAGAAGAATAGGAATCTCAGAACACTTGATTGACAAGCAAGCAGTCGTCAGAACAGAGCAAGGAAACACTGCATGATTCAAAATCAGGAAAATAATGCGTAAGAGATGTATCCTATCTCCATATTTTTCCAATCTGTGTGCACAACAGATCATTATGGAGACTGGTCTTTTATCAGGAGGAATGTGACTTCAGAATTGGAGGAAGACTCATCAACTTGGGCTATGCAGATGACACAACCTTGCTTGTCAACATTGAGAAAAGACCCAAAGCATCTGCTACAGAAGGTCAGTGACTGCAGTTTTCAATATGAATAAAACTCAGCATCAAGAAAACAAAGATTCTTATCATTGGGCCAATTGGCTGCATCAAGATAGATAGAGAAGAGATTGATATGTTCATTTCAGTTTGCTTGGGCCCACAATCAACACTCTTAGCATCAACAGTCAATATAAAAAGACATATTACATTAGAAAAATCTACTCTCAGTTACATCTTACATCATCAGAGTGTTGAAGAAAACTGATGTCAGTCTAGAGACTAAATGGCACCATATCCAAGCCATGGTCTTTGCAATTATTTACTATTTATCAGAGAGCTAAATTATGAGTAAGAAAGACAGAGGAAGAATTGATGTCTTTAAATTGTAATTCTGGGGAATAGTATTGGATTGCCAAGAGAAAAAGATAGGTCTGCCATGAAAACAAATGGTGAAACAAAGTTGTTCTCTGGAGGCAAGGATTTTGAAGCTCCATCTCACATATTTTGTTGCCAGAAGGGGCTAGTCCTTGGAGAGGGACATCCTTGGTAGAGTAGAAGGACCATGCATCAAAAGAAGGGCCCAGATGAGGTGGATTGACATAGTGACTGGGGTAATAGGGACAGATGTATCAGAGACAGGGAGATAGGCTCAGGATAGAGTAGAGTGCATAAGGTCATTATGAGCTACAAGTGACTAGGTAGCACATAACCACAATAACAACAACATGTAAAAAGATATATTTCAACTTTATACCCACACTGCCGCTGAGTCAATTCCAACTTAGCTACTATCTTGGACAGTATAACTGTATATAGTTTTTCCACAGGTACAACTCTCTACTGAAACACATTGCCTTTTTCCCCCACAAGGAGATGCTTGCTGGTGGAAATTCACATCACTGAACTTTTAGATTGTTATTGTTGTTGTGTACCATGGAGTCTAAAATGACCCATCACTGACCCTCCAGTGGGTTTTCAGAGGCAGTGTATCGCAGTAGGAGACTGCCCATCTTTTCCCAGCAGAGCAGATGGTAGATTTAAACTACAAACCTTTACATTGGCAGTGTAGTTCCTTGTCACAAAGCCACCAGACCTCCAGAACTTTTCATTAGTAGCCAAATATTTCAGTCACTGTGACAGTTCTATTCAAATTCATTTGCTGTTGTGTATTGTCAAGTGGGAACAGACCCATGGCTGAACATCCAAATTTTTTTTCCAGAGGCAGGAAATGGTATGAGCATTTGGAAGAAGAGATTGTCCATCCTCCTCCTTTGGAGCAGCTGGTAGATTTGAGCCACATTACTTTGACAGAGAAATTCCATACCACTAAGCCACAAGAACCACTTATTCAAATTCATAGTTTTACTTAATACAAAAGTATTTACCTAGAAAAATTGCAGAGAGAGATTTACAAGAGGGAGTAACAAGATGTGGTCTGGCAAAATTTACTTGATTTAGTATGATAAATAACAATTATATATATCTCAGATGATCTTCAAGAATATAGAAATTGATGACAACTAAGCAATGTCACTACGAGTCTTACTTGATTCCACTGCACCTAATAACAACAGCAATCTATGCAAAGCCAGGAACTCTTGGACTGTAGTTCATAATGGGCTGTGCTACCAACAAGAAAGCCATGCAACTCTGGGGATTAAAATCTACAAATGTCCCTGCAGACAAAGATGGGCAGTCTCTTTTTATTAGATTTACAGCCATAGAAAACAGATGGGGACTTCGGATGAGTCAGAACCGACTTAATGACAGTGGGCTTGAGATTCTTTTGACACTATGTAAATGGTATTTCAAATACCAATAAAGTCAACTATGTAGATAGATTTAGAGGAGCATCCAAACTAAGAAAGACTAGGAAGAAGAACCAGGTAATCCATTAAAACCAGTGAAACTTTATGAGCAACATGAGAATCTATTCTGGATGGTGCTAGTGGTGCTCATATTGTAAAGCATTTGAAAATAAAAATGAGCAAGAGCTTCCTTTCGAACTAGAGACGACTTTAGTAACACGCAAGAAGTAAAGCTATCAGTGTTGTCGTTTGCTCTTGTGTCACAACTCAAAATGAGAAGAAACAAATTAAAACATTGCTCATTCTCAATGTAGAATTCACAAAATAGGACTGTAGAAAAACTGGCTGTTGTCATAAAAAGAAATGGAATACATAAAGATGTATATATTCTAGGTCTTCAACTCAAACAACTCATCCCATTGCTATAGGATCAGAATAGACTCATAGTTGGCCCTCCAGAGAGTTCCTGTTATGTAAGAAAAGGCGAGATTCTGAACACTCAGCCAAGATTTAGGGTTTAACAAAGTTTCTTTATTAAACACATGGGTCATGAAGATCAGCTAATGCTTGAATCATTCGGACCTCATGGAGAAGAAATGCTTGTGTTTATGTACAGATATTAGAGCGGGGGGTGTTACACAAATTTCATTGTGGTTGGCAGTTAATATTTCTTTACATTCAGGAGTTGTTATTGTTCTGATTTCACATGGGTGTTCGTGTTCTAGGCCATAGTCAGGGAGTGGTAACCAAGCTGGGCCAGCATGTACAAGAAAATTTTTAGCAATATATGTTATTTCCAGAATTATTGAGGCATACTTTTCTTAAAATGCCTGCCAGGAAAAAATGGCTTCTCTAATGCTAAGTACTTAAGCTGCTGTTGCATTCCAAGGCTATAATCAATCACAACAGAGTTGATTGCTAGTGGAATTGAACTGCTAGATAGGGGCAGCCTTTGAATTAGCAGGACAGATCCCTACGGACAAGGCTACCAGAGAAAGTGAGATGCAATGCCATTTTGAATCAGAAAATCATAAGGTCATGATGAACCATTATCAACTCAATAGGACCTAACAATAACAACAACTATTAATGCCAAGAATGACAAGTTGGAAAGGAATGGTGTCACATTCATCATCAAAAGAGCATTTAAATATCTGTACTGAATTATCATTCTGACATAAATAAAGTAATACATATCTACAAGGTAGAGTAGTAAATATTTCAACTATTCATATTTATACACAACCTACAAATATCAAAGTTGAAGATTTTTACCAACTTTTGTCATCTTAACTTGATCAAGCATGCATTTAAGATGCATTGATAGTCACTGGTGAGTAGATCAGAAAGTGGGAAATAAAAAAAAAATAAACAAAGATCAGTATTATAAAAACATTTCCTTGGTGAAAAATGTAACTTCCAAGATTACATGATAGAATTTTTCAAGATCAATAAATTATTAAAAGAAAATACCTTTTTTAAACAAAATAATAATTATTACACATGGTTCTCACTTAACAGAATATTCGGGAATTTAATTGACTACATTTGTGGAAAGAAAAAGGAGAAGCTCAGTATCATCAGTCAGATGTTAGAACAGGAACTAACTGCAAATTAGACCATAATGTGGCATCAAGATTGGAGGAAGACTCAACAACAGCCTGAGTTATGCAGGTGACACAATTTTGCTTGCTGAAACTAAAGAAGATATGAGGCATTTGCTGCAAAATGTCAAGGTCTGTAGTCTTCATTTTATACTGCAGTTCAGCATAAAGAAAACAAAGATTCTCACCACTGGGCCAATTGGCAGCTTCATGATGGATGGTGAAGAGATTGAGATTATTGATAACTTCAGTTTGCTTGGTTCCACTTGGCACCAGCAGTCAGGAAATCAAAAGTTAAATTGCATCGGGAAAGTCTGCTGTCAGAGACCTCTCTGTAGTACTGAAGACCAATGATAGCAGTGTAGAGACAAAAGTGTGCCTAATTCAGGTCATGGTCTTCACAATTATTTACTATGCATCAGAGAGCTGGATAATTAATGACTAAGGATGACAGATGAAGAATAGATACCTTTGAGTTGTAGTGCTGGAGAAAAGTCTTAAACATACCATGAACCACCAAGAAAACAAATAGGTTTGTGTTGGAGAGGAGAAAACAAGTGAATCCTTGGAGGGTCAGATTTTGATGTTCTGTCTCACATACTTTAGGTATGTGGAGGGACTAGTCCTTGGAGAAGAACATCGTGCTTGGAAGGGTGGAGAGACATCACATAAGAGATAGACCTCAGATGAGATGTACTGATACAATCACTAGGCAGTGGAGATAGGTTTGTTGGAATCAGTGACTCTGATTCAGGACAGGACAGGCCCAGAGTTCCTGTGAGTTTTAAGAGACTCAATGGTATGTAGCAATAGTAACTAGTGACAACTTCCACATTGTTCTAGAAGTAACAAGTGCAAAGACAAGTTTGTTCTAGGTTAAAACTTACCAAGAAGAAGAATTAGCAGGATAAGTAATTTATAATATAATGGAGAAACAATTGGGTCACAAGAGGAAAAATCTTCTTTATTACAAAGTCCTATTTTAAATGAAAGTCACAAAAAAGTCCATTTCCAGTGTGGGGCTATAGTTCAAGATAAATACAATATCTGGATAGTTTTCTTTAGTATTCAGAGGTATAAATTTCTCTATAGCTAACTCTTTGACCAGTCCAGAAAGTGAGCATTAACTAAGATGTGTACTTAGATAATGTTTTAACAATTTCATGAAACTCTCTTTTTAAGTTTTAATCACACACGTATAAGATAATCTCTTAATCTAGAGATAAAGAAAATAAAATGGTTCTACCAAGTGAAAGTAGAGTCCCATTTCTTGTGACAGAAAAAGAAATATATATACATTTATGCTGTTGTTGAATATATATATGCTAAAGGAATCTGTTGTTTACGTAAATTATTTGAAATACATAAGAGAATGGATCACCATTTAATTATTAGGGAAGAATTGATCCTGACTAAGTTTTTGTTATTATGCTTATTATGTTGTTGTGTTTATTAATAAATAACAGCAGTGAGTATGCATTTAAAAAAAATCCTTCCATGAGGTAAAGTATGAGTGTAATTCCACCTGCATAAAACCTTCAATTCTTGTCCTCTATTCCCATGGCAATTCATTTCAGTAAAATTATGAGCATGTGAGCACAATTACAAATGGTTAATTTAGAAAAAAAATTATTTGTGTGGCTATTCCTTCCGTTTCCGTCTGTTGTGACTCATGGCTGGTGCATGCCAGTAGCACCCATTGCCTTTTACTTTACACATGCAGGAAGAAAATGGGAGCACAAGGCACTTTTTCAAAGAAATATTGTGATTAAAAAATAGTTATACAGCAAAAAACAGTTCAAACACACAGTATCATTCATTGCTAATGAGTTAAAAGGATACCACAGTGCATATATAAATCACTATACAGTATCTTGCAGTTTATTTAAATTCATTGTGCCTCATTATAACTGAGCTATGCACCTTTAGGTCTGAGTTGATTAGGAATGCTATAGCTCAGAATAGCTTTTAATTCAGAGAAACATGGCCTGACCTTTACCATAATCCTGTGTGAAACACACTATAGTTTAGACATTAATAATGATGCTCTCTCTTTTTCATACTGGTGAGATGCTACTTAAAATTTGGTATTATTAGTTAACAGGCCCAGGCCAATACATCAAAACCAAATTACCCTTCTGTGTATAACTATAGCACTTAATTCTGAGTTCTTCATCTCTCATAACTATTACTTCCTCTTTAAAAATGCTAAAACCCAAAATGTAATAGTGTCATGTCATAGCCATAAGTCACAGATACAAACTAAAGGCACTCCTCCTTGCTCCCCATGGACTGCCTCTGTATGCCTGCTAAAGATTTGTGCTTCATGATATACGCTTTAACAGCTAAGGCATTACTTGTCTTTGACCTTTGTCTTTCAATTTAAGAGTGCCATTTCTTTAAACCACCTTCAGGTAAGTCAAGTAGCAAAAATAATAGAACGTGCTTAAGACTCTGATTCAGATGCACTAGAAAAGGCAAATCATAGATTTAAACACTTATTTTCTTTCAAAAATATTCAGTGTCCAACAAATAATACATGCAGAGTTTAATTAATCTAATATTTCATGGAGGCTCATATGAAAAACAATATTCCCCAGTGTTACCTGTTTTCACCCTCTTCTAGGACTCATAGGATTCCTTTGACATTTAACTCATATTCTTAAAAACTTGATAATAGAGCTATCTTATTTTTTTTGTTTTAATTATAGTTAGCATTTGTTAGATTTCTATAGTAGAAAAAGATATCTACCCCTTCAGAAATACCATCCTCTCAAAACCTAAGACCTAATCCTCTGATTATCAGGCTAGGGGATTTGCTCCTGTCTTGTGCAGAATTCCTCCTTTCATACAGTCCCTTTGCTTAAGTTAGAAGATTATTTAACTCTGAGGAACAGAAAACATAATAAAAAAGATTAAACAAGATAGAAATGTCTGTCCTGACCAAAAAATGTCCAGAATGGGTACAAAAACTCTACGCTGCTAAGAAAGCAGAGCTTTCAAAACTTGTCCTTGGCCATGTTTGCTCTTCATTTCCCAGGTCACTTTAGAACAAAAGAGGATTTACAGAATGTGATGCTAAAGAAAAACAATAAAGTTCATTGCTTATCAAACACTTGCTGTGAGACATAATGTTTAATCATGTCTATAAATGCCTTCGAGAAAGCAGGAACTTTGTTTTAGTATTTGTATAATTAAACAAGAAAGAGGTATCAATACTTTGGGGTACTCTGTATGTATCATTTCTCTACATTAATAAGCAAATTAAAAAAATCCACTGTCATTTCCACTAATTCCAACTCATAGTTAACTTAGAAAAAGAAAAGAAAACTGCATAAAATAGAACAGCACCTTAGAGTTCCCAAAGCAGTAAATCTTTATCTAGACAACTGTCTCATATTTCTCTCAAGGATTGCAACCTAATTGGTTTAAACAAGAAGCTCTTAGCCTACAACTGAGTGTTAAATACAAAAAGACCTATCTTCTGCATCTCAACTGAGTCAAACAAGAGGCTCTCAAGATTCCATTCAGATTTGAATTAGAAAGGGCCACCATTCAGTCCTAATTGGTTTTAAAAAGAAACTCAGTGCCCACAACTGATGTTAATCAAATAAAAAAGACCCATCTACTAGGTCCTAAATTGGTTTAACAAGAGGCTCTAAGTCCACAACTTAGTGTTAATTTAAAATATTAATATAGTACTAAAAAGTCATGAGATTGCTGTGTCAAATGTCAAAAGGGGTAACTGTGGTAGTCTATTCTAGTGGAGCTCCCAGATTAATTCAGACTAGGAAGTAGAGTTGACTACCTTAAATAATTCTTAAATAATAGGACTCTGAAAACTCTATGAAGAGTGGAGGAATACTGAGATTTATAGTATTTGTGGTATCAGGCCTGGTAGGAAATCAGACAAAATGATGAAAAACAATGGCTAACATCCTTTAATAAGCGGAACATGGGATGTATATAGCTTGAATGTTGGAAAACTAGAAGTTGTGAACGCGTAAACATCAACGTTTTAGGCATCAGTGATATTGGATGGACTAGCTTTGGCAACTCTGAATCAGATAACTACATGGTATACTATGCTGAGAATGAAAACCAGAATAGTGTTGCATTCACAATAAAAAGTTAATTTCAAATTCTAGCCTGAAAAGCAATGTTGTAAGTTATAGAATATTATCCATACACATATGAGGAAGTTATATGTAAATATGACTATTATTCAAATGTGTGCTCCTATATTTAAAGACAAAAAGGAAGAAATTTAAAGTTTTACAAAATATTCCAGTCAAAAATTGACTAAACATGTGTTAATGATAATTAATGATTGTAATGTAAAATTGAAAACAATGAAGAAGTAATAATAGTTGCAAAGTATGGACTTGGTGTCACAAATATACTTGAAAATAGAATGATCAGATTTTGCATTTACGATAATTTATTTATTGCAAATACGTTTTTTAAAAGATACAAACATTGACTTTACACATAGATCTCACCTGAGGACTGCATAGGAATCAAATTGACTACATCTGGGGAAAGAATCATTGAAGAAACTCAATATTTGAAATTAAAACTAGGCCAGAGAACTGTGGGTCAAACCATCAATTCATCATTTGCACATTCAAATTGAGGCTGAATAAAATTAAAACAAGCCCACAAGAACCAAAATATGATCTTGATTTTTCAATTCATATGGAATGAGTTTAAAATCTCATTCCATATGAATTGAAAAATCATCTTAAGAATAGATTTAGAAGATTGAACACCAAGATTGATGACCAAATGAGTTGTGGGGATGGTATCAAGAGTATCATCCATGAACAGAGTAAAAGATCATTACAAATACAGGAGAGAAAGAAAAAACTGACTTGGATGTCAGAAAAGATTCTGAAAATTGCATTAGAGCATCAAGAAGCCAAAACAAAAGGAACACATGTTGAAGTAAATGAGCTTAACAGAGGATTTCAAAGGGTAGCTCAAGAAGACAAAGGAAAGTATTATAAAGGAATGTGCAGAGAGCTGGAATTGTAGAATAAAATGGGAAGCACTCAGTCTGAATTTCTCAAGCTGAGAAAACTGGAAAAAAAATATTAAGCTTCTGGTTGAAATATTAAAAGATGCTAAGGAAAAGATGTTCAATGACCCAGGAAGCATCAAAAGAGGATGGAGGGAATATAGAGGTCACTATACCAAAAAGAACTGGTTGACACTGAAAAATTACAGGAAGCACAATATGAGCATGAGCCAATAGTAAGGAAATAGGAAGTTGGAGCTCCACTGAAAGCACTGGCCAAAAATAGACTTGTTTCAATCAATAGCTATGGCCTTTAATGCACTCTCCAGTATATGCCAGAAAATTTGGAAGACAGCTGTCTGGACAACAGTTTGAATGAGATCCATATTTATTCTCATTCCCGAGAAAAAGGAATCATCAGAATGTGGAAACTCTAAGTAAAATTCATTGGTATCATATGCAAGCAAAATATTGCTGAAGATAATTAAAAAATGACTAGAACAGTATATAGATAGAGGGAACTTCCAGAGAAGTTCAAGCAACATTTAGAAGAGGTAGTGGCACCAGGGATATCATTGCTGATGTCAGATGGATCCTTGCTGAGAGTAAAGAATATCAGAAAAATGTCTATGTGCATTTTAAAGGTATTTGATTATGTGGATCATAACAGATTATGATTGACATTGAGAAGAATGAGAATACTAGAGCTCTTAATTATGCTTACCCATATTTAGACCAAGAGACTATTGTGTGTACAAAGCAAGGGAACATTATATGGTAAAATTAGGAAGTGAGCACATCAGGATTGCATTCTTTCTCCATACCTAGTCAATGTGGTGTTATTATTATCGTTGTTGTGTATTGTCAAGTGGGAATCGATTCATAGCTAACCCTCTTGCAGATTTTTAGGGATATGCAAAGCAAGGGAGGTGATTACCCATTGTTCTCCCATGCTGCATCATATATTTGAACCATGTGTCTTCAAAATTGCAGCACAGCTTCTTTAGGCTCTGTGTATGCTGAACAAATTATTTGAAAAACTGGAATATATAAAGAAGAAGGCGGCATCAGTATCAAAGGAAGACTTATCAACAACCTGCCTTATGCAGAAGACACAACCTTGCTTGCTGAAAGTGAAAAACACTTGAAGCTCTTATTGCAGAACATCAAATAATACAACCTTCAATGTGGATTACATCTCAAAATCAACCAAACCACCCATGTAGAAACTAAATAATTCTCTGCTAGAACATGATTGGGTTATAAAACGAAATTAAAAATGTTCCTTGAAACAAATGATAATGAAAATACAACTTACCAAAACCTCTGGGATACAGTTAAAGCAGTCCTTAGAGGTGCAGTTCATAGCAATAGGCATACACATGAAAAAGGAAGAAAGAAGAAGAATCAATGATCTAACTCAACACTTTCAGCAAATAGAAAAGGGTCAACAATCTAATTCTACAACCTCTAAGAAAAAAAAGAAATTATAAGAACGAGAGCGGAAATCAATGAGCTGAAATACAGAAAAACAGTCAAAACCATCAATAAGACCAGAAGCTGATCTTTTGAAAGGGTCAATAAAATTGGCAAACCACTGGAAAAATTAACAAAAGAAATAAAAGGAAAGACACAGGTAACTCAATTAAGAAATGACCGAGGTGACATCACAACAGAACCTGAGAAATTAAGTCTATATTATCAGAATACTATGAAAAATATTCTGATAAATTTGAAAAACTAATGGAAATGGAAAAGTTTCTTGAAACTCATCCCCTGCCCAGATGAAATTGAAAAGGTAATAAAAAAACACCCCCATCAGAAAACTCCTGGACCAGATGGCTTCAGAGCTGAATTCTACCAAACATTCAGAGAGGATTTAACACCCATTCTACTTAAATTATTTCAAGAATTTGAAAAAGAAGGAACATTTCCAGAGTCATTCTATGAATCAAGCATAACCCTAATACCAAAACCAGGCAATGATATCACTAAGAATGAAAACTACAGACCAATATCTCTCATGAATATAGATGCAAAATCCTTAACAAATCCTAGCCAATAGAGTCCAAAAGCACATCAAAAAAATGTTTCACTGTAAACAACTGGGAATCATAATAAGTATGCAAAGATGGTTCAACATAAGAAAACAATCAGTGTAATTCACTATATTAACAAAGTAAATTACAAGAACCATATGATCTTAGCAATTGATGCAGAAAAGGCATTTGACAAAAGACAACACCTCTTCCTGATAAAGACATTCAGCCAAATTAGAATAAAGGGAAACTGCCTCAACATAATGAAAAATGCATCTGCAAAACCAAGAGCAAATATCATTCTCATTGGAAAAAGAAGAAAGAAAAATTCTTGCAAATGGGGACCAGACAAGGATGCCCACTGCCATCACTTTTTCCCCAGTATTGTATTGGAAGTGCTTGCTACAGCAATACGACAAGAGAAGGAAACAAAAGGCATCCAGTAAGAAAAGAGATAGTTAAAATGTTGCTGTATGCATATGCTCTGTTAGTGTGCACAGAAAACCCCAAAGGCTCAACAAAATACCTGTTAGTTATTAGACCAATTTAGTAGAATGACGGGATATAATATCAATATCCAAAAATCAATAGGATTCCTCTATAGTAACAAAGAGAACTCAGAGAATAAAATCAAGAAAGCTGTACCATTTACAATAGTCAACCACAAGTTGAAATATTTGGGAGTGAACCTAACTAGAGATACAAAAGACCTATACAAACTACAAAGCATTTTTGAAAGACACAATGAAAAACCTAAAGAAAGGGAAAAATGTCCCCTGTTCATGGATAGGAAGAATCAATATTGTGAAAATAACAATCCTGTCAAAAGCAATCTACATCTTCAATGCGATCCCAAACAGATACCAAATTCATTTTTCAAAGAGATTGAAAGGAATATGAATAAATTTATTTGGAAAGGCAAGAGACCCTGAATAAGCAAAACACTTCTGAGAAATAATGATGAGTTTGGGGGCATAGCACTCCTTGACCTCAAAACCAACTACACAGCAGTAGTAACCAAAACAACATAGTACTGGTACAATGACAGGCACACAGACCAATAGAACAGAATTAAGAATCTAGAAATAGACCCAGCTATCTACAGTCAACTGATATTTGACAAGGAAATCAAAGTTATCAAATGGGGAAATAACAACCTCTTCAACAAATGGTCCTGGCAAAACTGGCCTTCTACCTGCAGAATATTGAAACAGGATCCACGTCTCACACTGTACACAAAAATAAACTCAAGGTGGATCACATACCTGGAATTAAAGCCCAAAACCATTAATGTTCATAAGAGACAAACTGAGATCAAGTTTAGAAGCACTAGTCCAAGTTATTAAGAGACTTCCAAATACAGGTAGAAATGCACAATATAAAGAGGAGAAAATTGATGCATGGAACCTTCTAAAGATTAAATCCCTGTACATATAAAAAACTTTTTTCCCATAGGATGACAAGAAAATCTGCAGGCTGGGAGCAAATATTTGGTAATACCATCTCAGACATGAGTCTTATAACAAAAGTTTACAGAATACTCCTGGGCCTTCACAAGAAAAAGAGTGATAACCCAATTACAAAATGGGCACAAAACATGGAAAGAATTTTCACAGAGGAAGATATTCAAATGGCAAACAGACACATGAAGAAATGCTCCATATCATGGGCAATAAAAGAAATGCAAATCAAAACCACAGTGAGGTACCATCGCACTCCAGCAACAGTAACAAAGTTAAACAGGACAACAAGTTATAAATGTTGGAGAGGATGTGGCGAGAAAGGAACTCTTATACATTGTTGGTGGGACTGTAAAACAGTGCAACCATTCTTGAATGCAGTTTGGTGCTTCCTTAAAAAGCTGAACATAAAAATTCCATTTGACCCAGCTATTCTACTACTTGGTATATACCTTGAAAATATGAGAACTGAGTCCCAAACTGAGATTTGTATACCAATGTTCATAGCAGTATTACAAGTACATGGAAACAGACCAACTGTCCAACCACAAGCAAATGGACTGAGAAATTATGGTACAGTCACACAATGGAATGCTATGCAGCACGCAGCAGCTATGATTTTATAAGTACTGAAGAGCAATGGTGTCTCTCTGGAGACTAAGGTGCATCTGATACAGTCTTCGCAATCACTTGTTATGCACCAGAGAGTTGGACAATGACCAAGGAGGATAGAAGAATTGATGCCTTGCAGATGTGGTGCTGGAGAAGAGTATTGAGAATACCATGGACTGCTAGGAAAACAAACAGATTTGTCCTTGAAAGTGTTAAACCAGGTTGCTCCTTGGAGGCAAGGATTCTGAGGCTCCGTCTAACATACTTTGGACATGTTGTGAGGAGAGACAAGTCCTTGGAGAAGGACATCATGCTTGGGAGGGTGGAGGGACGGCACAGGAGAGGAAGGACCTCTATGAGGTGGATTGATTCAGTGACT
>NW_006399793.1:8278520-8301325 GCF_000299155.1 Elephantulus edwardii | reverse complement strand
GCCTTTTAATTTCCTGGCTGCTAGTACCAAGATTTTCTTGCTATGGAGCCAAGCAAATGAAAGCTGGTAACAATCTCAATCTCTTCACCATCTATCATGATGCTGCCAATTGGCCCAGTGGTGAGAATCATTGTTTCTTTGATGTTGAGCTTCAATCCATATTGAAGGTGGCAGTCCTTGACCCTCCACACCAAGTGCATCAGGCCCTCTTCAGATTCAGCAAGCAGGGTTGTTTCATCTGCATAAAGCAGGTTGATGATGATTCTTCAACAAATCCTGATGCTACATTTCCTCTCATAGAGCCCAGCCTCCAGGATAATTTCTTCCTCATATAGATTGAAAAGGTATGGAGATAAGACACATCCTTGATGCACACCATTCCCAATTTTGAACAATACAATGTTTCCTTGCTCTGTTATGACGACTGCCTCCTGGTCCAAGTATGTTGTTGTGGTTATGTGCCTTCGATTCGCTTATGAATCATAGCGACTCTATGTACAACAGCCCTAAACTCTGCTCGGTCCTGTGCCAATCGAACTGTCTCCGACACACCCATCCTGATTACCCACACTAAAATCAATCCACCTCATAGAAGGCCTTCCCCTCCTGCACTGTCCCTACACCCTCCCAAGCATGATGTCCCTCTCCAAGGACCGGTCCCTCCTTACAACATATGCAAAGTATCTTAGATGGAGCCTCAGAATTCTTGCCTCCAGGAAGCCGCCCAGTTTGACCCTTTCCAGGATGAATCTGCTTGTTTTCCTAGCAGTCCATGGTACCCTCAATACTCTTCTCCAGCACTACAGCTAAAAATAATCCTCCTTCTATTCTCCTTAGTCACTGTCCAACTCTGTGATACGTAACAAGTGATTGCAAAGACCACAGCCAGTATCAGATCACCTTAGTCTCCAGAGAGACACCATTGCTCTTCAGTACTTTGGAGAGGTCCCTAACAGCAGACTTTCCCATCGCAATACGTCTTTTAATTTCCTGGCTACTGATGCTGAGAGTGTTGACTGTGGTGCCAAGCAGATTAAAGTTGTTAACAATCTCAATCTCTTCACCATCCATCCTGATGCTGCCAATTGGTCCAGTGGTAAGTATCTTTGTTTTCTTGACATTGAGCCTCAATCGCATTGGAGGCTGCAATCCTTGACCTTCTGCAGCAAGAGCTTCAGGTCCTTCTCAGTTTCAGCAAGCAGGGTTGTGTCATCTGCATAATGCAGATTGTTGCTAGATCTTCCACCCATCCTGACAATACATTTCTCCTCATAGAGCCCAGCCTCCCAGATAATCTGTTCTGCATATAGGTTGGAAAGGTATGGAGACAGGACACATCCCTGGCGTACGCCCTCCCCAATTTTGAAACTATGCAGTGTTTCCCTGTTCTGTTCTGACGACTGCCTCTTGGTCCAAGTATAGGTTTCGCATTAGAATGATCAAGTGTTCTGGGATTCCCATTCTTCTCAGAGTCAGCCACAGTTTGTTATGATCCACAGAGTCAAACACCTTTGCGTAATCAATGAAACACAGATACACATTCCTCTGGTATTCCCTGCTTTCAGCTAAGACCCATCTAACCTTTGCTACAATATCCCTAGTACCAAGACCCCTTCTAAACCCAGCCTGGACTTCTGGCAGTTCTCTGCTGATGTGCTGTTCCAGTCGTTTTTGGATAATCTTCAGTAGAATCTTGCTTGCATGTGAAATCAATAATATTGTTCTATAGTTTCCACACTCTGTTGGGTTACCCTTCTTTGAAATGGGAGCAAATATATACATCTCTTCCAGTCAGTTGGCCGAGTAGCTATTCTCCAGATTTCTTGGCACAACTTAGTGGGCACATCCAGGGCAGCATCTCTTAGCTGAAATACTTCAATGGGTATACCATCTCTTTCTAGGGCCTTATTTTTTGCTATTTCCTTCAAAGCAGCTTGAACTTCTTCCTTCATCACCATAGGCTCTTGCTCTTAAGTTGTTTCATGAAATTCTTATGTGTCTGCCAATTTCTTTCCACACAGTGGCTTAGTATATTCTTTCCATCTTCTTTTAATACTTCCTGGATCATTTAATACTCTGCCTAAAGCATCCTTGATTATAGCAACTCAAGGCTTGAATTTGTCCTTCAATTCCTATGAACAATAGGTCTGAATCCTATACATCCCATGCAATCCTCATTATTTCTGACATAACTGAGCTCACTGCTGCAGTCATTGTGTCAATCCATCTTATTGAGGGTCTGCCTCTTTTTAGCAAACCTTCCACTTTTCCACGAATGTTAATTTTTCCCAGGAACAGCTTCTCATAGGAACATGCCCAAAGTATGTGAGATGAATCTTGGTCATCTTTCCTCCAAGGAACATTCTGGCTGGACTTTTCTCCAAGACATATCTGTTTCTTCTTTAAGCAGTCAATGGGATATTTGGAACTCTTTTCCAATACCATAACTCAAAGGTATCAATTCTTCTTCTTATGTCATCCTTATTCATTGTCCAGTTCCTGGATGTGTAACATGTGATTGAAAAGTCTATGGCCTGAATCAGTTGCATTTTAGTCTTCAATTGACATAATTTCTCTTTTGTAATTTGAAAAAGCCCCTGACTGCAGATATGTTATGTTTTCTCTTTGTGGATTCCATTAAGATGAAATAGTTCAAAATTTCAAAGTTTCCTCCATCAATCATTATGTCTAAGATAAAAATTTTTGTTTTCTTGATGTTGAGATGTAATCCATATCCATAGCCTTTGATTTTTTGCAGCATGAACTTCAAGTATTCCTCTCATTCAGCAGGTAAGTTCATTGTTCTAAGATGTATATTCTTTCCTAGGGAAATTGATCACTTTGTTGATAATCCAGCTAATAAAGTTTGGCTAACATTTGAGTCATTCATGCAGTTTCATTTACAGGCTGGTGACTAAAGCCCAGCAAAATAGAAATTCCACCGTCTCTTTAAGAGAAATAAGCCCAGTCTTTTTATGATTTTTTTAAATTTTCATGCTATGATTTTTCCCCCCGCTCTTCCACAATATTTCTAATGAAATCTGTTTCAGAGTGGTCAGCCATAGTAGCTCCACATCATCTGGTTCTTCTAGCTTTAGAGTCATGAAGGCTTAACTTCACATGATCAATTAGTCCTTTGGACTAATAGTATTCTATTTTTATTTTTCATCTTTGTAGCAAATGGAGAGAGCAGTAGTTGCACCTCATGTGGGCACTAAATAGCTTCCAAGTTCTCAGTTTCTATAGACTAAAGAATATGGACTACATTATGCCAAAGGACATGGATATCCCAAAGGTTATGGTCTTGAGCTTCTATGCCCAGTGATTCATTCTCAACACAGTTAGGTATGACTAAGAAGTTTTTATCATTTTCTTCCATGTGCTCTTTACATGAATGGATATATTTACAAATGTATCTATCTACCTTTCATGTTTTTCCTTGCCACCCTTTTCCCTGCATTTCAGTTTATATGCAATGAATGAAAGAGTGATAAGAAGTTGCACTGCTAATTGAATGGTGGGTGGTTGGACAATCTCCCCTCATGTGATTTAGAGCCTCTGAATACCCACTGGGGGGCCAACTATGAGTGAGTTCCAACTTGATGAATCAAAACAACAGACATCCATGTACCATAATAAAAAATCTTCTTATAAAATTGTTTCAATACATCAAAAGATTCCTCTACTCTTTGAAGTCAAAATCATCAATGACAACTTTTATCTTTGTATATCAGTATTTCCTATTTTGATTAGTACATAAACAAAATGAAACATCATGCACTCTCATGTCTGAGCTCTGTTGGTCTTGTGGTAAGGACTTACCGTGCCAACTCAAAAGCTCAAAGTTTCTGAAACACAATGTGAACCAGAAAGTTGGACAATGACTGGGAATGAAGAAGGAAAATTGATACTGTTGAGCTGTGGTGCTGCAGAAGGGTGTTGGATATACCACAGATTGCTAGAACAAACAGGTTCATCCTAGAGATGATGAGACCCGGCTGCACCTTGTAGGCAAGGATTCTGAAGGTTCGTCTGACATAAATAGGGCATGTTGCATGGAGGTACTGTTTCTTGGAGTTCTTGGAGAGGGATATCATGTTTGGGATGGTAGAGGGACAGCACAAGAAAGGAATACGCTCGATAACATGGATTGACACCATAACTAGGGAAATGTGAGTAGATGTGTCAGAGACAATAATATTGAAATAGGATAGAGTAGGGTTTAGGGCTGTTGTACATAGGGTCACTATGAGTGTCAGGTGACACAACAACACATAACAAAATAACAATATGTGAATGAAAGAATGTGTGAAACATAAAGTATAAATGAAACGCAATGTAGATGAATTTTTATATAAACAAATATAAAACATATTTTTTTTAAAAACGCTTAATGTTTGAATCACCAGATGCTTCATGGAGAAATATGAAAAATCTCCTTCCATGAAATTTTTTCTTTTTTTTAAATTTTATATTGGTTTGTTTACAAAGTTTGTACACATTGTGTTTCACACTCTTCATTTACATTGTGTTTCAAGTAAGCATTCGCATGCATTGTTTTGTAAATTTAATCACCATTGGACCTCGTTCCTCATTACTCTGTGTTTTTAAGTGCCTGCCAGATACTTCCCATTTCCTTCACTCCATCTTTCCACCCACCAACCTATGCACCCTGTGGTTTTGCCCCCCTATCATCACCCATCACCTTCCACCCCTTCTCTTCTGGGGTTCTTTTGTTTTGCTAGTTACCCTTGTATTTTTGAAATAATATTCTTATGCAGTATTTATCCTTATGAGATTGAGTTAGTACTCACCATAATGCTCTCCAGTCTTTCCCAAGTTTTGTATTATATTTTGAAATCAGCGCCCCGAAGTGTTGCATGTCATTCCATTGGGTGAATGTACCGCAATTTTTTAATCCTTTCAGTTGTGGTTACATAATTGGGTGTTTCCAGGTCCTTACAATGGTGAATAACAACGTTTTGAACATTGGTGCACAGATCTCCACTCATGTCTCATTTCTTTGGGGTATAATTTCTACTAGTGGAATAGGTTGAAAAGAAAACCTATGAGTCTAGTAACAAAAGTTTACAGAATACTCCTGGAACTCCATGATAACCCAATTACAAAGGCAAAGGATATGGAAAGACTTTTTACAGAGAAAGGCATTCAGCTGGCCAACAAACACATGAATACATGCTCAAAATCACTGGCAATCCTTCCATATAATTTATCACCTCTAAAAACCCACTAGAAGGTCATCTATGAGTCATTTTCTATCAATGGAACATAACAATAACATTTATAGATGAGATTTACTATTCAGTGTAACATCTGACTACAGAAGTTGTTGTTATTAGGTGGTGCCGAGTATGACTCATAGTAACCCCATGAATATCAGATCTGAACCCTGTCCGAACTGTGCCACCTTCACAATCTCTGGCAGACTTTTAGCCCATTGCTCTAGTCACTGCGTCAACCCACCTGATAAAGGGGTCTTTTCTTTTGCCATACCTCCACCTTTCCAAGCGTGGTTTCCACTCTAAGTAATAGCCTCTCACAGCAACATAGAGTATGCCTTCTTTTTCCTTTTACTTCTTATTGAACATTTAGATTATCTTGGAGGATCAAACTTTCATATATTTTATTATGCATGTCTTTGGATTAAATTATATTCTAATTTTCTGACATAGTGATTACGTGATTCATGTAGCATTTAACTATATACAAGAGGTGATGATAGTTTGCAAAACATGTGCCATTTGGTCATTAACAATATATAAGAGTTTCAGTTCCTTCTTTTCTTCCACAATATTTTTCATTATCAATCTTTTTATATCAAATATTCCATTATGCATCCCTGTTGTTGTTGTTGTTTAGTGTCGTTGTGTCGCAGGCGACTCATAGCGACCCTATGAAGGAGAGTCCTCGACGCTTGGGTGCCTTTCATCCTCTCTCCAGGTTCATAGGGTTTCTGAAGGCAAGCTATTATGGAAGTGGATGCCACTCCTCCTTCTAAGCTTGTTTTAATCAGGGAACTCCACCCCACTCTCTGTCTGCACTGGGTAGCCAACCGTTAATGCATTTGACACATCAGTGTCACAGTGTTCAGCCTCACAGCCACCACAAGTAACCGACGGTATGCCCCAAAACTGCCACAACACCCTCGCACATAGCACCATGCTCTCTCTGGCAACCAGGTCATAGCAGCCCTGAGTGCAGCAAACCTGGGAGAACATGACCGCCTTCTTTCCCCTCTTCCCCTTATGCATCACTATATTATTGTAATTCTAATTTACATTTCTGGTGGCCTAGTAACAAGAAGTTGTGCTGAAATACCAAAGGCATGTAATTCGAATCTTCCAGCTGCTCCACTGGAGAATGATGGACAATTTCCTTCCACGTGCTTAACTGTCTCTGAAAGTTGTCAGAGGGTCAACTATGGGTCAGTTCCAACTAAACAGTGCACAGCATCAACAACAATAGGGAGCTTTGTAAGTGTATGTATACATGTGGCCTAGTGGATGTGAAGCTGTGATGTCAACATAAAGGCGTACAGTTTGAATTGACCAGCTGTGTGATGTACAGCCTCTAAAACATGAGGGAAGTTCAGTTATGAGTTATATTCAACTCAGTGACACATAACAGAAATAGAAATGGCTTTTAAGAGCTCTGCTGGCCCAGCACTCAGGACTTTTGCTACCAAAAAGCATAGGGTTTGCATTCACAAGCTGCTTTGTGGCAGAAAGATCAACAATCTCCTCTCATGTGATTTACTGTTACTGAAAATCTGCGGAGGTGTTTTTGTTATTGTTAGGTATTATCAAATTGATTATGACTTACTAAGACCCTATGACCAACACATCTGAACCCTGTCCTATCCTGTCTTTATTTCATATTTCCTGACGAATTGCCCATTATGGCAGTCACCATGTCAATACACCTGGTTGAGGGTCTTCCTCTCCTTCCACTCTTCCCAGTATCATGTCCCTCTCCAAGGAATAGCCCCTCCTCAACATGCCCAAAGTATGTGAGGCCAAGCCTGATCATCCTTGCCTCCAAAGAGCACTCTGGCTGTACCCTCTCCAAGATACATTTGTTCTTTTGGCAGTCTTTTGAGCGACTCTTTTCTCCAACACCACAGCTCAAAGGCATCAATTCTCTGTTTGTTATCCTTATTCATTGTCCAGATCTCAAATGTATAACAATGTCCTGAATTAGATGCACCTTAGTCCTCAAACTGAAGTCATTACTCCTCAAAAATTTGCAGATGTCTCTAACTGACGATTTTCTCAGTGCATTGTGTCTCCTGATTTCCTGATTGCTGATACCAGGGGTGTTAATTGTGGATTCAAGTAAGATGAAGTTGTTGACAGTCTGAATCTCTTCTCCATCCATCATGCCTATTGGTCCAGTGATCAGAATCTTTGTTTTCTTCACAGCTATACAACTGTTCCAACTCAATTTCACATAATGATGACTTACAAGGTTGAGTGACTTTTCATATGTTCTTGCCTATTTGTACACTGTATTATGTAATAGGAAAGTCTAATGGCCTAGGGGGTAGACAGTTGTGCTGCCAATATGGGTAAATGCAGTTCAATCCACCAGCTGATCTTAGAAGTATAAAAGAAGCAAATGAAGCATGGGTCCAGCCAAGTTCAACCTCTACCAACTCTACAAAACGGAATGGTACCAATCTTATATTCACAGTACCAAACAGATAGCTACAAGGTCAGATATAGTTCCTCATGCTTGTGCACCTACTTCTACTAATAACTGGGTTCAAATGGTGTTGCCAATAACTCAAAGACATTGATTTACTCACAACTGGGAGATTTATTAAGAAAATAGTCTAGGGGGTTGGAGGAGGAACAGGAGATCACACAATGAAAGTCCAAGTTTAGTTCAGCAGTTCTAAACCAGAGTAATAATTAGAACAACTGTTCAATTAATTCAGACAACTTTTTAAGTCAACAACTGAAAGTCCAGTTTCAGTCTAACAGTACGAGTTTTATCTCACAGCATTCACAAGTCAGCTCTTCCTTCAATAATCTAGCAAGCAGAAACTTTAATTCTGGCTCCCTCTCCAGGGCTCCATCAGGCTACACCTTGTCATAGTATCTCTATGGTCAGATTAGCTCTCTCTCTTATGTTCACTTTGCTGCCATTGACGGTATTGAAGATGCTAATCAACAGGTCAACCCTGTTTCTGTAATTTAGGCAGCTAGAAACCATTCTCCAAGAAAGAGTTAGGACAATGGACATAAAAGCCTTTTTTTTAAATAATTGTAATGAACATTTACAGAGAATTTGGATTTCCATTCATTCATTGCTGCACTTCTCTACCTGCCCAGCCCTCTCCCCCCCGCTCCCCAGTTCACTCCTGTCTTTCAAAAGCAAAGGAAAGACTCATTCCCTCCCTGGTACACAATCCCCCGCACCCCTCCCACCGTTCCAAGTACATTCCACTGTGCAACCTTAATTGTGGACTCTTGTGGTAACCATAATACCCTAAGTTCTACCACCACAGAGAAAAAGATGGACAATCTCTTCTGTGTAATTTCCAGCCTCTGAAAACTGACTGGAGGGTTAGCTATGATCCAGTTCCAACACAATGGCAATGAGTAAATGAGTCCTTCATTATGTGCCTATTTAAAGGCTTTTTGTTACTGATGCTATTGTTTTCTTTCTCTCATTACTAACAGAGTTCCTTTTTGCATCATTATGCATTTTTTATATATTTTATAACCATTTTTTTGTCAGACATACACTTACAAGCATATTTTCTGTTGGTGGCTTATAATTTTGCCCTCTTTATATTACTTGTATATGAATGTTGTTGTCATTTGTAGTTTAGTCAGAATCAACTCATATTTGACGCTCCAGCAGGTTTTCAAAGACTATAAAGCGCATGAGAGAAAACTATTCCTCTTTCTTCTGTGGAGCAGCTGGTAGATTTCAACAATGTGCCTTTGGGTTGAAAATGAAATCCCTTAGCACTGGACCACAAGTTTTCCTTTTTATAGGAATAATAGTTATCAGCATTAAAGTAAGTTTTTTATTAGTTTTGATATTCTTAATTGTTTAATTGTTAGTGCTGAGTCCTAACTGAGGATAGGACTGTAGATATTAAAGTAACAGAGTTTTAATTTTTTAAAAAATTACTATCTTTTTATCATTCATCTGCAGTCCGTAGTCTCTCAATTTCATATTGGTGCATGGGGTGGGGTGCAGGAGTTCAGATGCATATTTTTATAAATATAGATCCCATTGCCTTCACCTCTGACTCTTAGTGACCTATGCACAGAGTAGAACTGTCTCACAGAATTTTCAAGGCTATAAATCTTTATGAAACAAGCAAAGTGAACATTTTTCTCCCGGAAAGCAGCTGATGATTTAAATAACTGACCTTTTGAGTTTTAGCTGAGTACTAAAATGGTATACCACCAGATGTCTTTGAAAAAATAAACAGAAAATATTATTTTCTGAGAGTATTCTTTGTAAATGGATAACAGTTTTCTAATGAAATGACAAAGTATGTGTTAAACATACTCCAATTTCTACTTTTGACATCAATTAATTCATCAATTCTAAATTGTAACCTTTATTCTAACTACATTTCATCTTCACTTTTCAGTCTTTCTTTAATTTTAAGAGCAATTTTTGGTTATCAAATTGGTTATTTTGTTATGTACTGTTTTAACTCAGGAATATTTTGCTCATCATTCCTCACCCACCTCTCTCTCTGCTTAATTATATATTCAACATCATGATTTGCTTCATCCTCCTCTGAGGAGGTTTTGAACTCCATCTTTTAGGTAAAAGATTTTTCAACTGTTTGATCATTATTTTCTATCTTATTAAGATACAATAAATCTAATTTGCTTTTTGGTTTATGTGAGAAACATCGAGAAGGTTGATTTCTATGAGGAGAAATGTGACAACAGGATTGGAGGAAGATTCATCAACAATTTGCATTATGCAGAAGACATAACCCTGCTTGCTGTAACTGAGGAGGACCCGAAGTACTTTCTGCAAAAGGTCAAGGAATGCAAGGAATGCAGCCTTCAATATGGATTAAGGCTCAATATTAAGAAAACAAAGATTCTCATCACTGGGCCAATTGGCAACATCAGTATAGATGGTGAAGAGACTGAGACTGTTAACAGCTTTAGTTTGCTTGGCTCCACAGTCAACACTCGGCACCAGCAGCCAGGAAATTAAAAGATATATTGTGATTGGAAATTCTGCTGTTAAAGACCTCACTTAAGTAGTGGAGAGCAATGATGTCACTCTGGAGACTAAGGTGCACTTGATGCAGTCCACTGTCTTTAGAGTCACTTTATGTGTCAGAGATCTAGACAATGACTAGGAATGACAGAAGGAGAATTGATGCCTTTGAGCTATGGTATTGGAGAGGAGTAGTGAATATACCGTGGACTGCTTAGAAAATGAACCGGTTCATCTTAGAGAGATTTGAATCAGGCTGCTTCTTGGAGGCAAGGATTCTGAAGCTTCCTCTGACATGATTTGGACATGTTTCAAGGAGGGACCAATCCTTGGAGAGGGACATCATGTTTGGAAGGGTAGAGGGACAGCGGAGGAGAGGAAGACCCTCTAAGAGGTCGATTGATTTGGTGACTGGGGTAATCGGGGTGGGTGTGTTGTAGACAGTGAGATTGGCACAGGATAGAGCAGGGTTTAGGGTTGTTGTACATAGAGTCACTATGAGCTGCAGGGGTCTCAATGGCACCTAACAACAACAACAACTATGTGAGAAGGGTTTATGTCCTGATTGATTCAAGGTATGCCATTCTTTTTACTGAATACTATTGAGTCAGCTCTTACCCACAGTGAAGCTATGAACAACAGAACAAAACCCCAATAGATCCTGCCCTATTCTCAGAATCTCTGCTGTATCTTTGAGCCCATTGTTGCAGTCTCTGTGCTACGTCATTTCATTGAGGGTCTTTCCACCCTCTACTGACTCTGCTTTTTCAGGTACTTCCCCCCCCCAAGAAACTAGCCCATTCTGATAACATGTTCAAGTAGGTATAAGATTACTCAGTAGAATTTAGTAACAGCTTGCTTCTATTAATTTACCCAGTTGGCTTCTCAGTCTCCTTTTCAAGAGATATCAAATGACATAACTTGACTAGAAAAACACACTGCTCTACTGTGTTCATTGTCCTTAAATGCAGAGTGCATCAGAAAAATCAAGAAATATATCTATTGTAAGAGAAGGGTTGTTTGGAGATGAAGGAGGTAGACCTAGCACAAATCATATTTGCTCTTGATTGATGTTTTCCACAAATGTGAACTAAAATTTTAGGTATTTTCTGGTTCTTTAGTGAGTTATTACAAACCAATTTTTAATAATTTATTGTATTTTGCTGAGTTCTAGAAACTATTTTTTTATGCTGACTTAATCCCATCTATTCCCTTTCGTCTTCTAATTTATTTGGGTTTTTCAGTCACGATTCATTTTCTTGGAAATCATGTTTTCTATGTTCATTGTCTGATTTGGATTCATTATTGGCTTCCTTTAGAACAAGATAAATTATATTCTGGAGCCAAATGAAAACAACAAATAAGATATTTCTTAAAAGTTGAATGCAGAGATAATCTCCTTACCTAAAGATCAAGTTTCAGTGAATATGTTTTTTCTTTCACATTTAGGAAGCATTTCATATAGATTTAGAGGATACCAACCCTCAAGTATACACATTTACTAAACTAAAAGTAATAAAACTCTTTTTATTATCTTAATTGTAATATTTTAAAAGATTAAACATGTGGATTTTTTTCTGAACTATTACCAAAATATCTTTTCTAAGGGTCTTTTTAATTTTTATTTGGACAGCATTCCCTAAGGAATCTTTAAAAAAATATTATTTGATATTACTGTTTTGGAAGTACTAATTCAGACAAATTGGCTAGGCAAATTTTTCTTCTCAAAAACACTGCACACTTTATCCCTTGTAGAATTGTGCTTTTCAGTGAGAACATGCATCTTAAAATAAACAAGAAAAATTTTAAAACTTACATTAAATAACTGACTTCTAACCTTTCTTCCCAAAACTGAGGAGGCCTGAAGTATTTGTTGCAGAAGGACAAGGATCATAGTCTTTAACATGGATTGCATCACAACATTAAGAAAACAAAGATTCTCACCACTGGGCCAGTTGGCAACATCAGTATAGATGAGGAAGAGATTGAGATAGGTAACAGTTTTAGTTTGCTTGGCTCCACAGTCAACACTCTTGGTATCAGCAGCCAGGAAATCAAGAGATAAATTGCATTCAGAAAGTCAGCTGTCAGGGACCTCTCCAGAGTACTGAAGAGCAAAAACATCAGGCTGGAGACTAAGGTGCACCTGATCCGGGTTATAATCTTTGCAATTGCATGCTATGCATCGGAGAGTTGGACAGTGACTAGGGATGACAGAAAAAGAATTGATGACTTTGAGCTGTGGTGCTGGAGAAGAGTGTTGCATATGCAATGGACAAACAGGAGAACATGTTTGTCTTGGAGAGGGTAAAGCTGGGCTGGTCCTTTTAGTCAAGGATTCTGAAGCTTCATCTGACATAATTTGGGCATGTTGCAAAAAGAGACCTGTCCTTTGAGAGAGACATCATATTTGGGATAGTGGAGGGACAATGCAGGAGAGGAAGATCCTGGGTGAAATGGATCGATTCAGTGATTGGGGGAATGGAACTTGGTATGTCAGAGACATTGAGATTGGCACAGAATAGAGCAGGTTTTAGGGATCTTGTACATAGGGTCACTATGAGTCACAAGCGAATCTATGGCACCACCACCACCAAATAATGGAAATAAGAGAAGTGAAACAACATGTTTTGGAATAAAAAGGAAATGCACACATCCACATATACCCCAAACCCTTAATTGCCCTATAGTTAGAATCAACTTAAAGCTTAAACCCTTCAAGTGGTTTTGGGGGTTTGTAAGCAGCATGAGAAGAGAGTGCTCATTTTCTGCTGAGAAGCTGGTGGTTCGACCTTTAAGTTAGAAGTTCAACTCTCTTTGGACTAAGCTGTTACCAGAGCTCCCTGAAGAAAGAAAAAAAAAATCAGCTTGTAATATTTTGAATGGCTAAAATATTCTCTCAAACTAAAGGTGAAATAGAATAAATCATTACCATCTGCAATGCTGATATACACATGAAAAAAATCTTTAAAGTAGAAAGAAAATAATCTCAGATAGAAATATGCATCTTCATATGAGAATCTTTTTAAAGAGAAAAGCGAACTGGAGGGGAGGTAGGGAGGAAAATGTACAACAATGAATGAATAGAAATCCAAGTTTTCTGTAAACTTATGTTAATATATCGATTAAAAAAAGAATTAAAGTGGCCAAGAAAAACAATGAAATAGAAAAATAGAAATACTTTTTATTACCCACATGTCATTGAAAAACTAATTGACTCTTTCATTCTCATTCACTTTCTTGGAGAGTTATATATAGAAGCAAAGTATTTTAAAACAATATCAAAAAGAGTTTCCATATCTGATCATGGGGGCACTGCACTAACATTTCTTATTTCTTTCATATCTAACTTAAAGTTGGTAAATTTTGTGTCTACAAATGAGAGACTGGGGTTTCCATTCTATCATCCATCCCTCCCACTCTCAGTACAGGTGTGTTACATCAAGAATGCTGCGTTTTTCAATGCAGCACAGTATTCCATTGTGCGAATATACCACAGCTTCTCTACCCATTCGTTTGTTGATGGGCATTTAGGTTGTTTCCAACTCCTTGCTATTGTAAACAAAGCCGCTATATACATGGAACTCATGCAATATTATTCAAAATGGGTGGCACTGGAGGACATTATGCTGAGTGAGGTATCTCAGTCACAAAGAGACAAATGCTATATGGTGCCACTGTTGTAGAATGAGGCTGGCATTGGGGTGGGGGTAAGACTGAGAAAAACTGGATGAAATATGTTTACGGCATTGAAGTCTATGGGGGAGAGAATAGTCTAAAAGTATTATATTTTGGGGCATTATTTTTATCGTAGGAGTAAGCAATGAGGGTTGCAGAGTGGATTATATTTGGTGGTAGGGGGTGGGGTTTGGGAAGGTGCGGGGGGGATTGTGTACCAATGAGGGAGTTTTTAAAGAAAAAAAAAAGAATGCTGCGGTCTTCACATTGTTCATCCCAGCTCTCTAGGAGAGCATTGTTCAGCATTGTTCTCTTTAAGAAGAAACAGCTCAGGAAATCACTGATCACCGCCCTATCCATACTGAGACTATTGACCCTTAAACTTTACCTAGATTTATATCAATCCAAAAGAAAAGATAGATATAAATCTCCAAAAGTATTATTTTTGTAGAGTGTCAGTAAGTTCAACCTACGCATACTTTAAACAAAAATTCTTCTTCATTTAGGGCAACAAGCTTAATCTTAGAAAAGCTAGTTTGCAAGATAAAACAATAATAAGAAGAAAAAAAACAACACAGGCTTGCTGTGTGTTAACTGTTATTTTTGCCCTTTAAAAGTGGGTGAGCAGACCAGAGCCTTAGATTAAGGGTAAGTAAGGGTGGAGCCTGCAAAACCTGCTCAAGGTGGTAGCTTAGAATCCTTCACTAGGCATGAGGACTGGAGTCTTCCTCCACTCTGAAAGTCGGCTGGCTAACTGGTTGGATGGCTGGCATCTTTCATCCATGGAGTCTCTATGAGTAGTGTCTGACTCGATGGCACTTAACAACACCACCAGCATAGAGAGATCAGGTGGCCTAGTGGGCAGAAAGTGACTCTACCAAGTCAACGGTGCGTGACTCTAATCAGCAGCCCTCGGGCCTGTCTTTAATTGTTTTTGGTGAAACATTCTTCTAGGTCATATTGCCCTGGTCTGTTCACTTGCTGTACAGAGAGCTAGTGCGTGGTTACTGTGAAGCTGAACACTGCGACACTAATGTGTCAAATGCAAGAATGGTTATTCATATTGGACAGTGTTTGGTGGAGCTCCCCAAATAAAACAAGCTTGTAAGCTGGAGTGGCATCTACTTCTGAAATAGCTTGCCTCTGGAAACTCTATGAACCCATTCATATGGTCGCTAAGGGGCACCTACAACTCTATGGCACTTAACAATAACAACAACAACAAAACCATTATTGCAAAAATAGAAGGATGACTAGCAAAATGTGTGCAAAATTCCAAAGTGGGAAGGGAACGATAATATTAACTTATTTAATGAACTTTCCAGAGCACTGAAGAACAAAGACGCCAGTGTGGAGATGAAGGTGTGCCTGATCTAGGCCATGAACTTTGCTATGCATCAGAGAGCTGGACAATGACCAAAAATGACAGAAGAATTGATGCCTTTTGGGCTGTGGTGCTGGAGAAGAGTATTTAACATACCATGGACTACCAAGAAAACAAACATGCATAACTCGAAAAGTGAAAAGAAGCTGCTCTTGGGAGGCAAGGATTTTCAGGCTCCATCTGATATACTTTGTACCTATTTGTCAAGACAGACCAATCCTTGGAGAACGATGGCTACTTGGAAGGATGGAGAACAGCCTAAGAGAGGAAGATCCTGTATGGGATGGATTGACACAGTCACTGGGAAAATGAAGGTAATTGTGTCAGAGACAGTGAAATTGACTCAGGATAAAGCAGAGTTTGGAGCTATTGTGCATAGGTCACTATGAATTATAGTAGACTCGAGGACATATAAAAATAGTTGCCTCCTTCTGCTACTACACTGTAATTTAGTATTACCACGAATACAGTCATGTTCTTTATTCCCAGCCTGACTTAAACTAGGATATTGGTGTTATGTACTATTGAGTTGACTATGATTAGCAGCAGATATGAACTTTCCTATCCTATGCCATCCTCACTATCCATGAGAAAATTGGACTCATTTTTATGGTCACTGTATCAAGCCCATCTTGTTGAGGGTCTTCCTCTCTTACGTGGACCATTTATCTTTAAAAAAATAATGCCTTTCTCCAAAGTTTGGTCCCTCTTAACCATATACCCAAAGTATATGAAATAGAATTTCACTATTCTTGCCCCAAGGAGCAGATGTCGAAATTATTGAACAATATCATTAATATCACATGCAAGCAAGATTCTGCTGAAAATTATCCAAAAATGTTTGGAACAATATGTCAACAGAGAACTGCCAGATGTGCAGGCTGGATTTAAAAGAGGTCGCGTTACTAGGGATATTATAGCTAATGTTTGATTGATCTTGGCAGAAAGCAAAGAATACCAGAAGAATGTCTCTCTGTGCTTCATTGACTGTGCAAAGGCTTTTGAATGTGTGGATCGCAACAAGCCATGGCTGACTCTGAGAAGAATGGGAATCCCGGAACATTTGATTGTGCTAATGTGAACCCTATACTTGGACCAAGAGGTAGTCGTTAGAAAGAGCAAGGAGACACTACATGGTTCAAAATCAAGAAGGGAGTCCATCAGGGATATATTCTGTCTCCATACCTTTTCAATCTGTATGCACAAAAGATCATCCGAGACGCTGGGCTGTACAAGGAGGAATGTGGCATCAGGATTTGTGGAAGAATCGTAAACAACCTGCATTATGCAGATGATACAACCCTGCTTGCTGAAACTGAGGAGGACCTGGAGCGCTTGCTGCAGAAGGTCAAGGACTGCAGTCTTCAATATGGAAGCTCAATATAAAGAAAACAAAGATTCTCACCACTGGGCCAATTGGCAGCATCGGTATGGATGATGAAGAGATTGAGATAGTTAACAGTTTTAGCTTACTTGGTTCCACAGTCAAAACTCTTGGTAACAGCAGCCAGGAAATCAGAAGACGAATTGCATTGGGAAAGTCAGCTGTGAGGGACCTCTGAACAGTACTGAAGTGCAACGCGTCTGGCTGGAGACTAAGGTGTGCCTGATCCAGGCTATATAGTCTCTGCAATTGGGTGCTATGCATCGGAGAGTTAGACAGTGATTGGGGATGATAGAAATAGAATTGATGCCTTTGAGTTTTGGTGCTGGAGATGAGTGTTGAATATACCATGGACTGCTAGGAGAACAAACAAGTTTGTCCTAGGAGGGTGAAGCCAGAATGTTCCCTGGAGTCAAGGATTCTGAAGCTTTGTCTGACATACTTTGTTCATGTTGCAAGGAGGGATTGGTCCTTGGAGAGGGACATCACGTTTGGGAGAGTGGAGGGACGACGCAGGAGAGAAGACCCTGGATGAGATGGATCAATTCTGTGAGTGGAGTGGTGGGAATGAATGTGTTTGAGACAGTGAGGTTGGCACAGGATAGAACGGCATTTAGGGCTCTTGTACATAGGGTCGCTATGAGTGGCAAGCGACTGGTTGGCACATAACAACAACAACATGACATATTTGTTTGTTCTCTTGGTATTCCATGAGATATTCAGTACACTTCTTCAAAACCATAATTCAAAGGCAGCAATCCTGTTTCTATCATCCTTAGTCATTGTCCAACTTTCAGGAGCATAGCTGGCAATTGAGAAGACCATGGTATCTTTTTTCTAGGAGATGACTTATTCTTAGACTCAGTAAATATTTATTTTATTGTTTCCATTTTAGTAATGTTTTCTCTGGGAAAGGTTAGACAGTTCTATGTGGGTAATCTGCTATTTTTCTTCCATCCTGTGGGTTTTTGTTAGATGCCTTCATGTTATTTCTAACTATGAAGACTCCAAGTGGTGACAGAACTTTTTTATAGGGATTCATGTATGGAGATACATAGAATAATCTTTGCTCCTTGCATAGCCATTTGTCGATTCCAACCAAATTTTAAGTTTGTTTGTGGTTAAGTGTTTGTTTGGCCTTATCCTGTGGATGAGCTCCATCACACCTCATGGAGGAGATCATTTTCAAAAGCGGTTAGAAAACAGCCCCAGTTAGAAAACCAGAACAGAGTTCTGAAATGGTGGCAAATTGTTTCCTTTCTCCGCATTCTTCCTTCCTTAGCATTGTTAATTTATGAGAGTTTTATTGGTGTTTTTTAATGAACTATACTTTTAATTATTGATCATTTTTAAACAGTTTTATGGTAATAAATATTCTATAATTTATACCCTTTAATATAAACAAAAAGATTTTTCCTTATGTACCCATTTGTCAGATGGAGAAACTAAGTAAAAAATTATCATCCAGCTGTACAAAAATCGGTTATTTGTCCCTATCCCTAAGATGTAATTATAGTTATGAATCCAGTTACATATTCTTTCTGTAGAAAGGAAGGGTGGGGAAATATGTCTTTTCTGAGATACATGCTAAGTGGAAAATTTCCATTTCTCCCCTGAAGTTTGTTGCTAGGTTCTGTAGAGTTGAGTATGACCCATGAAGACCCTATGACCAACAGATCTGAACACTGTACTATCTTGTGCCATCCTCACACTACCTAACCCACTAGAGTCCATTGTGGCAGTCACTGTGTGAATCCAACTGGTTGGAGTTTTCCTTTCTTCCATAACTGTCCATCTTTGCATCCATGATTTCCCTCTCTGAGGAGTAGCCTCTTCTAGCTAAATACCCAAAGAGTATGAGATGAAGCTTATCGTATTTCCCTCCAAAGAGCACTCTGGATGTACTTTATCCAAGGCATATTTGTCTGTACTTTTGGCAGTTGATAGGATATACAATATTCTTCTACAACATTACAACTCAAAGGCATCAATTTTTCTCTGTAATCCTTACTCATAGTCCAGCTCTCAGATGCATATGAAGAATCCAGAAAGATCATGGCAAAAATCAGGTGCACCTTAGTCCTCAAACTGACATCTATACTAGTCAATAATTAGAAGAGGTCCCTGACTGCAGACTTTCCCAGTGTTATACATCCCTTGTTTTCCTGACTGCTGTTAACAAGAGTGTTATTTCTGGATCCAAATAAGATGAAATTGTTCACAACTTCAAGCTTTTGTCTATTATGAAATTGCCTATTGGTCCAGTGGCAAAAATATTGTTTTCTGAACATTGAGATGCAATCCATATTGAAGGCTGTATTATATGATCTTCTGCAACAATGTCTCAAGTCCTCCACAATTTCAGCAAGCAAGTTTGTGTCACCTGCATAAAGTAGGCTATTTTTTATCTTTATTATATTATTATTATTAATTTTAATTAAAATTTACAGGAAAAGTTGTCTCTAAATGTATACGTGTAAAATACATACTAAAGTTTAGTTAGATTTTTGTTTTTTTTTTATTTTTGTTTTTGTTTAGTTAGATTTAGCAACTAAAACTAATTCATTGCCATTGAGTCA
Organism: Elephantulus edwardii; assembly: GCF_000299155.1. Taxonomy (NCBI): domain Eukaryota; kingdom Metazoa; phylum Chordata; class Mammalia; order Macroscelidea; family Macroscelididae; genus Elephantulus; species Elephantulus edwardii. The sequence goes on along the minus strand of NW_006399793.1, from coordinate 8,282,067 downwards.
AAACTTAGAGCTGACCCTTCAGCTGGTTTTCAGAGGCTATAAATTGAATAAGAGAAGATTGCTTTTATAGTATTTTACATTATCCTGTAATTATATGTCCTAATTTTTAATTTATTTAATATGTACTGATTTCCCCCAAATAATGAGTGGTGATGTTGAATATCAACAAAATTCAATTTAGATTAGTAAGCATTTAAAATTAAATCATTAATTATAAACAAACAAGCCATTTCTTTAAAACAACAAAAGTGAAAGCTAATCCCTTTGTGACTGCCCTTATCCTATTACAGTCTTAAAGAATCTTTCAAGTTTTTATTTTAGCTCCTTCAAAAGATAACATTATAACACACTAAAATTATTCCTTTGACGGTGTAAGGACTTTCTACTATGTGGATCATAAAAATATTAGATAATGTTAAGAATGATAATTCAATAACTTCCTCATGTTCATTTAAAACTGATAAATCAACAAGAGAGAGTCAATCTGTAAAATTATAAAAAGGGGGAGACATTGTTTAAAATTAGGAAAGCTGTCCCTGAAGTTTTTATCCATTTTTCATGTTTATTCAATCTGTACACTGTGAAAATAATCCAGAAACTGACCTACATGAAGGAGAACATAGAATTAGGATTAGAATAACACAAACTTCCTTATTAAAAAGTATGCTTGAAACACTTACTGAAGGAGATAAAAAAAATACAACCTTCAGTACACAAAATGCCTCAAGGTGAAGAAAAGTTCTCAATATATTATCAATAATCAACTTTGTGATAAATGTAGGAAAAACCTTACATTTCAAGGGTTTTATTTTTATACTGTAAAAGATATTTCTGAAAATGTAGAAAGACAAAGGTATCATTTTGAGAAGGAAAGTGTGCCTGAACCAAGCCATGATATTTTTAACTGTTTCTATACATACAAAGCTTGGAGTATGAATAAGGAAGATCTAAGAAAAATGGGTGCTGGAGAACAAACAAACTTTCTTAAAAGATGTATGAGTACTCCTTGGGAATGAGAAGAGCGAGACTTTATATCATGTATTTTAAACAAGTCATTAGGAGTAACTACTCTGTGCAGAGTAAATGAAGGATCAGCTAAATAAAGGCAAGGAATTGACATAGTGGCTGGGATCTCGATTTTATCTTTATGTATTTAAATATCTCTTCAAGCTTTGAATTATCCATATATTGTATCAGGATTGGAGGAAGACTCATCAACAACCTACATTATGCATATGACACCGTCTTGCTTGCTGAAACTGAGGAGGACCTGAAGCCCTTGTTGCAGAAGGTCAGTCTTCAGTATAGTTTGAAGCTCAACATCAAGAAGACAAAGATCCTTACTACTGGGCCAATTGGCAAAACCATGTTAGATGGAGAAGAAGTTGAGATTGTTAACAATTTCAGCTTGCTCGGCTCCACAATCAGCACTTTTGGCACCAGCAGTCAGGAAATCAAAAGACTAATTCCATTGGAAAAAATCTGTTGTCAGGGACCTCTCAAGAGTACTGAGAGCAATGATGTCAGCCTAGAGATTAAGGTGCACCTAATCCAGGTCATGCATGGTCTTCACAATTACTTGCTATGCCTCAGAGAGCTAGGCAATGACTAAGGATGACAGAAAAAGAATCGATACCTTAGAATTGTGGTGCTGGAGAAAAGTCTTGAACATACCATGGACCACCAACAAAATAAATAGTTTTGTCTTAGAGAAGGTCAAACCAAATTTCTCTTTGGAGGCTAGGATTTTGAAGCTCTGTCTCATATACTTTGGGCATGTTGCCAGGAGGGACCTATCTTTGGAGAAAGACATCATGCTCTGAAAGGTCGACCGACAGTACAAGAGAGGAAGACACTGGATGAGATGGATTGATACAATAACAGGGTAAATGGGGTTGGTGTCAATATTAGGGAGACTGGCTCAGGACAGGGCAGACTTCCGAGCTGCTTTACATACACATATGCATTGCTGTCAAATTAGGACCAATTTACTGCTGACTCTCCACTGGTTTTCTGAAGCTATAAATAACTGGAGAGGAAAATGTTCACCTTTCTCTCCAGATTCCAATTCAAAAGCAATGAGTTGAGTTGATTTGAGTTTATACAGATTAACACTATTTTATTAACTGCTTAATTACCTTTGTTCTTTTAAAAAAGCCTATTAAAAGTAAAAACACAAGCCTGATTATGCTAGAAATAATAAAAATATTACATGCACTTAATAGTAGAAATAATCAATATATTCTTGTAGTAGAATATATGTTCTGTCATACAGTTCTTTTCTAAAGAAAAATGTTTTAAAAAAGAGCTTTCTTGTAAAATTGTGATCTAAGGATAAAGATTTTTACATTGCGATGTTATTGAGAGATAAGTTCAAAGAAAGAAGAGTGAGGTACTTCTTTCTTTAAAAGAAGTTAAGCTTTCAAACTTTAGAACAGTAAATGATTAGTATAAGTCATCTTCCTGCAAAGAAAAGTAGTTTACAAGGCATATTCTTTTTTATTTTCAAGCACAGATAGGTGAAGAAGTTAGTATAAACTTCATGTTGCAGGTTTTTATCTCCAGTTTTAGTGAAGTGATTCATCCTTAATTTTATATAGGACTTGAAATATTATTACCACTGATATTGCTATATGAGAACCATTTCTATCATAATATCTTTTCAGTATACGTAATAAATATTGAGATAAGTAGAAGAATACTTGTGGACATAAATACACTAAAGATCAAAGAAACAGAATTCTCTTTAACTTCAGAAAAAGTATTGTGATTTAAATCCCTTCAGATTTTTAGTAGACTTAATGTAGAAATATAATTATATTATCAACAAAATTTAGAACTACTGTAAGGTCATATATGGCTAACATTGAATTGCGACATAAAGAATGATAAAGACGTTGAAGAAGCTAAAGTGCATAAAGTCAGTTAAATATAAAAGTGGTTATTTATCTAATAGGTGCATATAGTCAACTCTGTCATAGCTTTAATACTGATGAGATTGTTGTTGTTGTTGTTGTTATGTGCTGTCGAGTCGCTTGTGACTCATAGCGACCCTATGTACAACATCCCTAAACTCTGCTCTGTCCTGTGCCAATCTCATTTGCCTCCGACACACTCATCCTGATTGTCCCAGTCACCGAACCAATCCATCTCCCAGAGGGCCTTGCCCTCCTGCTCCTGCCCTCCACCCTCCCAAGCATGATGTCCCTCTCCAAGGACGAGTCTCTCCTTACAACATGGCCAAAGTATGTCAGAGGAAGCCTCAGAATTCTTGCCTCCAAGGAGCAGCTAGGCTTAACCCTCTCCAGGATGAATCTGTTTGTTCTCTTAGCAGTCCATGACACCTTCAACACTCTTCCCAACACCAAAGCTCAAAAGCATCAATTCTCCTTTTATCCTCCTTGATCATTGTCCAGCTCTCTCTCTGATGCATAACAAGTGATTGCAAAGACCATGGCCTGTACCAGACACACCTTTGTCTCCAAGAGACACACCATTGCTCTTGAGTACTTTAGAGAGGTCCCTAACAGCAGACTTTCCCATGGCA
>NW_006399793.1:8270574-8277635 GCF_000299155.1 Elephantulus edwardii | reverse complement strand
AGTCAGTACTGATCAGATAGACTGAGAAAATAAATCCCTTACAATATTGAAAATATTGAATCTATATTATTCAGGGAATAATACTGAAGATTTTACACTAGTAACTTAAAATTGATACAAAATCTTCCCCTTTAATTCCTCTGTATCATTATTCTAGATTTAACTGATGGCTTAGTGGTTAGGAATTGTGCTACTAATACAAAGGTATCCTTGTTCAATCCAGCAGGTGATCCATGGGGTTTATTACATCTGAAAGGTTACTAACCTGCTGGAAGGTTAGCTATGCATTGCTTTCAACTTGATGATACCCAACAATTACAGATGCTCAGAGAACAGAATGGAAATCAGTCTACTTCATTGTGTGAACTGTCTCATATTCTAGAAGTTCAGTAATTTCCAGTAGGCAGATTGTTGTTGTTATGTGCCGTCGAGTCGCTTGCGACCCATAGCGACCCTATGTACAACAGCCCTAAACCCTGCTCTATCCTGTGCCAATCTCACTGCCTCTGACACACCCATCCCGATTACCCCAGTCACTGAATCAATCCACCTCATAGAGGGTCTTCCCCTCCTGCGCTGTCCCTCCACTCTGCCCAGCATGATGTCCCTCTCCAAAGACCTGTCTCTCCTTACAACATGTCCAAAGTATGTCAGGTGAAGCCCCAGAATCCTTGTCTCCAAGGAGCAGCCTGGTTTAACCCTCTCTAGGATGAATCTATTTGTTTTCTTGGCAGTCCATGGTACTTTCAGTTCTCTTCTCCAGCACCACAGCTCAAAGGTGTCAATTCTCCTTCTATCCTCCCCAGTCATTGTCCAACTCTTGTAACTAATATCTATATTCTTGACATTTTAAAGAACTGAAAGCATAGTTCACTGGGAGTTCTAAACTCTTATTGTTGATGTCTGATGAATCCTAACTGCAAGCAGAGAATACCAGAAGAATTTCTATTTATTCTATTCAAAGACATTTGGCTGTATGGAAGTGCCAGAACAATTGTGCTGTCATGAAACCTACACCTAGATCAAGAGGTTGTTGTCTGAACAGAGCAAAGAAACATTATGTGGTTTAAAATCAGGAAAGGTAAGCAACAGGGTTGTATCCGTTCTCTATCCCACTCAATCTGTATGCTGCATAAATAGTTCAAAAAGATGGACTCTATGAAGAAGAATGTGGTATCAGGATCAGAGGAAAACTCATCAACAACATGCAATATGCAGATGACACGTTGCTGACTAAAAGTGAGAAGGGTTAGAAGAATTTGTAAAAATATCAATGACTACAACTTTTACTATGGATTATATCTCAACATCAATAAAATAAAAATTCTCTTTACAGATCCAGTAGCCAACATCATGATAGATAAAGTTTGAAACTGTCAACAACGTCATCTTACTATCCATAATCAAAACCCTTCATACCAGCTTGGCATCAGGAGGTCAGGAGATGTTCTTCATTAGGAAAGTCTGCAGTCAGAAACCTCTCCAAATTACTTAGAAGTAGTGATGTCAGTTTGAGAAATCAGGTGCACCTGATTTAAACCATGGCCTTTTTAATCACTTGGTATGCATTAGAGAGGGGATAATAAATAAGGATGGCAGAAGATAAATTGATGCCTTTGAACTATGGTGTTGAGAAAACACTGCATTTCTCATGGACAGTCCAAAGAATAAACATACATGTCTTGGAGAAAGTACAATCAGGGTAGTTCTAGAAGGCAAATATGGCAATACTTCATCATACTTATTTTGGGCATGTTGCTAAAAGACGCTGTTCCTTGGAGTGGGATAGCGTGCTTGGAAAGGGAGAGGGTCAGAAAAAGAAAGAAAGATCTTCAACCAGATGGGATGACATGATGACTGACTGCTGTAATGGGCTTGAGTACGTTAGAAAGGATGAGGATGGCCCAGGATAGGAGATGGTTCAGATCACTGTGAGTCATACTGGATTCGCTGGCACCTAACAATAACTAACTCTTAAGCTTTGGCATCTTGGTGGTGATGTGTTGCTCAGACAACCTAATATATGTGTTCGAATCTACCAACTGCTCTAGAAGAAAAAGATGGTCAACGAACTCTCAAGATAAAATAGTCAATAAAATAGTGTTTCACACTTGCCAATTTAATTGGTGCCATGAACTAGTCAGATAATCGTTTTTTACATAATGTTGTCTTTGGTTGTCTTTGTTGTAAAGGCTGTCTAGATGACTTCAATTTATAATGACCTTCTAAACAACAGATAAGAGCTTTGCTCTATCCTGTACCATTCTCTGATATACCTGAGCCTATTGCCATGTTGTTATATTATTGTTATGTGTTGTTGAGTCACTTGCAACCCATAGCGACCCTATGTACAATAGCCCTAAACTCTGTTCTGAAAACAAAACAAAACAAAACAAAACTCTGTTCTGTCCTCTGCCAATCTCATTGTCTCCGAAACACTCACCCCAATTACCCTAGTCACCGAATCAATCCATTCTAGAGGGCCTTCCCCTCCTGCGCCTGCCTTCCACCCTCTCAAGCATGATGTCTTTCTCCAAGGACCAGTGTCTCCTTACAACACCACCACAGTATGTCAGACAAAACTTCAGAATCCTTGCCTCTAAGGAGCAGCCAGGTTTAACCCTCTGCAGGATGAATTTGTTTGTTTTCTTAGCGGTCCATGGTACATTCAATACTCTTCTCCAACAGCAAAGCTCAAAGGCATCAATTCTCCTTCAATCCTCCCTAGTCATTGTCCAACTCTCTGATGCATAACAAGTGATTGCAAACCATGGCCTGTATCAGACGCACCTTAGTCTCCAGAGAGAAACTGCTGCTCTTCAGTATTTTAAAGAGGTCCATAACAGCAGACTTTCCCATCACAATAAGTCTTTTAATTTCCCAGCTGCTGGTACCAAGAGTGTTGATTGTGGAGCCAAGCAGACAAAACCTGTGAACAATCTCAGTCTCTTCACCATCCATCCTGATGCTGCCAATTGGTCCAGTAGTGAGAATCTTTGTCTTCTTGACATTGACCCTCAATCCGTATTGAAGGATGCAGTCCCTGACCCTGTGCAGCAAGCGCTTCAGGTCCTCCTCAGTTTCAGCAAGCAGGGTTGTGTCATTTGCATAATGCCAATTGTTGAAAGATCTTCCACCAATCCTGATTCCACATTTCTCCTCATAGAGTCCAGCCTCCTGGATTATCTGTCCTGCATAAAGTTTGACAAGGTATGGAGACAGTATACATCCCTGGCATATGCCCTTCCCAATTTTGAACCATGCAGTGTTTCCTTGCTCTGTTCTGACAACTGCCTCTTGGTTCAAGTATAGGTTTCACATTAGCACAATCAAGTGTTCTGGGATTTCCATTCCTCTCAGAGTCAGCCACAGTTTGTTATGGTCCACACAGTCAAATGCCTTTCATAATCAATGAAGCACAGATAGGCATTCTTCTGGTACTCCCTGCTTTCTGCCAAGATCCATCTAGCACTAGCTACAATATTCCTAGTACCACTACCCCTTCTAAATCCAACCTGGACTCTAGCAGTTCTCTGCTGATGTGCTGTTCCAGTCATTTTTTTTATAATCTTCAGATTGCTATAGTCATTGCATTTTGATCACATATTTAGTCAATTTTGGGCTGCAAAGCTGGTGAAATTCTCACTCTGAGTGATACACAAACATGCACATACATATTTAAGCTACAAAATAAACAGCCACATGCAGATAACTCCCTCAATAAAAACAAAAAGATAAGTGTAGTTCTCCAAAAGGCAAATCATAAAAGTAAGGTAGCATTCAGATATTGTGGTACTGTGACATATGGCTCCTCCAGCAAAGGCATGGCAGACCAACATGTGAGGCTTCACTCTTCCCTGTAGACGGTGTGTGGGGCTAGTTCTTCAGGCTCTTCTCCCAACAAAGAGTGTGTGAAGCCTGCATGATGGGGTCCTCATCTCCTGGCAAATGGTACAGTGGACTGAGACACAGGGCTCCTCTTCTCTCAGCAAATTAATGCTTAGAAAAAAAAATACCATGATATAACTTATTTGTACAACTTCTAAAGAAGATTCTACATTCTTAGATTCTGCTAATACCTGTTCAGGCATGAATAAAAATAGTGCATCAAGAAAACAAGGACCTTAACCACTGAACCAATAGAAAACATCATGATAGATAGAAAAAATTTTGAAATTGTAGATGATTTCATCTTATTTGGATCCACAATCAGCAACACTCTTGTTAATCAATAGCGTTGTGGGGATAATGAGGATGGTACAGGATAGGATAGGGTTCATATCTGTTGTTCATAGAATCATTATGAATTGTATTCTACTTGATGTACCACCCAGTAACAACAACATACTTGAATAACTAAAAAGACTTCAAATGCTTTGGTTGCTTACATATACATTTATAAGGCTCCAGAGTTTTGAAGAGTAATGATGTCATTCTGGAGACTACGGTGTACCTGATCCAGGTCATGGCCTTCACAATTGCGTGTTATGCATCAGAAAGCTGGACAATGACTAGAGATGATAGAAGGAGAATTGATGTTTTAAGCTGTGATGCTGGAGAAGAGTATTTAATATACCATGGACTGCTAAGAGAACAAACAGGTTTGTCTTGGAGAGGGTGAAACTAGGCTGCTTTTTGGACGCAAGGATTCTGAAACTCTGTGTGACATACTTCAAGCATGTTGCAAGGAGGGACCAGTACTTGGAGAGGGATATTATGCTTGGGAAGGTAGAGGGACAGCATGGGAGATAAAGATGAATTGAGAGAAAGGTCACCTTGGGGGCTGGGCCAAATCTTGTCTGATGGCATCTCATCCTGATCTCACCTTCTAAGAGACATTCCAATCTACCTGGTGTAAGACACTGTGACCAGTCAGAAGGAAACCCAGCCATCAACCACATCTTGCATGACTGAGCAGCTCCGTTATCAGAAGTTAACAAAGGGCATCCAATCAAGTCTCTCCACAAGAACTGACCACCAGTTTGACCTCCCTGCCCCCGAACCTCTACCTATAAAGTTTAACCTGTAATTTTTCCTCACTGGTAACTTTGCTGCGTGACCCTGCCTTTCTCTGGCCTCAGACAGTAAATCTTTCCCAGAGACACTAATAAACTCTTTTGTTTCAGTTCGCCTGGTTCTCTGTGCCTTTTTTACCTTACAATGAGGTAATGGATGTAGGTGTATCAGAGACAATAAGGCGGCTCAGGATAGAGCAGAGTTTAGAACTGTTGTACATAGGGTAACTATGAGTGGCAGATGACTTGATAGTACATAACAACATCATCTACTCACTGGAGAGACAACCATCATATTCCTTGATCCTGCCCACTCTCCACTAAAGTGGATTACGTATGGCATAACGTGTTAAGGTCATCCTAGAATTCTGTCTACTATAATGAAAAAAAAAAAGTTAAATTACTTCAATAACTCACCCACAGTATTTTAGAGAAATTAGACTTTATGTCATACTTACTCTAAAAGTGTTCACAATGAGATTTCATTTTATACCAATTCAGTACATTCTTCATTTCAGCAGTTTTCTCTTTACCCCTCTCCTTAGTAACTCTCACTCCTCTCCTTCAAATTCTTGGTTTCAAGTCTTTTCTCATGTTGTGATCATGAGTTCCTGAAGTGATTTCCTGAGAGGGAAGGAACATTGGTTCTTTGGCAATCTGGCACTATGCCTGGGCCCTCATCAGTGAATGCAGTTGGGCATATTAAAGAAATAAATCATTCTAGTGAATATTCCATGTCAACTACACCTTCACTTAAGTGAAATTTAAAACATTAACTTGGGATTCCTGAAAAAACAAAACAAAAATACCCAACCTCATTGCATCTAAATTTGTTCTCCTCAGCAAACTCCGAACATGCTTGGTTTGACTTTTTTCCTCTTTTTAGGTATTTCTTTTCCAGAATTCTATAAAATAAAATTAGCAAGATAAACATATCGAAGTTTATTCACCAAGTCTTCTCTCCATTCCGATGTATTTGACACATCACTTTCAAGTTAGTGTCTCCTCTGATCAAACTATCTTGTAATTCTCAATTTTTTCCTTCTAGCTTTATGATAATTTTATTTGGAAGTGAAAAAAAGAACATTTATTACACATATGCTATTGTATAAGTCTAGTTTAGGCAATGCATTATCATTGTTTCGTTTTGTTTTTTAGATATAGCAGAGAGCATAAAACAGGGGGCCAGCGGTTCTGGACTGAAGACTCCAAGCCAAGCTTCTCTGTATCTTTATTGAAAATTATCAGGAAGTAAATCACAAAGATAATTCAATGCAAATGAAGCCAAGCTCTTTCTATTGAAAACCTTCCTCCAGACTCAGGAGGGAGGGGTTAGCAAATGCAAGAATCTGGTAAACACTTAAGGATTGCTTTAGTGCCTCAAGGTGAACTCTGGCTTGAACCTTGCCTCCCCCACATCCTGAAATAACATTCAGCTTATTACAAATATTTAGTATTGGCAGGAAGTAGCTAAGAAAATACTGTGCCCCATTTTCCTTATGAATCAGGGTGAAGTCTCTCTCAGGGAGGAGTGATAGGGAATGGCAAAGGACACACTGACAAAGGAGATTAATCTGAACTGGTTTTGACAAGCACTGTGGCAATGGAACAATTAAAACAGGTTTTGTGGTGTTGTTTTTTAATTATTCAAATTTTTATTTTAATGTACAGTATAAGAAGGTTTTTAAGGAATATTCACCCTGAATCCTTCTGATCATATGGAGATTTTGGAAAGTATTTCTTTGAGCTTATTATGTTTAATTGTATTTGGGATTTTTTTGTGTATGAAGGATGGAGAGAACCAAAACAAGCAAGAATGAATCAAAGAAGAGAAGATGCTCAGATGGTAACATAATTATGATAAAAACGAAAAGGGAGAAATATGGGAAGCCAATACTAAATATTTGTAATAAACTGTAATTCTCTTAATAATCTTTACTGTTACAGTCTATCACTTTTGAACTTCTACAAACTATAGTTCCTTACCATAGCAAAAATAACGAAGTATATATATATATGTAATAATATATATGAAGGAATATATAG
>NW_006399793.1:8265366-8270474 GCF_000299155.1 Elephantulus edwardii | reverse complement strand
TCCATGTCCATGTCCATGTCCTTTTCTATGTCTCTATCTCTATCTCTATCTCTATCTCTATCTCTATCTCTATCTCTATCTCTATCTCTATCTCTATCTATAAAATAATATCTATAATATCTATAAGAATATCTATATCTATCAGAATAGCTATTTATCTCTATGTATCTATATCTATATCTAATCTATATATCATTGGTACCTCTCTCTATCTCTATCTATATATCTATATCTCTACCATCTATCTCTATCATCTATGTCTATATCAATCTATCCATATAACTTGAACAGAATTTAGTACTTCTTTTAGCCAGAAGACAACAGTAGTCCGGTGGTAAAAGCCTTATTTTTTATGTAATGAATTACTGAACAGTAGTAGTTTCTAGTCACTTAAGGTGCAGTCTCAGGCAGAGGGAAATCCTGTAAGGTGACAGGTGGAAATACAGGATTTCTATTGACCAGGGGTAGGGTCTCCAATGATGCTTCCCTACTGCCTTTCCCTCATCCATCAACTTGAACCACCCTCTCCCTCACACTTATCTGTACTTCTAATGACACAGACCCAACAGCTGCCCAGAGTGCGTTCTTGTGGACTGAAACTGAACTGACTGCCTGCTACCTACACAGTCAATAGGGTGCGTTTTCCACAGATTGCACATTGCGGATCCACACTCTCCAAAACCATGACATATCCTCATATAAAATGCACACGGTATGACAGGAGCCACTGACCACGTGGATAACAAACAAAACACCTACTGCCTCTGTAGTCAGTAGTATACATCACCAAAGATACCAAAGATAAGGGACTGTGCACTCTCTGCCTTCCAAGTGAATGCATCTTCTACCATGGCACACTTTAGTTCTCTTCCCCACCCCTCTAGTTTTTCTTTTTTGCATTTTTCGTTTCTTAATTTGTAATCTCTTTTCTTCGATTACTTTTTCTTTTTTTCATTTTCCTCTGCCTCATCCATTGGGAGGCCAACATTGTATACTAGTAGACTGGTAAACCCCACTTGCCACATATGTAACCCCTACCCCACCCATCAAGAAAATACTAACACCCTAAGATCTTGTTTCATTGCGTCAATGACAACAATAAGAAACAATTACTCATCCCATTAATTACTCTCTCTACAATCAGTAAACACAGAGTCACATGCGTATTCCCAATCAGTACTCACCTAATCAGAAGAGGTGGTGAACGCCACCACAGTGCCACAGCATTAGTGACAAGCAAGAATACCATATTCATGCCCCACACTCAGATACATTAACACAGAATAAAACAAAAATTAGAGCAAAACAAACAATCATATTTTTTTCTATTATTTGTTATTGAGTAAACTACTACTCATAAAGCATCTATGAACAACAAATCAAAACCTGGTCCGATCGTGCACCATCCTCATTGTCTTCATTGTCCTCAAATCCGTTGTTATTGTCACTATGTCTGGTTGAGAGCCTTTTTCTCTTTCTCAGGTTAACTTTTTCGCAAGGAATGGCCCCTCTTGGCAATATGTTGAAAGGATTTTGAAGAAGTTTCAATATCCTTTCCTTTACAGAGTAACAGGATTGAATGCTTTTCAACATTGGTCTGTTTGTTCTTTATGGAATTCATGTTATATTCAGTACTATTTACCAACATCATAATTCAAAGGCATTAATTATTCTTCCTTTTTCCTTCTTTATTTTTCTACTTTCAGATGCATGGGGAACAACTTAAATTAATTCAGCTTGGATCAGCTGAAACTTATTCTTAATTCATACCTCTGTTCTTTAATATTTTCTAGAAGTCTTTGGTAGCAGAATTTTTATTATCATGGATTCACTGTGGCTCCAGGTAAGTTAAATCAATGGCAACTTCTATTTTCTCTGTCTTCCATAATATTGTTAATTGGTCTTAACAGTGAAAATGTTTTGTTGCTTGGTTATAAATATATCATCCATATTGAATGCTGTAGTTTTAATTTTGTATAGTGAGTGCTTTAAGTCTTTTGCACTTTTTTCAAGCACGGTTGTGTTCATCCGCATAATGCAGTTTGTTGATGAGTTTCCCTCTGAAACCCATCTTCAATAGTTCATCTTCTGGAATGATTTTCTCATAATAAAAGTCAAGTCGCCTGTGACCCATCACAATCCTGTGTATAATAGCTCTGAAACTGTCCTGAGACAATATCACTGACTTAGACTCACCTACTCCCATTGGCCTATTTACATTATCAATCCATGTCATACTAGGTCTTCCTCTCCTGCGCTGTCCCTCCACCCTTTCCAGCATCATGTTCTTCTCTAAGGGTTGATTCCCTCCTGGCCACAAGCCCAAATTATGTGAGAAGGAGCTTCAAAATTCTAGCTTTCAAGGTGAAACTTGGTTTCACCCTCTCCAAGATAGACCTATTTGTTGGTATGTTCAAAACTTTTCTCCACCACCACAACTGAAAGGCATCAATTTTCCTTTTATCCTCCTTACTCATTGTCCAGCTCACTGATGCATAACAAGTAATTGTGAATACTATGGCCTGGGTCAGGCACATCTTAGTCTCTAAACTGACATCATTGCTTCTCTGAAAAGGTCCCTGACAGCATATTTACCTAATGAAATTTGTCTTTTTATTTCCAGACTGCTGGTGTCAAGAGTACTGATTGTGGAGCCTAGCAAGCTATAAAGCTATAACTGTTAACAACCTCAATCTCCTTTCCAAATATAATGGTGCTGCCAATTGGCCCAGTGGTAAAAATACATCATTACAAAATATGTTGACTTGGCAGAGTGTGGAAATCATGATACCATATCACTTATATCACACGCAAGCAAAATCCTACTGAAGATTATTCAGAAATTACTGGAACAAATACCTTGATAGAGAACTACAAGAAATACAATCTGGGTTTAGGAGAGTCCATGGCACTAGACATAATCACCAATGTCAGATGGATCTTGGCAGAAAGCAGAGTACCAGAGGGATAAATATCTGTGTTTCATTGACTGTGCAAAGGTATTTGATTGTTTAGATCACAACAAATTGTGGTTAACCTTGAGGACACTGGGAATCCCATAACACTTGATTGGGCTTATGTGAAACCTATACTTGGACCAGAACACAGTCTTCAGAACAGATCAGGGAAACACTGCATGGTTCAATTCAGGTAGTTAGTGCTGCAAGGATGTATCCTGTCTCTGTATCTATTCAATCGGTATGTAGAACAGATCATACATGAGCCTGGGCTTTATTGAGGAAGACTGTGGCATCAGATTTGAAGGAAGACTCATCAAGAACCTATGACATGCAGATGATACAAACTTATTTGCTGAAAATTAGTAGGACCTGAAATGTTTGCTGTAGAAGGTTATTGGAGCTCATCATCAAGAAGAAAAAAATTCTCGCAAGTTGAAAACTTATGGAGAAAAGTCCAACCCAGGTGCACATCCATCTGGACTTTAAAACATGCAGTGTACACCCTTCCTTATTTGTTTATTTTTTTTTTTTTACAACTGGCTCTTGATCCCAACCCTCACCTCCTTGTACCCCCAATATGTTTTTCCCAATAAAAAAAAATTTAAAAAACAACAACAACAAAAAACTGGCTCTTGATCAATGTATAAATTTTACATGAGCACAGTTAAGTGTTCTGGGGTATTCATTCTTCTCAATCTTAGCCATAATTTGTTATGATCCACACAGTCAAATGTCTTTTTGTAGTAAATAAAACACAAATAAATATCTTCCTGGTATTATCTGCTCTTATTCAATTTCCTTTAGCTATAAACAATCATATCTCTCACTCAAAAAGCTCTTCTGAATTAAGATTGAATTTTTGGAAGTGTCAGGTTTATGTACTGTTCCAGAAATCTTTAAATAAATTTCAGCAAGATTTTACTTGCATGCAATATTATGTATCTTATTAAAATTTTTCTACATTCTTTTGGATAACATTTCTTTTTAGTGGGAACATATATACATATAGTTCTGTCAATCAGCCAGGTATATTTCTTCCACATTTTCTTGACATAGGCGATTGAATATGTCCAGAGCTGCTTCTGTTTGTTGAAACACTTCAATCAGTAGTCCATCAATTCCTGGTGACTTATTTTTACCAATATTTTCATGCAAATTAATTTTTCTTTCTTTGCCATTGGTTCTTAATGATATACTGCTTCCTGAAATAGTTCGATGTCAAAGAAGTGTGTGTGTGTGTGTGTGTGTGTGTGTGTGTGTGTGTGTGTGCAGTGATTCCGTATATCCCTTCTATCTTCTTTTTTTTTGCTTCTTACTCACTTCCTAAAGAACATGGCTCTGGAAACTCTATGAAATTGGAGAAATGATAATAGTTATAGAAAGGCTTCAGGTCTTTTGTTCATAGGGTAGCCGAGTCGTGCTCTACTCGACGGTGCTTAACAACAACAGATTCAATGTTTTTATTACAAACTGCTTCAGTATTGTTACTCAAAGCTTCAATTTGCTCTTTTTTTTCAAGTTGGAAATGTTCTTCCCTTTTAATTTTCTAACTCATACTCATCGCACATTTAATGCACCCATAACAAATAAATTCAGTAATATCATAATATCTCAGAGACAACAGATGACATCAAATCAAATGAACCAAGAAAAGATGGCTTGAACAAGTGCAGGGGGTGTGTGTGAATTTAAAAAACCCAGGAAATCTTTTTAAGGAATAAATGGTATGGAAATTGTTTTTAAGAAATTTGAAAGACCCTCTAAGAAATCGAGAAAAGCGCAAACAAAAGCCAAGAAAGCATCCTATAACAATTCAGGAATACAAAGAAAAATTACAAAATAGACAATAGAAACTTAGCTTAAAAAGCAATTAGAAAGTCAAGGTTGTTGTTGTTGTTGTTATGTGTCATCAAGTCGTTTTAGACTCATAGCAACCCTATGTACAAGAGCTCTAAATGCTGTTCTGTCCTGTGCCAACCCAGCCTTCTCAAAGGCACTTATTCCCACCGCTCCAGTCACAGAATCAATCCGTCTCACCAAAGTTCTTCCTCTCCTTCGCTGCCTCTCCACTCTGCCAGACATGATCTCCCTCTCCAAGGACCAGTCCTCCTTGCAACATGCCCAAAGTATGTCAGATGAAGCTTCAGA
>NW_006399793.1:8244508-8264416 GCF_000299155.1 Elephantulus edwardii | reverse complement strand
TTTTTGATAATTTTCAGCAGAATCTTGCTTGCATGTGATATTAAGGATATTGTTTGATAATTTCTGCACTCTGTTGGGTCACCTTTCTTTGGAATGGGAACAAATATCAATCTTTTCCAGTCAGTGGGCCAGCTGCTGTCCTCCAGATTTCTTGGCACAACTTAGTGAACACATCCAGGGCAGTGTCTGTCTGTTGAAATATGTCAATTTGTATGCCAAGTTATTAATAGTAAAATTAGGAAGATACATAACACATTGTATGGACAGAGAGGTAGAGCTGAATCAAAAGACCGGATCAGTGAGTTAGAGGAAAAACACTTTGATAGAAATTTTTATTACAAAATATCACAACAAATAACAATGAAGAAAGCATAAGAATTATATGGGACCATACCTCATGTGGGCTAGTGGTAAAAAGCTGTGTTGCAATTGGTTCAAATATGTCAGCTTCTATGAAAAAGAAGAATGAATAATCCCATGCAATTTACTGCCTCTGAAAACCAACTAGAGGATCAGCTACGGGTTGGTTCTGACTCAACAGCATATGACAAAACAACAGCAATTAAGATGAAATGTTACATGTGGCTGGAGCTACAGAACCTACTCCTCTGCCAAGGAGATAATAAATAAACACACAAATAAATAAACCAGAGAGAAGATAGATTACAGCCTATCTACTAGCATAAACGTTTCCTAATATCATGAAAGATGAAAAGATACTTATCCAAGAAGCCCAACAAACTTCCTACAAGATAAACCATAGAAATTAATTTATCAAGACATGTTATAGCAAACATTCCAAAATCAAAGCCAAACTCCTCCAAGATTACAAGAAAATGAATGTGTTACCTGAGAGAAACCAATAAAACTCTCTCAATAAAATTCATGAAAGCAAGAAGTTAAAGAAATTACATTTCTAAAACTCTGAAAGACAAATTTGACAGTCAACAGTTACACATCCACCAAATCTTGCCCAAAAATATGATGTCAGAATAGGGATATTTCAGATAACAAATTAATGACATTTGTTTAAAAAAAAAAGAAGAAGAAGAAATTCTAAAGGAAATTTTACATAAAATGCTGAATGTTGTTGTGTTCATACAGTCTGAACCCCTCTTTCCCTTGCGGAGCAGCTGGTGACCTTGAACTATCTTACCCTCTGGATGGCACTGTACCTTCTTGCCACTAGGCTATTATAATCCAATAATGTCAACAATAACCTAAAATTAAGAAATATGACAACATCCCTAAAAATCAAATAACTAAGTATAAAGATTGTTAAAATAAAATAAACCACAATGTATGAAAATAAGAAACCGAAGACATCAATCTATAAATAAATCAACTAGAAAACTAAAAGAGGACAAAAATAATTTCAGATATTTCCTATTTATTTTTATTTACTAAAACATTTTTTTATTTATTATTAATTTCAATGAAAATTTACAGGGACTTTGGATTTCTATTCGTTCATTGTTGGACTTTTCTCACCTCCCAATCCCCCTCCCCAGAACACTTCCCTCTTGGAAAAGTAAAAGAAAAATTCTTTCAGTGTCTTATAATCTCTCACCCCAGGGCCACTCCACTATGCAACCTTTGCTCTGGACGCCTGTCATGACAAAAATACCTAATCACATATCCCTTTTAAACAGTTTTCTCCCTCATCTGTTTCAATGCAGTATACATTATTGAACCCATCTTTCTTAGTCTCACCCCAGGACCTAGGTCAGTCCGGTTTTACAACAGTGGCACCATGTAGTATTTGTCCTTTTCTGACTGAGATACTTCACTCAGCATAATATCCTCCAGGGTCACCCATTTTGAATATTGCATGAGTTCCTTGTTTTTCAATGCAGCATAATATTCCATTGTGTGAATATGCCACAGCTTCTCTAGCCATTCATTTGTTGATGGGCACTTTGGTTGATTCCAACTCCTTGTTATTTGTGAAGAAAGCCACGATAAACATGGGTGTGTGTATATATCTGCTTGGATGTCATTCATGGCCTCTTTGGGTTATATTCCAAGTAGTGGAATTGCTGGGTCAAATGGTATCTCTATTTGCAACTTTTTGGGGAAGTGCCATACTGCCTTCCACAGTGGTTGCACCATTTTACACTTTCACCAACAGTGAATAAGTTCCAGTTTCTCCACAACGTCGCCAGCTTTTGTTGCTTGTTGTTCTGTTAAATTTTGCTATTCTGATGGGTGAGATCATATCTCATAGTTTTTTTGATTTGCATCTCTCTTAGAGCTAGGGATTTTGAACATTTCTTCATGTGCTTGTTACCCATCTGAGTGTCTTCTTTGGTGAAGTATCAGTTCATATCCTGTGCCCATTTTTCAATTGGATTATTTACCTTTATCTTGTTGTGGTGATCAAATATTTTGTAAATTCTGCATACTAGCCCCTTATCTGTAATTACCAAGTACTTTTTCCCAGTCTGTGACTTCCCTTTTTACCCTGTTGGAGAAGTTTTTGGATGTGCTTAGGGATTTGATTCTTAGAAGGTCCCATTCAGTATTTTATCTTCTCCTGGTTGTAGGTTTTACAGGATACTTGGAAGACTGTTGATGTTGTGGATTCGGACTTCTAGAATTCTTCCAAGCTTTTCTTTAATGAAGATTATAGTCATTTATTTTATTCCTACATCCATGATCCATTTTGAATTGGTTTTTGTGTATAGTGTGAGGTGTGGGTCTTTGTATGAGTTTTTTGCAGATGGTTTTCCAATATTGTCAACACCACAGTTGTTAAAAAGACTCTTGTTTCCCCACATAACAGATTTAGTCTCCTTGTCAAAAATCAGTTGACCATAGATAGATGAGCTGATTTCTGGGCTCTCAATTCTATTCCATTGATCTATGTGTTTGTCATTGTACCAGTACCATGCCGTCTCAACCGCCACGGCAATGTAGTAGGATTTGAAATCAGGGAGTGAGATGTCTCCTATCCTTTTTTTAAGGAGTGCTTTGCTTATTCGGTGCTTCTTTCCATTCCAAATGAAACCAGAGATTACCTTTTCCATCTCCTTGAATAATGGGATTGGTATTTTTACTGGGATTGCATTGAATGTGTAAATTACCTTTGGAAGTATTGCCATTTTCACAATATCGATTCTTCCTATCCATGAGCAAGGGATATTCTTCCACTTCTCCAGGTCTCTTTTTGTTTCTTGTAGTAATGTTTTGTAATTTTCTTTGAATAGATCCTTTGTGCTTCTAGTTACATTTACTCCCAAGTATTTTATCTTGTGATTAGCTATTTTGAAGGGTATTGTTTTTCTTAGCTCCAGCTCTGTATTCTCTTTGTCACTGTAGAGAAATCCAACTGATTTTTGTATGTTGATCTTGTATCCTGCTACTTTGCTGAATTGGTCAACTATGTCCAGTAGTTTTCTTGCTGAGTCTTTAGGGTTTTCTAGGTATACTATCATGTCATCTGCATAGAGGGATAATTTTACCTCCTCTTTGCTTATTTGGATACCTTTTATTTCCTTCTCTTGTCTTATTGCTATTGCTAAGACTTCCAATACAATATTGAATAAGAGTGGTGATAGTGGCATCCTTTCCTAGTTCCTGTTCTTAAAGGGATTGTCTTTATTCTCTCTCCATTGAGAACAATGTTGGCTCTTGGATTTGTATAAATACTTTTTACTATGCTGAATAAATTCCCTTCTAATCCTATTTTGTTAAGCGTTTTAATCAGGAAAGGGTGTTGGATTTTGTCAAAGGCCTTTTCTGCATCAATTGATAGGATCATGTGGTGCTTGTTCTTTGCTTTGTGTGTTGAATTACATTAATTGTTTTCCTTATGGTGAACCATCCTTGCATACCTGTTATGAATCCCACTTGGTCATGGTGAATTATTTCTTTGAATCATTGGATTCTATTGGCCAACATTTTATTGAGGATTTTTGCATCCATGTTCATAACAGATATTGGCCTATAATATTTTATTTTGGTGGTTTCCTTTCCTGGTTTTGGTATCAAGGATATGTTTGCTTCATAGAATGAGTCTGGGAGAATTCCATCTTTTTCTATTTTCTGAAATAATTTATGTACAATCGGTGACAGTTCTTCTCTGAATGTTTGATAAAATTCACTGATAAAACCATCTGGTCCAGGGCTTTTTTTGGTTGGAAGTTTTTGTATCACATTTTAAATTTTTTTTTTGTAATGGGTCTGTTCATATATTCATTTTCAGCTTGTGTCAGTTTAGGTAGGTTGTGCGTTTCTTAGTATTTGTCCATTTCCTCTAGGTTTTCATATTTGTTTGAGTACACACCAGGGCTATAACGACCTAGAAGAATGTTTGACCAAAAACAATGAAAAAACAGGCTTAGGGCCACGGATTAGAGTCTCCCACCTTTGGCTTGATAGCATCACTTTTGGTCCACTAAGCCAACTGGTCTCTCTCTATGTTGTTAAGTGCCTTCAAGTCATAGGTGACTCATAGTGACCCTATGAATGAAAGTCCTCCACACTCCTTTAACTTTTCATCCTAACAAAATATGGAAAAGTATTAAATGTGTCATCACCAAGAGCCTGACTTCTCTCTAATACTTGATCTGTTGGTGGCAATAAATATAGACACCTAATATCCTTGATTGTGGGAGCAGGAGCGGCATCCACTTCCAAAATGGCTTGCCTCCAGAAACCCTATGTACCAACAGTGCTCAGGCTGTTCATTCATAGGGTCGCTATGTGTCACCTACGACTCGACGGCATTAAACAACAACATAGTTTTTCATAATATGCTAATGTTAGGGCTTTTTTTTATTTTAGTTGGTTCTGCTGTGATGATGCCTAATTGATCTCTTATTAGAATTATTTGCATCTTCTCCTTCTTTTCTTTTGTAAGTTTTGCTAGGGGTTTGTTGATTTTATTGACCTTTTTGAAGAACCAAGTCTGAGTTTTGTTGATAGTTTCAATTGTTTTTCAGTTTTCTATTTCATTTATTTCTCCTCTAATTTTTATAATATCAGGTTTTTTAGATGGTATTGGGTTTTCTTGCTGTTCTTTTACAATTTGCTGAAGCTGTTGGGTTAGAGAGTCAATGGTCAATTTTTCCTGCCTGTAGATGTGTTGTTGGCTTATTGCTATAAAGTGACCTCAGATTACTGTTTTGGCTGTTTCCCAGAGGTTTTGGTAAGTGATGTTTTCACTGTCATTTGTTTCAAGAAACTTTTTAATTTCATCTTTTATTTTTTCTTGTACCCAGTCATGTTCAAGCAAGGTGTTGTTCAGCTTCCAAATGTATGGTTTTTACTCTTTTATCTTCTTATTATTAATTTCTAATTTTGTAGCATTATGGTCTGAAAAGATGCTTTGTATTATTTCTATGTTTTTTTTTAAATTTATTGATGCTTGCTTTGTGACCTAGAATGTGTTCTATTATGGAGAACGTTCCATGCACATTAGAGAAGAAGGTATATTGTGCTTTTTGGGGGTGCGTTAGATATAAATATCTATGAGGTCAAGTTGGTTTATTGTGTGGTTTAATTCTTCAGTATCTCTGTTGAGTTTTTTTCTGGTAGTTTTATCTTTTCTTGAGAGGGGTGTAATGAAGTCTCCAAGTACTATAGTTGTGTTGTCTATTTCCTTTTCCAGTTTTTTTTCCCTCAGAGTCACACAGTGGCCAGCAGCGGTTGTCTCATGGCAACTAGGGTTGGTCAATTGCTCCTCAGGAGCCATGTGGTGGCAGGAAGTTGCTCCCTGTGTTAATGGGTCCTATGTGGTCAAGCTAGATAGCAGTTATCTCCCCAAATAACTGTCGGAGTAGTGTAGGCAATGCTGTCAGCCATCAGTCGTGCCCTCCTGCCCACAACTAAATACTTATGAGTAAGTTCAAACTGACATTGATAATGGTTAAAGCAAATCCACAAGTTGCAAAATATGGCCTTGCATCTGTTGTTGTTATGTGCTGTCAAGTTATGCACAACAGCCCTAAACCCTGCCAATCCTGTGCCAATCTTATTGTTTCTGGGACCCTACTCCCATTACCCCAGTCCCTGAATCAATCTATCTCATCAAAGGTCTTCCTTTCTTGTGCTGTGCCTCCACCCTCTTAAGCATGATATCCCTCTCCAAGGACTGGTCCCACCTTGCCACATGCCCAAAGTATGTCAAAGCTTCAGAATCCTTGCCTCCAAGAAGCAGTCTTGTCTCACCTTCTCTGGGATGAACCTGTTTGTTCTCCTAGCAGTCCATGCTATACTCAATACTCTTCTTCAGTACCACAGCTCAAAGACATCAATTCTCATTCTATCTTTCCTAGTCATTGTCCAGCTTTCTGATGCATAGCAAGTAATTGCAAACATCATGGCCTAGATCAGGCACACCTTAGTCTCCATACTGACATAGTTGCTCTTCAGTACTTTGGAGAGGTCTCTGACAGCAGAATTTTTATCACCCCTGAATTTAAAAAATCATCTTAAGAATAGGTTTGAGACACCAAACCCTAATGATCAAAGACCCCATGACTTGTGGAATAACATCAAGGATATCATCCATGAAGAGAATAAAAGGTCATTATATAGATAGAGGAAAAAGAAAAGGCCAAAATAATGTCAGAAGAGACTCTCAAAATTATGTAAGAGCATTGAGAAGCCAAAATAAAGGCAAAAGCTGCAGAAGTGAAAGAGATGAAAAGCAGATTTCAAAGGCATCTTGAGAAGACAAAGAAACATTTTATAGTGGAATGTCTAAAGAGCTGAAGTTGAAGAATAAAAGGGGAAGAATTTGCTGAGCATTTATGAAGCTTAATGAATATAAAAATAAATCCAAGCTCCGAGTTGCAGTACTAAAAGATGCTATGAGCAAATTCTTGCATGATCCATGAAGCATCAGAAAGAAGATGAAATTACTATAATCAAAAAACAGTAACTACAAAAAAAAGACCCTGAAATATTCCATGGATTTGCATGTGATCAACATCAATTGTAAGGATGATAGAAGTTCATGATGCACTGAAACCATTGGGGGGGAAAATTTCAGGAATTGATGGGATATTAATTGACTTGTTTCAACTGACAGATGAAGAATGCATGTAGTTATTCAATTGTGCCAAGAAATTTGGAGGACATTTAACTGGGGTACAAATAAGTACTAAGTAAGTACATTTTTGTAAAGTATAGAAAAGTCCTCTAAATATTAAAAACGTTATCATATTATTTTAATATTCAGATATTTGCACATCAATGTTCATAGGAGCATTATTCACAATCACAAGAACATGGAATCAGACCAAATGTGCAACCAAAATTGAAGGGACTGAGGAATCGTGGAACATTCACATAATGGAATACTATGCAGCACTCAGTAGGAATGATTTTAAAAAATAATACATAATTTTGGAGAGAATGGAGAACATTATGCTCAGTGAACTAACTCAGTCTCACAAGGACAAATACTGCATAAGACCATTATCGTAAAAATTGAAAGATAACTAGTAAAACATGAATGAGAGCCCAAGAAAGGAAGAGATGGGAGGAAAAGGGGAAGGATGGGTAGTGGGGAAATTACTGGGTCACACAAGTTAGTGGGTGGAGGGAGAGGGTAAAGGAAAAGGGAGGGATCTTGTGGGGACGTGAAAAGGTAGGTTAATGGTCAGCATAGTTCACTGGTGATTAATTTTATAAAATACAGTCTATAAAAATGATTGTATGAAACACAATGTGAATGAAGGAAAGTGTAAATATAATGTATATGAAATTTGTATGCAAATCAACATAAAATAAAAATTAAGAAGAAATAATAGTGTTGTGTCTCAATATTCTGCAAAACTAAAAAATAATAGACCTTTGTTTCTATTTTTTGTTTTAAGTTAATCATTACTAGTTTCTTCATTTATATTACTTTCTCTGTGAAATTAATGTCACAATGAAACAAGGAATAAAGAGCTGAAGTATCAGAAAATAAAATATTATCCTACCTCTTTTTCTTTGGTTTTTGTTGTGAGTTGGATTCCATTTCCAGAAAGAGATATTGATACCCTAAATCTTGTTCCTGTGAATCTTGTTCTTTGTAAACTGAACTATCTTTTGCTACGTTAACAACTTTATACAGGACTATTTATAAAGAGGAAAACTACCCCAGATAGACATATAAGGGAAATTGATCAAGGGAGTATGTGCCTACAAACATGGAACATCATCATCATCATCATCATCATAAAATACCAGTAGCCACTGTGATAGAAGCTCCTCCCTACTCAATTTATGCTCTGATTTTAACATCTCAATTCCAAACCTGTGAGACAATAAATTTCTGTCATTTGAAGATGTACCATATGTACTTTTATGAAAATAACACTAAGAAAAAGAATCTTTAGTGGACTAATGGTTAAAACATTCAGTTGAAACCAAAAAGTCAACTATTAGGATATATCTGTTGTACCTCAGGGAAAATAATGTAGAGAAAATTTGCTTTGGAAATTTTATGTAGCAGTTTTACTCTATAGAATGCGTATGAGTTGTCAATGGACTTTATTATTTTGTTTTTTATGTATCACTCAGATACGATGTCAGGTTTATGTTTTATATTCACCACTCTTTGGATAGTTTTTTGTTCTGTGGCGGCTGACAAGGTACTTGATGCTAAAAGCTATGCCACTGATATTACAATTATGCAAGATAACTTCTGGTGGACAGGTTTCAGCAGAGCTTCCTTACTAAGATCATCCACTTCTGAATAATGACACCTCAAAAACTCTGTAACTAGGAATGTTTCCCAATATAGTGCTTGAGGAGGAGCCCCTCTAGTTGTAAGATACTAAAAATATGACTGGGGATGAACTGTTTCCTCAAAGTAGGGTCTGTCTTAAAGATATGGGTGGAATAAAGTTGTTATGTGGTTCTTGTATTGTACTATCAAATCGGAACCAACTCATAATTGACCCGTTTTCAGAAGCTGTAAATTTCATGGGAAGATGTTTCCTATCTTTCTCTTGTGAAGCAGCTGGTGGATTTGAACTGTTTTCCTTTGGGGTGACAGTGTAACTCCTCACCACTAAGTTACCATAGTCTACCTATTTAAAAAAACAGAACCACCATAGGCCACCTATATCAAAGAAGGACTTTTAGTTCCTGATGTGGTGCTAATCAAAATGAGAAGAAATAGTTGATGAAATGGTGTCTACCAATGGGTTTCAATACAGCAGAAATTGTGAGGATGGTGGTGTAGGATTGGATGGGGTTTTGATCTGTTCTCTCTATATAGGGTCACTGTGAGACAAAGTTAGTTCCATGACACCTAAAAACAATCACAAGAAAATCTTTCTTCCAAAGCACCAATCAATTAAAATTTTAAAGAAAAAATAATCTTTTAATGCCTTTGTTACTGATCCTGCTACATGCTGTGGAACTCCCAAAGGACCTAAGTTTTGTAAATTAAAATGTCTATTTTTAATTGAAATATTCATGGAAGGGGGATAGTTTATATTTCATTAATTCAGTCATAATTATGTATGGTGGTAAGGAGGTACCAGAATGAAATGAAAAAAAGTAATAGAAGTTCTGCTCAGCCTACTGGTGATTACTTTCCTTGTTTTGACCTTCCTGTATCAGAAATTTAAATTTTGTTTGCTTTCTTAGAGGGAACACTTAAACATTTAGCTTATCTAAGGTGCAATGACCTGTATAATAGAAGCAGAGAAAACTGCTAATTTAGAGATTTCAAATGGATAAACTTTGTAAATGGATTATGGAAATTTACATATAACAAATCAGCTTTAATCATGTAGTTAATGAACTTCCAGAATTTAACTGTGAACTTTTCAAATACAGGGTTACGTTTATATTCAAAGTCAAGTACATACAAACCAAGGGTGCGTAAGAAACAATTCAAAGGTCTTCATAACTTTTGGAGACTTTTGATAATTTCCTGAATTTATAATAGTATCTGCGAACAGGTGTATTAGACAAGTTTGTCTTCACTTCATTTGAATGTTTCCATAGCTTGGCTTCTTACTACAGATGCAGAGAAAGTTTATTAGGCACAGAGATCTGTGCCTTGGTATCTATTTTCCTTCTGTTCTATTGCTTGAGTTGCACATAGGATATAGTCAATATATATCCAGTGTGTAAAACTATGCTGTGCCTCTGACTAAACCATGATTTTTCAACAGAATTACTCGAGGGACCATATGGAGCATGAACCTTGCCCTAAAGATTCTCATCATCTCTCTCTCTCATCATTACCTGTTAAAGTATTTCATCATAGTTTGAATCATTTATGTTAGAGGGCTGCTGAGACCTGGAATAAAGAATGAAAATGTGACAAATGATCATTTATTGTTCATTAACTATCATGATTAGAACAGTCTGCCTCTCAGAATGAGGGTCAGCGTTAAGAAATGAAACCATCTTTTAGAATATTCTCCGGATTGAAATGAAGCTGTTCATTATCTGATCATTAGGGTTCATGCCAAATAAACACATCCTTTAAGTAACCAAACTCTCAATTGTTCATTTAGTCATTTTCTTAGATTGGAAGTAACAAACCAATTGTGCAATCTTCAAATTGTCATCAAACTGTAGAATGGTATTTAATAATAATAGCAAGTATTAGTACAGATCAAATTACTATAGAGCAAATGAGCCTAATTCTGAGTTCATATGTGGTAACTGTCCATTTTATTGTGCAAGTCAAGTCAGGACCAACTCATAATTGACCTTCCAGGTTTTCAGAAGCCATAAACTACGTGGGAAGAAATTGCCTATCCTTTTCCTACAGAGCAGCTGGTGGACTTGAACCACATGCCTTTGGAACTGCAACATAGCTTCTTATAGAAACTACAGTTATTCATTAAGTTAAAAGTTACAGTAATTGATTTTTAGCATATTATCTTAACCTCTGTGTTAAAATAATTGATATTGGAGAACTAGCCTCAAATCGTAGAGGGAAAAATATCCTAAGAAGTATGGAAACAAGATAATTTAAGGTGAACTATTGTTGTCTCCTTATTCCGAGTAAAGAAGATCAGAGAAAACCCAAGAAGCAAGGAAACAATTTTATTAAAGACCAATGGAATATATAGCCATTACTCTTCATGACCTGGAGACTAGAAGGTGTCCAGTTTTCAAAACTGATATATCTGAAAGAGATTACTTTAGAAAAGACTGGAAAAAGTAGGAGGAAAAGGGGACCAAATCTTAAATAATATTAAACAGCAATAAAACAGGCTTACTAGTCAGATAGAAACTGACAGAACCTTTGAGACTATGGCCCTTACATCACTCTGAAAGGTAGAACTATACTTACCCATGTATCTCAGTTTTCAAACACATAATAAACAGGAATACAAAGTGAACAGCAACACTAGAAAGGCACAGACTCCCTAGAACAAGAAATCATTTGTGATTAAAGTGGTAGAATTTCCCAAGAATGGACTGAGATGACAGGAAGGAATAGAAGAGCAAGAGAAGAAATAGAAAGCATAAGAAGAAACTAAGATGAGTAACATTACAATGCAGGAATTGCAAACAATGACATGAAACAAAATATGGATGAAATGCTGAATGGAAAACTAAACATCACTATAAACCTTTATCTAAACATTTAAAGAAAAGTATACACGCTTATTTAAGTATAAACCAAAGAATTTCTGTGTGAACGGAGTGACAAGTATAACAAAATGCCTTATTTCTAGCAGCAATAAATGGTACAATTTATTTTTGACAAGTAAGAATTCTGAGTTTTTGTCAATATTTTTAGAAATTCATCTTGCAAACTTGGGAATATTGGTTAACAAACAAGAGTCTAAGTCTCCTTATTAAAAGTGATTATTTTACTTGCCTCACTTTATTGGGTTAT
This sequence comes from Elephantulus edwardii, assembly GCF_000299155.1. NCBI lineage: Eukaryota > Metazoa > Chordata > Mammalia > Macroscelidea > Macroscelididae > Elephantulus > Elephantulus edwardii. The sequence goes on along the minus strand of NW_006399793.1, from coordinate 8,252,598 downwards.
TGAAGGAATTAAAAAGCCGACTTAGAAATATTTAACTATAATTAGAAATTCAAAATGTAATTTCCGGAAAGAGTCGCTCATGGATTACCTCATCCTTCCTCTTGGTTCAGGTTTCTGGCATCAATTTCAGGAAGACAATATGTATCTTCTTGTTGCTATTGTTTGTTGTTAAGGGTCATGGAGTCAAGTACGACTTATATTGACCTTATGAACAACAGACCTGAACACTGACCTATCCTGTGACAGTCCGCTGCTGCAGACTCTGTATCAGTTCATCTCATTGATGATCTTCCTCTCCTTTGCTGCCCCTCTATCTTTTCAAGCTTTGTGTCCCTTTCCTTGGTATAGCCTCACCTAACAACATATACAAAATATGTGAAAAGTTTCACCACCTTTGCCTCCAAGGAACGCTGTGATTGTACTTTCTTCAAGACATAGATGTTCGTTTTATTGAGATATTTAGCACTCTTCTATACCACCACAACTCAAATTCATCTATTTTTCTCCTGTCATTTTTATTCATTGTCCAACTCTCAGATGCATGATAGGTAATTGGAAAGAATGTAGTTTGACTAAGACACATGTTAGTCTTTAATCTGACATCATGATGGATGGTTGCTATTGTTAGGTGTCATTACCCATAGTAATCCTGTGCACAACAAATAGAAACCTGACCCAATCCTGTACTAGCTTCACAATCTTTTCTATGCTTAAGCCAGTTGTAGTCACTGTATCAGTCGATCTTGGTGAAGGCTTTCCTCTCCTTTTCTAATCCTCCACATTTCAAGCCTAGTGTCATTTTCCAGGACTAGACCTCTTGACAACATGGTCAAAATATGTGAGAGAAAATGTCATAATCTTTCCTTGTAAGGAGGACCTGGTAGCAATTCATCTAAAACATATTTTTTCCTTTTTGCACTTTAGGGTAGATTTAATACTCTTCACCCATACCATGATTTTGAGGCATCAAATCTTCCAGCTGTTTTATTCATTATTCTAAAATCAAATGCATATTAAGCAATTAAAAATACCATTATGTGGTTTAGATGCACCTTAGTCATTAAACTGACATCCTTGGTCTTTGATATTTCAAGAAGTCCTTGACAGAGTGCCCAAAATAGTGTTATTGTTTTTACTTGCCATCGAGTTGCTTGCAACTCAAAGCCACCCTAGGTACAACATCCATCCTGATGCTGCCAATTGGTCCAGTGGTATGAACAATGTATGTTTTGATTCTTTTTTACTTTAATCATGAGTGTTAAATGCAAATCTAATTAAAATAAAATCTAGAGAACTACAGTATTTGCTCAATTTGTAATAAGTTACCTCTGTACGGCAAGTGGAGACACCAGTGCTATATGACCTAGAAGAATGTTTGAACAAAAACAATAAAAAACAGGCCTGAGAGTCATGGATTAAGTCACCCACCTTTGGCTTGGTGGCATCCCTTTCTGTCCACTGGGCCAACTGATCTCTCTCTCTCTCTCTCTCTCTCTCTCTCTCTCTCTCTCTCTCTCTATATATATATATATATATATATATATAGTTTGCTGTGATGCTAAACACTGTGACACTGTTGAAGCAAATATGGTAATGATTACCCATGGTGGACAGTGTTTGGTACAACTCCCCAATTAAAATAAACTTGGAAGCAGGAGTAGCAACCACATCTGAGATAGTTTGCCTCCAGAGACTCTATGAAAGTGGAGGAATGATGAAAAGTATACAAGTGCTCAGGTCTTTCATTCATAGGGTTCCTTTGAGTCATCTACTCAATGGCACTTAAGAACAACCACTACATACAAACACACACACACACACACACACACACACACACACACACACGTATACGCTGTTGTTATGTGCTGTCGACTAACCTGTGACTCATAGTGACCCTATGTACAACCCCCTAAACCCTGGTCTGTCTTGTGCCAGTCTCACTGTCTCTGACACCCCCACCCCCACTACTCCAGTCGCTGAATCAATCCACCTGATAGAGGGTCTTCCTCTTCTTTGCTGTCCCTCCACCCTCCCAAGCATGACAACCTTCTACAAAGACTGATTGCCCCTTTCAATACGTCCAAAGTATGTCAGACAAAGCTCCAGAATTCTTATCTCCAAGGAGCAGCCTGGTTTAACCCTCTCTAGGATAAACCTGTTCATTTTCTTAGCAGTCCATGGTACATTCATTACTCTTCTCCAGCACCACAGCTCAAAGGCTTCAATTCTCCTTCTACCCTCCCTAGTCATTGTCCAACTCTCTGATACAGAAAAATTGTGCAAATACCATGGCATGTATCAAGCGCACCTATCTCCAGAATGACATCATGACTCTTCAGTACACTAGAGAAGTCCCTAAGAGCAGACTTTCCCATCACAATAAGTCTTTTAATTTCCTGGCTGCTGGTGCCAAGAGCGTTGAATGTGGAGCCAAGCAGAATAAAGCTGTGAACAATCTCAATCTCTTCACCATCCATCCTGATGATGCCAGTTGGCCCATTGGTGAGAATCTTTGTCTTCTTGATATTGAGCCTCAATCCATATTGAAGGCTGCAGTCCTTGACCTTCTACAACAATCACTTCAGGCCCTCGTCAGCATCAGCAAGCAGAGTTGTGTCATCTGTATAACACAGATTGTTGATGAATCGTCTACCAATCCTGATGCCACGCTTGTCCTCATAGAGTCCAGCCTCCCGGATAATCTGTTCTGCATACGGGTTGAAAAGGTATGGAGATAGGACACATCCCTGGCATACACCCTGCCCAAATTTCAACGATGCAGTGCTTTCTTGCTCTGTTGTTCTGACGACTGCCTCTTGGTCCAAGTACAAGTTTCTCATTAGCACGATCAAGTGTTCTGGGATTCCCATTTTTCTCAGAGTCAGCCACAGTTTGCTGTGATCCACACAGTCAAATGCCATTACATAATTAATGTAACATGTACATTCTTCTGGTACTCCTTGCTTTGAGCAAAGATCCATCTAATATTAGCTATAATATCCCTAAAACCATAACCCCTTCTAAACACAGCCTGAACTTCTGGCAGTTCTCTGTTGATGTGCTGCTCCAGTCGTTTTTTTTAATAATCTTCAACAGAATTTTGCTTGCATGCGATATCAATGTTATTGCTCAATAATTTCCACACTCTGTTGGATCATCTTTCTTTAGAATGGGAACAAATATAGATCTCTTCCAGTCAGTTGGCCTAGTGGTTGTCCTCCAGATTTCTTGGCACAGCTTGGTCAGGGAGCTCTGTGGCCTAGTGCCAAGAAGCTGTGCTTCAGTACTGAAGGCATGCAGTTTGAGGCCACCATATATATTATATGATATCTAAAAAAAATCATATGATATCTAAAATATATTTGTATAACATTTCTATTATATTATATGTAGTTATTTAGATATTGTTATAAACTAGTGCATACAGTTAATGCACAGTCATTATTAATTTAAACTCCACTAACAAATAACCTCTAATGTGTCTAATAACCAACATATTATGCTTTTTAATCAACCAAATACATACACCCTCTTATCATACAAAGCACAATCTTAAATCAATTCTAATCCCCATGCATATCACTGCCATTATATTTCATGAATCACCATTTCAAAAGCGGCAGCCTGCTTGTGTTATATCCTTCTTCTTGATTTAGATTCACAACGTATCGTGATTTCTGTACTGAAACTATACCTGGTGTCTTGTCCTTACTTCAAGACTGTCGCATCTAAAATCACCCATTCTTTCCTATTAAAGAAGATGTCTCAGTGGATTTATCAGCACATTTTTCCAGGCAACTGTGATATAATGCATTTGGTAACTCTAAATTTTAGATGACTGCAATCTTTCCAAATCATTGAAGAGCAGGGATTTCAATTTAAGGACTAAGGTGCACCTGATTCAACATTTTAAATCACTTGTTTTGGATCTGAAAGCTGAACAATGAATAAAAAAAAATTACAGAATATTTGATGCCTTTCAAATATGATGTTAGATAAGAATACTAAATATTCTAAGGATTGTCAGAAGAACAAACAAATGCATTTTGGAGAAGTTGCAGCCACAGTGTTTTTTGTTGTTATTGTTAAGTACTGTAGAATTTAGTACAGTCTATAACGACCCTATGAACAACAGATCTGAACGCTGTCCGATTCTGTGCCATCCTCATGCTTTTTGACATATTGGAGGCCATTGTGGCAGTCCCCGCATCAATCCACCTGTTCTAGAGACTTTCTCTCCTTCGCTGACCCTCTATGCTTCCAAGAATCATGTTCTTTTCCAAGGAATAGGCCCTTCTAAAACATGCCAAAAGTTTGTGAGGTGAAGCCTCATCATCCTTGCCTCCAAAGAGCACTCTGACAGCACCTTACCCAAGACATATTTGTATGTTCTTTTGGCAGCCCATGGGATGTTCAACAATTTTCTCCAAAACCACAGCTCCAAGACATCATTTCTACTTCTGTCATTCTTATTCATTGTCCAGCTTTCAGATGCATAGCAAGTGATCAAAAGGACCTCATTACTCCTCAATAATTTGGAGAGGTCTCTAACTGCAGAATTTGCCAGTGCAATACGTCTTCTAATTTCTTATCTGCTGGTATTAATGGTATTAACTGTGGATCTACAAAAGATAAAGTTTTTGACAATTTCAATCTTCTCCATTATCATGATGTTTCCTATCAGTGTAGCGGTAAAAATTTTTGTTTTCTTGACATTGAGATTCAACCCATTATGAATAATATAGTCTTTGAACTTCTGCAACTTGTGCTTCAAGTTGTCCTCACTTTCAGCAAGTAAGGTGTGTCATCTGCATAATATGGGTTACTGCGGTTACCACTAACGTGTTCTTAGGAAAAGCTATTCCTTGGAGAAGAATATCCGTTTTAAAAGGTGAATAGTATGCGAAAGTGAGGAAGATCTCCAAGAGATGAATGGGCACAGTAACTACAGTAATGGACTTGAGTGTGTCAGAGTTCAGGCGATGAAACGGGAAAGTACATGCTTCAATCTGTTGTTCATAGTGTTGCTATGAGTTATACTTGAATCAGTAGCACCTAAAAACACTCCAACTAGATATCAAAGCTTTAACTTAGTCAAAACTATTGTACAAAGAACATGACCACCAGCATACTTGTATAGTAAGTATTTTTTGATCAATGCTTGAAGTACAAAATTTATTTAAACCAGAGAACTCAGTATACACTAAAATGTACACATTCATGCATATGTAAATACACACACATACATGTTTACACATCTTTATGTATTCAAGTGCGTATGTGCACATGCATGTATGTATACATGTACTCACCTACACACATGAAGAATCTGATCCTTGAGGAACAAGCACATAAAAAGAGTTACTGTTTCATGGTGCTTTTTTCGTGTTTCACCTTTACTCTATTTTTATATTAGAGTATTATTAAAATCAAACACAAGCAAAATATTTCTAAAGATTATCCAAAAACAACTAGAACAGTACATACATGGAGAACTGTCAGAAATTCAGGCTGGGTTTATAGGAGGTAGTGGCACCAGGAATATTATTACTAATGTTACACATGGACTTCACCTGATGGTATGCATAGGAATCAGATCGATTACATCTGTGGATGAAATGCTGGAGAAGGTCAATATCAGCTGTGAAAACTAGGCCAGGAGCTGATTGTGGAACAGAACACCAACTACTCATATGCAAGTTCAATTTGAAACTGAGGAAAATTAAACCAAATCCACAAGAGCCAAAATATGACTTTGATTTCATCCGACCTGGATTTCAGAATCATCTCAGGAGCAGGTTTGAGGCCTTGAGCACTAATGAGTAAAGGTCAGATGGGTTGTGGGAGGATGTCAAATGTAACATCCAGGAAGAGTGCAAATGGTCATTACAAAGACAGAAGAGGAAGAAAAGACCAAAATGGAAGTCTGAAGAAACTCTGAAGATTACACTGGAGCGTAGAGAAGCCAAACACAAGGAAGATTTCAAGATACTAAAGAGCTGAACAAAAGATTTCAAAAGGCAGCTCGGAATGGAAAAGCAAAATATTACAATGAAATGTGCGAGGAGCTAGAGTCGAAAAATCAAAAGGGCTGAACTCGTTCAGTCAGCATTTCTTAAGCTCAAGGAACTGAAGAACAAATTCAAGCCTAGAGTTGCTATAATCAAGGATACTTTAGGCAGAATATTAAATGATCCAGGAAGTATTAAAAGAAGATGGAAAGAATATACTGAGTCACTGTATGAAAAAGAATTGGCACACACAGAAGAATTTAATGAAATAACATATGGGCAAGAGCCTATGGTGATGAAGGAAGAAGTTCAAGATGCTTTGAAGGCCCCAGAAATAGATGATATACCAAATGACCTATTTTAGCTAACAGATGCTGCCCTGGATGTGCTCACCAAGTTGTGCTAAGAAACCTGGAGAACAGCCACTCGGCCAACTGACTGGAAGAGACCTATATATTTGTTCCCATTCCAAAGAAGGGTAACCCAACAGAGTGTGGAAACTATAGAACGGTATCATTGATTTCACATGCAAACAAGATTCTACTGAAGATTATCCAAAAATGACTGGAACAGCACATCAGCAGAGAACTGCCAGAAGTCCAGGTTGGGTTGAGAAGGGGTCGTGGTACTAGGGATATTGTAGCTGATGTTAGATGGATCTTAGCTGAAAGCAGGGAATACCAGAAGAATGTCTATCTGTGCTTCAGTGATTACCCAAACGTGTTTAACTGTGTGGATCGTAACAAACTGTGGCTGACTCTGAGAAGAATTGGAATCCCAGAACATTTAATCATGCTAACGCAAAACCTATACTTGGACCAAGAGGCAGTTGTCAGAACAGAGCAGGGTAACACTGCATGGTTCAAAATTGGGAAGGGTGTACGCCATGGATGTGAAGAATATCTGTGTTTTATTGCCAATGCAAAGGATGTGACTGTGCAGGCCATAGCCAAGTATCTCCAATCTTGAAAAGAATGGTATTTCCAGAACACTTAACTATACTTACATGAAATTTACACCTAGACCAAGAAGTTGTTGTCAGAACAGTTCAAGGGAACATTGCATGTTTAGAATTAAGAAAGGACTGCACATTCTTCCTGTATTTATTCTATCTTTATACTGGGATAATAATTTGAAAAGCTGTATTTATGAAGAAGAATGTGGCATTAGAATTGGAGAAAGACTAAACAACAATCTGTGTTATGCAGATGGCACCACCTTGCTTGCTGAAGATGAGAACTTAAGATACTTGCTGCAGAAAATCAAGGACTACAACCTTCAGTACGGATTACAATTCAACATTAAGGAAACAAAAATCTTCAACACTGGGTCAAAATGCAACATCATGATAGATGGAGAGATGACTGAAATTGTTAACAATTTAGTTTTGCTTGGATTCACATTCAACACACACACTTGGTACCAGCAGTCACGAGATAAGAAGATGTATAGTTTTGGGGTAATCTTCAGTGAGGTACCTCTCCAAAGTCCTGAGAAGGAATGATGTCAGCTTTTAAGATCAACAGGTGCATTATTCAAGCCATGATATTTCAAATTATCTACTATTAATATGAGAACTAGACAGTGGATAAGAATGATGGACTAATGATTGATGCCTTTGAGTTGTGATGCTGGACAAGAGTACTAACTATCGCATAGGCTGCCAAAAGAACAAGTAGATTTGTCTTGCAGAAAGTGTAACCAGAATGCACTTTATGAGCAAGGCTGGTGAAGCACTATCTCACATTCTTTGGTCATGTTGTTAGGATAGGCTATTACTTGAAAAAATACCATTTTGCTTGGAAAAAAGATGGTCAGCAAAAAAGAGGGAGATTCTCAGCAAGATGAATTGATAAAGTGACTGTGGCAATGAGTTTAAGTACATCAGAGATGATAAAGATTATGCAAAATAGGACAAATTTCAATTCTAGTATTTCTAAGGTCTCGAGGAGTTGTATATGGTTTTGAGGTACCTAACAACATCAATAACAACAACATACTTTCATTCATAAGATATTGTTAGTTTGGGGAAAAGATTGAATAAGTAATACTTTTGGAAAAAGGAAACAAATTTTTTTT
>NW_006399793.1:8228675-8244404 GCF_000299155.1 Elephantulus edwardii | reverse complement strand
ATTATACGTCATAATCTGATCTTAAAAAACAAAAAATTAATCCAGGCATAATATTGATCTTAATTTGAAATAAAAAAATTATTATTACGTATAGCAAAAACAAGAACATTCATAAAAATAAACAGAATTTGTAGCAAAATGACTTAGAATTGAATGAAAAGAAGGCTGAAGAATAAAACTTAGCAATGGGGATACTTGACATCATAGAGTTAGAATTTAACTAGTCCATGTCAGTGAGAAATCCAAGGTATTAAGAACATAATCCATCTAAAATATGAACACTCTTGATTTCACACTAGTTATACAAAGTCACTGCAGTCAATCTCCTATTTATTTTTAAAGCAACTAACAAAATTCCATTAATTACTGTTGACAAAAGGTTCTTATAAGATTTAGTGTGAGATGGCAACATTTTAATATAGCAACATCCCTTGGAAGTGCTGAAATGTGAGGTCTTGTCCTTTTCTCAAATTATTGTCATGACCAACTAATTATTCATAAGATACTAAAGACATGTCAGAATGGAAATTATTTTATGAACACAAGCAGTGCTCAATTGAGGAAGAACCAGTGTTCCACGCATTTTGGTTGCCTTAAGAATTCAAACAGAAGGGAGTAATTATTCTACTTAGAGACAGTGAAAAAGTTGTGCAGTGAAATGTAAAAGAAAAGAAAGAAGCAACTAGATTTTTTTGTTGTATAGTCAGACCAACTTATTCTTTTTTTATTTGAATTTTTTTACATATCAACTTTCTAACGTCAGAAATATAATAGCATTGTTTTTACAAAGTAAAGAGAACATGTATTCTAATTCATACATATTTTCCTATTATTCCTTTTGATTTTGTACAGTTTCTATTGTTTCATTATCATATTCATTCATAACCAGTATTTATTTATTCTCTACACTGTAACTGAAAGATTATCATACTTGAAAAGTACATATTCTAGTTACATAGGGGTGCATACTTCTGATATAAAGATAACTCAGCTTGCATCTTTGGTTATGCTTTATCTTTGCGAATATAATTTATCTTTTGAAAAAAATTGATATTATTTCATGATATGATTTAGAAATAAAATGAATACTTGCTTTTCTGAGTGGTAAAATGTAAAATTTTAACTACAGTAAATAAACAAATGTGTACATAATGACTAACACACCGAAGAATTAGCATAGTAAGTCCCAAAGATAATTTCATCAGGAAGGGCTATGTTGGATACCAAACATGTATTTAAAACAATTCCAGCATGAATAGATCACATATGTCAAGGAGTTTATGTTCATTATTCTGGTTATCATAGCAGGATTTTTAAGATTTATTCAAATGTCTATGGTAAATCAGTGCCAATCAAATGTTGCATCAAATAAGCCTTTCATGAATTCTATCTATGAATTAAACTCTGAGGATTAATACTGAGATCAAATGGTCAGGGGGAAAAAAGTGTAATTCAGTGTAGAGAAATTAGTTTAAATCTTCTCTCTGAAAGTTCTTTTACTCAAAATGAATCTTAGTTACTTTTGTATTTTAAGGGCAATATTTTCTCCTGCTGTGTTGTTATAAAACATTAAAAAGAATTTGTGTGCACTCTTCTATTTGTTTTAAAAAATTTCTCTGGGCACACCGAGATTTTCATATTGGCCCTCAAAAATTAATCCTCTATTGGTGTGTACCATTCACAGATAACAACTGAGCTATTCAAATGCATAAACCTATGTTGTTGTTGTTGTTGTTATGTGCCGTCCAGTCGCTTACAACTCATAGTGACCCTATGTACAACAGCCCTAAACTCTGCTCTGTCCTGTGCCAATTGCACAATTTCTGATACACCCATCACAATTGTCCCAGTTGCTGAATCTATCCACCTCATAGAGGGCCTTCCCCTCCTGCGCTGTCTCTCTAACCTACCAAGCATGATATCCCTCTCCGAGGACCGGTCCCTCCTTACAAGTCCAAAGCATGTTAGATGGAGCCTCAGAATCCTTGCCCCAAGGAGCCTCCTGGTTTGACCCTTTCCAGGATGAATCTGTTTTCCTAGTAGTCTATGTCTCAATACTCTTCTCCAGCACCACAGCTCAAAGGCATCAATTCTCCTTCTATACTCCTTAGTCATTGTACAACTCTTTGATTGATGCATAACAAGTGACTGGAAAGACCATAGCCTGTATCAGATGCACCTTAGTCTCCAAAGAGACACCATTGCTCTTCAGTACTTTGGAGAGGTCCCTAACAGCAGACTTTCCCATCCAAATACATTTTAATTTCCTGGCTGCTGGTGCCGAGAGTGTTGACTGTGAAGCCAAGCAAACTAAAGCTGTGAACAATCTCAATCTCTTCACCATCCATCCTGATGCTGCCAATTGGCCCAGTGGTTAGAATCTTTGTTTTCTTGACATTTAGCTTCAGTCCATATAGGAGGCTGTAGTCCTTGATCTTCTGCAGCAAGCACCTCAGGTTCTCCTCCGTTTCAGCAAGCAGGGTTGTGCCATCTGCATATGGCAGATTGTTGATAGATCTTGCACCAATCTTAGCCCCACATTCCTCTATACCTTTTATATTTTTATAAGTGTAAAAACAGTCATTTTGATAGCAGACATTTTGAAAAATGCAGGTCAATACCTGTCGCAAATATCAAGGCAATGCAACACTAACATGCCCATTAGGGGCTTACTCACCCCCGAGAAATAGCTATATTATGAGTCCTGGAATCTATCCCAATTTCTATCTTTTAAAATAATCATATTTCAGAATAATAATGCACTTATACCTATAAAAGGTCTCATTACACAGATAAAGAATAATTTAAGTAATCAACTTCATTTTGCTGAATGTCCATTTCAAATTATTTTGTTATTGTTGTTTTTATATGCCATTGAGTCCAGTACTATTCAAAGCAACCCAATGAAAAACAGCCCTGAATCTTGCCCTATCTTGAGCCGATCTCACTGTCTCTGTCTCACTTGCCTCCATTGCCAAAGTCACTCATTACATCTTTATACAAAATATTAATGTATATCTCTGATTTTTACTTTGGATATGAAATTAACAATCAAAGAATGGAATACTTTTAGTCTGTACCATATCTTTCTTCAAAATTCTATCAGTTTAAGCCTCTTGTTTAGAGTCAACACATCCTCCTGGCTGGCCTTTGAATTTAAAATTTGGTTAGGCCCTGGGACTGTGACCCTCAGTCCTAACTAACTATAATTTAAAGGAGCATTTTTCTCAGTGATGCAGCACTGGTCTGTCAATTTACTGGACTAAGGTAACTTGGAGTGTCTGTGATGCTGAACTCTGTGCCATTGGGTTGCTAAAGCTATGGTAGATAATATTTGGTCCACCACCTCTGTGGTGGAGATTAAGACATGTTTGGAAGCAAAAGGGGCATCCACTTCCTAAACAACATGCCTCTGGAAGCTATAAAACTCCATGAAACAATGATAGTTATAGAAAGACTTCAGTTCTTTTGTTTATAAGATCGCTAAGAGTTACGCTCGACCAGATGCCAATCAGCAACAACAAGAAGAACAAGATATATCTCTAAACTCAATAACATCAAGTGAATTTCAATTCATGACAACCATCTAAGAATACCATTCTCTCAAATGGTTTCTGAAGCTGTAAATTTATATGGAAGCAGATTGCAACATCTTTCTGTCCTGAAGCAGCTTGTGTATCCTTTGAATTTCTACCCATGTGGTTAGTACTGACCTATCCCTACCATCAACATATAAGATTGCGAACTTCACCATTTACACATTAGATATATAAGATTACTAAATATGGCACTATTACTAAAAATGGCACTGGGTGATGTCCAATTTTCTTTTTTTCTATGAATGCTAAGGATACATTATCTTATCCAGTTAGAAATTGTATACTGAGGATCATAAGGAATGATAAGGAACAGACTGGTTTGTTTGTTCTTTTGGCAATCCTTAGGATATTCTCCATCAACACAATTCAAAATACTTAAAAGAATGGGGCAAAATTTAAATACATAAGTCAAAGAAGTATTTTAAAAATAAAATATTTTGATATACAGAGTAAAATTGTACTTGTATCTCAGTTTATTTGACTTAGAATAATAATTTATTCTAACACAAAGATGGTTTGTCTCTGCCAGTTTGAATCTGCCAAACATTGACAATCTTCTCCTGTGTGATTTTCAGCCTCCAAAAACTCATTGAAGTGTCAGCTTTGTGTCTGTTTTTATTAGAGGATAATAAGTTTGAGAGTTTCAATGAATCACTACAAAGAGCTATTTTAGAAAAATTAACTTTAAACTAGACAAATAAATATATCAAGTGTACAATTAAGTGAAGGATGTTGTGTACAGTTGAATCGTAACTGACCCATAAGTGACCCTCCAGCAGGATTTCAGGGACTGTTAATCACTACAGGAGGAGCTTACCCATCCTTCTTCCTCTGAGCTTCTGGTGGCCCCAAACTCTGTGTCTTCAGGATTGCAGTGCAGCTTCTTGCCACTGAGTCACCAGAGCTGCCTAAGTCAATGATAAAGTGAGAACAGGGTGGGGGGTGGGGAAAAAAGAAAAGAAAAAAGTTCATTAACAGAAATGGGTGTGCTTGTATGTGTGTGTATGTGTGTAGGGAAATCCAGAGATGATGAAGATGGCACAGGATAAGACTAAGTTCAGATCTCTTGTTCATAGAATCACTATGAGTCATACTCGACAGCACCTAGCAATAACAACAACAATACACAGTTGGTACATTGAGCAAGCACTAAGATGCCAACCAAAAGTTCTAAGTTTGAACTCATCAGATACTCTACGGTAGATAGACATGGAAGTCTGTTTTCATAATGATGTAGATGCACTAAATGAATCATGCACTAGTTCTAAGATATGTAAACAGGTGAAATTAGGACTGTTTGGCATGGGACAGAGTAGGATTTAGAGCTGTTGTTTACAGGGTCGCTATGAGCCGCAAGTGACTCGAAGGCACATAACAACAACAACAACAACAACAACAAGCACATGCTTGGGAAGAGGATATTTCAAAAGTATTAAAGATATAAATTTAGGACTTAAGCCAACAAAATCAAGACATATTTAAGACATTTTATTTGGGACTAATAATTTTTTTCTGCACTCGTAGAATTCTTCCCATGCATTTGAAAATTAGAAAATGAATAAGGATTCCTGACGAAGACTCAATATCTTTGAATTTTAATGTTAGAGAGGAATAAGTTTCCCATGAATTGCCAAAAGAACGAATACGTCTGTCCTCGAGGAAGTGCACCAGGGTTTTCCTCAGAAACAAAGACATAACTCACTTAATTTAGGCATGTTATTGGAAATGACCAGTACTTGGAAAATTATATCATGTTGGGAAAGATAGAGGGTCATACAAAGAGAAAGGAGACTTCGAACAAATTGGATTGGCATAATGACTGCAAGAATGGACTTGAGCGTATGGGAAATCACGAGGGTGGCACAGGATAGAGCAAGTACTAATCAGCCTGATGACACTTAGTAGCAAAATTCATGTAGATACACTAGTAAGAAACTAGAAAATCAAAACAGAAGTTGAGAAGTGTGGAGTACTATGATTATTCAAGTTAGCCAGTCTTACACACACACACACACACACACACACACACACGCACACGCACACATGCATACACAGAAAGAATACTATGTAGGACTGCAAATATAGGGATAGCATTAATATCTTGGCTATATGCTGAGTCTCACACTCAAAGACTCTAAGAATATGCCTTTTAGAGGTACATATTTTCCTTTGTATGAAAGACTAACATAGATTCCTAAATGGGAAACCTTTTTCATCTCCTTTGACTTTATATATAATTTATTTTCTTTGAGAGAAGCCAAAAGTGTCTAATACTTTCTAGAAGAGGTTTCAAATTTCAATAGATTTTGCCAAAAGAATAATCTGATTAACAGATCATAATTACTGAAGTTCTAGCTAGCTTTTCAGGTGTTTAATTTCACTCTAAAGACACGCGTCCCATTATCTTAGTATGAAGCTGTCACTGCATTTAAACTTGCTCCTTTGTTTCTTCAAGCAGCTAGTATTATCTTCATCTGAACTTTTTTAAAAAAAATATGTGTATTGTGAAGCATTAGTTTCATGATATAAAATTTGACAACCCCCCATTTTCTCCATTTCCTCCTTTGATAGTTTAGGTTGGCACATTGCTGTCCTGCTTCCCTTTATTCAGCGCATTTTCAATTTCTCTTCTGCATAGGTAAGTGATATGTTGTTCCAGGTGACTGGGTAGTTTGCCATCCTTAAACATATAATTTCCTACTTGGCTTCTTTGTGCCAAGCAGACTTGAACACATTCAATACATTGAAGTGCAGAGAAGAAGATTTCCCCATTTGCATTTTAAATATTTCATTATCCCATCTCCCATAAATCTGGATGATTCCCTCTGTCCATCTGACATAAGTTCTTGTACTCTGTAAGCTTGTATAATAGAAGGACCTATTTCCAAAGAGATAAAATACGAAGTATTGTGGTTGAACTACACATAATCCTTCAACTATAATATCCTTTTAATTACACTCACCATCATTTGTAAAAATGTTACTGCTTCAGAGCTACAGAAAAAAATGTGATGTATGTTTAATTCAGAAAACCATGTATGTTCTTGGTTCATAATTATTAGTATCAATTATTTTTACAAGATTGTTATTATTACTGTACATGTCCTTGAGGCAGTTCTAACTCATAGCAACACTGTGTGCAATAAATTGGAACACCACCCATTCCTGTAATATCTTCACAATCATTGCTATGCTTGATACCATTGTTGCAGTTCCTGGGTAAATGCTTATCGTAGAGGAATTTTACTTCACTCTAACCTTCCATGCACTCTGATGGCCTAGTGGGGGGGAGGAATTATACTACCAACCCAAAGGCAGAGTGTTTGAGTCTGCTAGACCCTTAATGGGAGAAAGATGGGTCATCTTCTCTCATGAGATTCACACATTGAAAACCTACTGGAGCATCAGCTGTGAGTCAGTTCCCACTTGAGGACAGTGAGCTTGGTTTTTAAGTTCTTCAAGAATCAGTTCCCCCTTGACAACATGTTTGAAGAACTCAAGATGAAGTTTCATCATCCTCACTTCTAGTAAGCATTCTGGATGTGCTTCTTCCAAAAACACACATTTTCCTGAAATATATTGTTATATTTACTATTCTTAACTAATATAGTAACTATATCAGTTCTTATTTGACTCTCCTTATTCAGCATTTAGTTTTCACATGCAAATGAAATGACTGATGCCATAGCTTTGGTCAGGCACACCTTAGTTATCAAAGTAACATCTTTACTTTTGAACACTTTAAAGAGTTCCTTTGTGGTATATTTATCCAATCCAATATATCCTTTGATTTCTTGACAATTCCACAAATGCCAATTAAAAAGAAAATGAAATCTCTGACAATTTTATGACTTTCTCTAATTATTGTTACTCTTTTGGCTTATGTATAGGTTCTACATTAAAAAATTAAGTTTTATGTAAACTTTGCTCTTTGCAATATTTTACATAATTTGTTATGATTCCCACAATTAAATACTTTCATATAGTAATGAAAACACATGTAAACATTTTTCTTTTATTCTCCACTTTTAGCTATTATATATCTGGCATCATCAATGATATCTCTTATTCCATACTGTCTTCTCAGTCCGATTTGGATTCTTCTAAGTTCCTTTTGTTATTTGCAACCTGTGTTGTTGCAACCTTTATCTTAATATTTAGACAAAATTTTCCTTTTCTTTGATATTGCTAAGAAGCTTTGATGGCATAATGTCACACAGTTAAAAAAAAAAAAAAAGATCGTGGTTGGAATCTATCAGCTGCTTCTATGGAGAAAGAGAAGCAGCCTCCCGGAAAGGTTTACATTCTTGGAAAGAAGGTGGAGGTTCACTATGAGTCAGTATCGACTTGATAGTAGTGAGTTTTGGTTAATATTAATGATATTTCCTGATTCATTCCCACGTTATAGTAAATCATTTATGTTTGGAATGAATATTGATCTCTTCTAGCTGGTTGGCCAGGGAGCTGTCTTCCAAATGTCTTGGCATAAGTAAGATTGTGTTTCCAGAATTGCATTCATTTGTTGAAATTTCTCAATTGTTATTCTGTCATTTCCTACAAATTTGCTTTTGCCAATTGTATTTTACAATGTATATGTAGCCAATAGTAAATCTCTAAGTACATCTTTAAAAAATTTAGCACATTTATTGTGCCAGAAATTAAATCTTTGAGCAAATTTATTAGAATATGCTTGCTATCAGGAAGGGAAAAGAGTAGAGGAAGGAAAAATCTAATATAACTTAAACTTTCAGTGGCCATAACTTATCTAAGTCAAGATTTCTTTGTCATTAGAAGAGGAAGAGAAGTGGCAGTAATCCACCATTAATCTGCTCAAGTGACTTACCCACCACCATTCTACACAAATTCCTGACACAATTAAGAGCCATCTGTGTAGTTGATAGAGAATACAGAAAGATTTGAAAAATGTCCCTTTTGTTGTTAAATATTATATTCAAATACTAGTTGCAGATATGGTGAGATTTTTAGTACAGGGGCTTCAACAAATGATATTTTTCTCCTTGAAATATTTTTTGAGAAAATATGTTCATACTTTTTACTGAAAATGAATTTTTATTGATAAGCTTACATGAATAAAAAACTACCCCATAAGAGATATTATTGATTTCCCAATGCTAACATCTGCATGATATTCAAAGAAAGAATTTCTTCTCTGTCAGTACACAGATTATCAGAGGAAAATTAGTATAAAGGATCAAAGATAATGGATAGGAAGAATCAAATACTAATTGGGTTGTAGAATTTATGCTTCATGAGTGGGAGGAAAATGTTGATGGGAAGAAAGGTCTTCAAGATTGAAATAGCCCTCATAAAATCATGAGTTGGCCAAATTCAGCACCATTGAGTTGGAGGTTATACATTTACGTGGAGGAGATTACTATCAAGAAACAAAGTATCTATACCCCTGACATCTTCTTCATCTGCACCTTCAAAGGGACTTGGACATGCAAAATGTGTTGATTGAATTGTGTTCCTAAAAAAAATACTTTGTAAAACCTAATTTGTTGTTATAATTCCATTTGATAATGGGTTTTCTGTTTTAATAATGAGGTAAAATTCTTGGCAATAAAAGGAGTCAATCTCTTACAAGAGATAAAAGGAGCAGACTAGGCAAGTAGAAGTGGGGAAAAAGGAATCATAATTCATGAAAATCACTCAGCAGCAAAATTTTTAAAAGACATAAACTTTTACCAAGAATCAACAAAGATATAGTACATCTATAGTCTAGAGTCCTGAATTTTACTTTTAATTCCTAAACAGTGGAAAAAAACACATATTTGTTAAAGTCATTTATTTATTGTATGTCTTTTTTGCTTTTTCTTATTATTAATTTCAATGAACATTTACAGAGACTTTAGATTTCCATTCACTCATTGTCGCATATTTCTCCCTGTCCACCCCTCACCCCCCAGTTCACTCTTCTCTTTGAAAAGAAAAAGAAAAATTCTTTCACTGGTATGCAATCCCCCCATACACACAGCCTCCAAGTCTACTCCACTATGCAGCCTTCATTCTGGACTCTTGTCATGCCATAATACCCAAATATATATTGCTTTTAAACAGTTCTTTCCCTCTGTTTCAATGCTGTATAGCTAATTTATCCTATCTTTCTCAGTCTCACCCCAACCCTGATGTCAGTCCCATTCTACAACAGTGGCACTTTGCAGTATTTGTCCTTTTGTGACTGATATATTTCACTCAATATAATGTCCTCCAGGGTCACCCATTTAAATAGTATTTCATGAGTTCCTTGTTTTACAATGAAACATAGTATTCCATTGTGTGACTATACCACAGTTTCTCCATCCATTCATTTGTTGATGGGCACTTAGGCTGTTTCCAACTCCTTGCTATTTTGAACAAAGCTGCAGTAAACATGGGTGTGCATATATCTACATGGGTGGAAGTTATGGTTTCTTTAGAGTATATTCAAAGTAGAGGAATTGCTGGGTCAAATGATATTTCTATTTGCAACTTTTTGTGAAAGCTCCATAAAGCCTTCCATAGTGGTTGCACCATTTTACACTCCCACCAACAGTCAATAAGGGTTATTCCAGTTTCTCCACAACCCTGTTTTTTGTAAGGTTGTTATGAATTATACTCTACTCAATGTGACTTGTGGTGTTAGTCTAAAAGTTGGCCTTTATTGGGCCCCTTTGGTCTCCAGCTACTTTAATTGCAGACACATGGTCTTGCAAATCATCAATAAGTCTGGACTAGGATAAGAGAAAGAGTGCATCCCACACCATTCAGCAAGATTTAAAGCTAGTAAGACTTGTAGTGGCAAGACTTAAGACTGGAGCAGACTCTGTTGGAAAGACAATGGTGATGGTGTTGCAGAAACTGTGGCATTAAACTGTGGCAAGGTGTAAGTAAAAGAGCCCCGAGATAAAGGTCACTGTTTAAAGACGTCTGCTGCTCTTGCCAGATGCTTGGAGGAGAAGCTGACTTAGAACTTGCTGGATGGTTGTTTGCTTGGAGGTAAACGTTGCTGGATGATTTTAATTTGACTGAAACTGAAACCAGAACCTGGACTAATTGAGGAATTGTGACTTGGAACTTGCACTAAAACCTGGACTTGTTTTGGGTGTTATTTTTGCATCCCCACTCTCCCACTTTCTTCTTGACAAACCTCATTGTTGGTACCATAATTGTGAGTCTGTGAGTCAGCAACAAATGTACTAACCTCTTGCTATTGATGTACTCTAGAGGTATCATGGGGTTGGGCTAAGGGTTCTTTATCTGCTTTCTGCCTTGGGGTTGTAAGAGCTGTACCAACTATTCTCAATTCCTCTGGCCCTTTCAGAGAGACACTCATGGTCTTGTACCCCTATGTCTAGTTTTTCTACTCTAGCACCTAATAACAGCAATAAACTATTCCAACAATAGTTCATTACAGATGTCAAATACTTGATAATTAAATTATGAAATTTTTTTTCCATATATGCCACTGCTCCAGGTCAATCATGACTTCTCGAGACAATTGCAGAATTTCCTAATTCTTCTCTTATTTGCAAAAGTTACATGGCCTAAGCTTTGAATAAGCCATCAGTGTGATCTTTATAAACTATGTAATCATATTATTCCCTTGATTATAACCTTTTAGTAACTATCAAAAATAAACCTAAATTGCCTTTGTTAGCCTTTAAAGTAAACTCTGAGTGTGTAATCCATCCTGTCACAAATTTGAACTACAACATTGTATTTCTGACTTTCCAGTTTCCATGCCAGCAATATCATCCTCCTTGACACTCCTTACACACTCTTCACTTGTATGTTGTTTTCGTTGTTGATTGCCTTCGAGTTGGGCATGACTCACAGAGACCCTATGAACAAAGGCCTGAAGCCCCTCTAACAAATATCAAAATTTATCAACATTCATAGAGTTTCTGGAGGCATGTTAATTAGGAAGTGGATGCCACTCTTGCTTCCAATTCAGTTGTATATCTCCTGTTTTGTTTTGTTTTTTCAGAATGTCCCTTAACACACTTACCAACCCCACTGCTGCTCTACTTTCTAAAGCAAGACATAATACACCATTCTTAACTCTATTTTTCATCCCAGGCCTTACATTCAAACTCAACACAAAATCTTGTTAATTCCTTTACAAAAAAGTTCTGACAAATAGAATTTTAATTATCAACTAGTGTACACTCATTAAGCATGCAAGATGAGTAGCATTTATCTCAGCAACTCCACTGATTTATAGTTGATTGATGTAGTTGGATGAATACCTTCCTGAATAAAATCTATGCATGTGATCTGTTTATACAGATTTGAGAGCTAAAAGCAAACATTCAACTGGTGTTTCAGGTTTTAAACACTGGTGATCTTCCGCTACACTGTGATTGTCATGAAATTTAGTATGATATTTTTTATTGAATATAAGAGTTGCATGACCTAAAAAAAAAGTTTGTTTTTAACATATTTTTAAGTACCCTAAATACACCATTTGTTTAACAAGCACACAATTCTCTCACTAGCTTTCCTCCCTGTCGTTTCATGTATCTTTTATTGCCCTCTGTGGCAGGTGTGATAGCAGCTTTTTATTCTTTCTTCTCCTTCTGTCATATTCCTGGAAGTGCCAACTCCCTTGCCTCCCCCTATTGATGAGCTGCTCTATAGACCTGTCACATCTCGTGCAAGTTTTTGTTGAAAGAACTTGGGACTCCATCCATGGTTCTCCAGCAGCAGCAGCAATGCCAGTTATACAAAGAAGTCAGAGAAGAGTCTATCCTCGGGGGTCTTTCCTCGGAGAAAGGAAGTTGTAAGGGCTCATTCAAAGGCCAGTCCAGCCAAATCTAGGCTCAACTAGAGCTCTCATTTTCAATATGACTTTCAGGGCCAAGGAAAACTTTGGATTAAAGAGGTCAGTTAGGAAAAAGAAATCATAATATCTTAGAAGCTTCTGTGAACTTCCAGTTTAATTTACTTTATCAAAATTGAGAAGCAATGATTTAGAAAATTACTATATAGCTTGGGAGAGACTGGAGAGCATTACGCTGAGTGAACTAGCTAACTCAGTTCCATAAGGACATATACTGCATAAGATCATTATTGTAAAAATAGATAGATGATTAGTAAAACATGGATGGCTATCCAAAGGAACAAGATGTGGGAGCAGAGGGGTGAGGATGGGCAGGGGGAAAAATCATAGGGTCCTACAATTTGATGGGTGGGGGAAGAGAGTAGAGGAATTGGCAAAGACATGGCAGGGATCTGGAAAGATAGGGTAATGGTGGACATAGTTCAATGCTAATTAATTTTATAAAATACAGTGAATAGGAATGATTTTGTGAAACACAATGTGAATTAAGGATAGTGTAAATACAATGTATATATATTTTATAATGAACATTTTTAAAAGATCATATACTGAAGAACCACCCCCCAAAAAGAGAGAAGAAAACAGAAGGTGAAAATCCAATTATGCTACTTGATAATACTTTATTTGGAAAACATGAGGCAATGATCTTCACTTTTTCATTTATTATCTCCATTTGGTCCTTCGTATACATCATTAATCTAGAGGCTATAGCAACCCAAATATTTGCCAATTCCCTTATTAGGTAATGCATGCTATTGGCCATACTGTCATACAAGATGCTCTCTACTTTTCTGTGATACTATTGCTTACTCATTTTCCTCTACTCTATCCTTAAGATCTAGCCCAAAGATTACATCTTCCAGGAAGCCTCTTTCTTATATTTCTTTACCATTTAATTTATCTTGCTGTTCTTAGTGCATCTAGGCTGGCAAAACACTTTAATATACCATTATTATGTCATTTCATTCTGTGCAATATAATGGTTTTATATCTTTGAATTATGGTATTGGCAAAGCTAATTAAAGATTACACCATGGGCTGCCAGAATAATGAACAAGTCTGTCCTAAAAGTATAGCTGGACCATCCTTAAGAGGTGAATATGTCAAGGCTCAATTTTATATGCTTTGGGCAAATTATTATAAGGAACTAGTTACTGGAAAGGAATATAATGTTTGGTAAAGCAGAGATTAAAATGGGATGGTTCTCAATTAGATGAATATACACTTGCTGGAATGGTGTACATCTCATGACATGGATATACAGAAGAGCTTCAAACATAGCAGTGATAGTAAGACAGATTCATAACCAGGCAATATTTCATCCTATTGAACAACTAAGAACTAATATTAAATAGTGTTATTTGAATAGCCTTGCTATGGCGATCAGCTTACTGTCAAGAGTAAAATACAATAAACACATAGCTAGAGAAATAATTAGAGATAATTTATGTTCATAAAATAAAGTGCAAGTTTGTTCAACCTATACACTTTTGGGTTAAAGTAAGAATTCTTTCAATAGTCCCTCAAATAGTGGATAACTGTAATAAATTTAAAGGTTTTTTGGTTTTTTTTTTAGCCCCCAATTTAAAGTTTTGAGAGTACTAATTAATTGATGAGTGTATCAAAGGAAAGTAGACCAAAAAAACTAACAGGAAAACCCAAGAGCTATGTAAAAAAGCCCTACCCAAACCCAAAAAACTAAACAAATTTAAAAAAAAACACACAAAAACACCCAAATAAAAATGACAAAAGAAAGTTCCTGTGAAACAAAGATCATGAAAAATATAATTAGAAATCTGTGTATATTGATTTGTATAGGTCCCAGAAAAATATTCATGGTAAAAAGCAAAAATCAAATTATTATATCAAATATTTTCCTAGTATGGTCTATAAACTCAAGTGTGATGCACTCAAGGTTACCAATTATTATTAATTTGTCTTGGCTGCATTTTAAATTTATTTTCAACTGCAGAAGTTGGTAGAAATGGTCAATTTCCTTTTCTTTGTCTGTGGTTGTTGGTACATACATTTTAATGAGAACAGTATTAACAAGTCTTCCTTGTATATGTATGGATATTATCCTGTCACTTAAAATATTGTATTTCAACATGGGTCTAAACATAACTTTTTTAACTACTAAAGCAATCCCATTTTTCTTTACCTTTTCATCTCTGTAATAGTTGACCATAGAATTTTCTGATTCAAAATGCCCATGCCAATTCATCTCATTATACCAGTACCTAATATGTCAATATTTAATAATAATGGGTGACTGGAATGCAACAATTGGGAACAGAGAAGAAGATTTAGTAATCAGAAAACCTAACTTGGTGACAGAAATGAGGCTGGAGATAGAATGATGGAATTTTATATCATCAATGACTTATTCATTGCAAATATTTTATACAAAACATAAATGACAATTGTACATATGGATTTCACATGATGGTACACACAGGCATCAGAACAATTGTATCAGTGAAAAAATCATTAGAGGAGATATAGATCAATTACTCATATGCAAGTTCAAAGTAAAGTTAAAGAAAGTTAAATCAAATCAATGGAAACTAAGATTTGACCCTGAGTCTATTCCACCTGAACTTTTAAACTTTCTCAAGGATAGGCTTGAGGTCTTGAACACTAATATATGAAGATCAGATGAGCTGTGGGAAGATATCAATAATATCATACACAAAGAATACAAAGGTCATTGCAAAGACAGAGGAGGAAGAAAAGACCAAGATGGTTGTCAGAAGATTCTGATTATTGCATAAGCATGCAGAGAAGCCAAAGCAAAGGTAAGAAAGCAGGAAGGTAAGGAGCTGAACAGAAGATTTCAAAGGGCAGCTTGGGAAGAAAACCAAATTATTATAATGAAATGTGCAAAGAGCTGCAGTTAGAAGGAATTAAAAAACAAATTCAAATCTCAAGTTGCAATACTCAAGGATAAAATTGGAAGAATATTGAATGATCCAGGAAGCATTAAGGAAGATGAAAGAAGTATGCAGAGTCACTGTACCAAAAATATTTCGTTAACACAGAAGAATTTCATGCAACAACTTATGATCAAGAGCCAATGGTGATGAAGGAGGAAGTTCAAGCTGCTATGAAGGAATTGGCAAAAAACAAATTCCCCGTAACTGGTGGAATACAATTGACATATTTCAACAAATGAATGCTACCCTGGATGTGCTCACTAGATTGTGCCAAAAAATCTGGAGAGCAACGACCTGGCCAACTGACTAGACAATATCTTTATTTTTTCTTATTTCAAAAAATGGTGAC
>NW_006399793.1:8210116-8224041 GCF_000299155.1 Elephantulus edwardii | reverse complement strand
AAATGGAAGAACTAATTTTTCATTTCTCAAGCTGAAAGAACTGAAAACAAATTCAAGCCTCAATTTGCAACATTGAAGGATGTTATCAGCAAAACACTAAATGATCCGGGAAGCATAAAAAAAAAAGTAAAAAAAAAAAAGATGGAGATAATACAAAGTCACCAAAAAAAATTGACTGACACTGAATAATTTCAGAACTACCATATGAGCAAGAGCCAATGATTATGAAGGAGAAAGTTGATGTTTCACTGAAGGCACTACCAAAAACATAAGGCCTCAGTAACTGATAGGATACTTATTGACATATTTCAAATGGCATATGCAGGCCTGAATGAGCTCATGTATCTATGCCAGGAGATTGAGAGGACAATTGTCTTGCCAGCTGTTTAGAAGAGATAGAAATTTGTTCCCATTTCTAAGATAGGTGACCCAAAAGAATGCAGAAACTGTCAAACAATATCATTAATATCAAGCAAATACTGCTGAAGCTCATTCTAAAATGGTTAGAACAGTACATAGATGGGAACTGCCAGAAGTTCAAGCAGCAATTAGAAAAGGCCATGAAACCAGGAATATCAGATGGATCCTGCCTGAAACTAAAGAACACCAGAAGAATGTCTATTTATGCATTATTGACTAAGCCAATATGTTTAACTGTGTGAATCATAACAGATTATGGGTAATATTGAGAAGAATAGGAATTCCAGAACACTTAATTATGCTCATGCAAAATCTAGACCAAGAGTCTCTATTGCCAACAGAGCAATGACTGGTGTTGAACAAAAGTAATAAGAATCTCTGTAAATTTTCATTAAAATTAATAATAATAATAACAATAAGCCAAACAAAAAAAAAGTAATGACTATCCCATTAAATGTGAAAAGAACAGATAAGCCTGCCTTGGAGAAAGTGTGACCAGAGTACTCTTGGAGGAGAGGATGTGAAACTTAATCTGACACACTTGAGGTATATTGTTCGGTAGAATCAGTCTTTGGAGAACACTTCATGCTTGGAAAGGTGGAGGATCAGCGTAAGATAAGAAGATCAATTTAAAAAAATGTATTGACACAGTGACTGTAACAATAGGCTCAAGCATATCGGAGACTGTGAGGACGGCACAAGATAGGTCAAGTTTCAGATCTATTATTCACATATTCACAATAAGTCATCTCACCTCAATGACACAGAATAACAACTTTGAGCAACCTATCCTTCCCTAGTTATATTTTGAGTTCTTCACAATGTAAGGAGTTCAATTTTATAGTGTTACATCAAAATATTCCACTGATGTTCATGAAATTGTCACTGACAAATTTCTTCAGAAGAATATCACCAGTCCTTTTCCTAGTCTCTTTTACTCTTGAAGCTCCATTGAAATCTGTACATTTTGGATGACTCTGCTCATATTTGTTTGAAATCTCAGGCCATAGCTTCCAGAATCAGTGCAGCACCCAATTTACCACTGTACAACACACTTTGAGTTAAGTGGTGGATATCAGAGACCATTTTATGAAAATATTCTACACATTGAATATTGATGACTAAGTAACTGATGAGTTTGGAGATGAGTTAAAGATATCATATTTGAAGAAAGCAGAAAGAAAAAGAATAATAAAATATTGAATGTCAGACTAGATTCTGAAACATAATTAAGAACATAGTAATCTAGAAGCATAATCACTCTCAAGTGAATAGAAGAAATTACTTCCAATGGAATCTGGATCATACAACATAAAGTATTTAAATAAGTATGGTGAAGACTAAAGTTAGAAAGCAATAAGGGAACACATGCCGTATTTCTCAAGCTGAAAGAATGTAAAAAAAAAAAAAAAAGAAATACTCCAGCATTAAGTAGGAATAGTGTGGGATTTTAAAGGTAAATTAATAAACCACATAATAGAGAACAAACAAAAGGAATATGGAAATGATTCAAAGTAACTATACAAAAAAGAATTGGTGTTGAAATAGTTCTGGAGGTAGCTTATGATTAATAATTAGCAGTATTGCAGCAAAAAGTCCAAATTATATTTAAGGCACTGGCAAAGAATAAGGTTCTAGGAATTGATAGAATATCAACTGAAATGTTTCAAACACTGAATACAGAGCAATCAACTGAGAGAGATCCCTATTTACATCCATTCCAAATAAAGGCAAACCAATAGGATCCATCATCAATTATTGGATGATATCATTAATTTTACATGCAAATAAAGTCTTTCTGAAGATAGTTCAAAACCAATACATAGATAGGATGGGTGAAGGGAAAGCCAAGGCACTATGGAGATTTGATAAGATGTTGCAATTAATTGCTTTAGATAATTATAATTAAAGTATATATGCATTATTGAATAACAAGAATTTTAAAAATTACAGCAATGCACCAACCAGGAACTATTAGCACTTTAAGAAGAATTCAAGGAGAAGACGGAATGAAAGATATCATTATATCAGATCTTGGCTGAAAGCAAAGAATACCAGAAATGTATTTCCTTGTTTTAATGAAAATTCAAATTCAAATTTTATGATTAATTACGTGGATCATAACAAACTGTAGACAACATTGAGAACATAATTCCAGAACACTAATTGTGCTTGTGTAGAACTTGAACGTTGTTGATGTTGTTGTTATGTGCCATCAGGTTGTCTGTGACTCTTAGCGACCTTACGTACAACAACCCTAAACTCTGCTCTGTCCTGTGCCAATCTCACCATGTCCCACAGACCTACCCCATTACCCCAGTCACTGAATCAATCCATCTAATCAATGGTCTTCCTCTCCTGCACTGTCCCTCCACCCTCCACTCTCCCAAGCATGATGTTCCTTCCTTGCAACATGTCCAAAGTATGTCAGACGAAGCTTCAGAATCCTTGCCTCCAAGGAGCAGCCTGGCTTCACCTTCTCCAGGACAAACCTGTTTGTTTTTTTAGCAGTCCATGGTATATTCAACGCCCTTCTCTAATACCACAGCTCAAAGGCATCAATTCTCCTTCTATTATTCCTAGTCATTTTCCAGCTCTCTCATGCATAGCAAGTGTTTGCAAAGACTATGGCCTATATTAGGTGCACCTTGGTCTCCAGACTGACATCTTTGCACTTCGGAACTTTAGAGAAGTCTCTAACTACAGACTTTCCCATCACAATATGTCTTTTAATTTCCTGGCTGCTGGTGCAGAGTGTTGACTGTGGATCCAGGCAAACCAAAACTTTGAACAATCTCAACTTGAATGTGGACTAAGCAATTATTGAAATAGAACAAGGAGATATCACATTGTTTCAAAGAAGGAAAGGTGTCCATTGAGATTGTACATTCATCATATCAGTTTACTCTGTATGCTGAATAAATAATCCCAGAAGCTGGATTATACAAGAAGAATAAGGATTGGAGGAAGACCTAACAACAATCTATATTATGAACATGACAGGACCTTGCTTTTTAACATGTAAAAGACTTGAATCTCCTCTCTCAATGCTTGGTAGAATTCACCCATGAAGACTTCATGGCCAGGACTTTTTTCTGGGGGGAGTAATTTTATGACGTTTAATTTCTTCTTTTGTGCTGGGTTTAATAAGTATTAGACTTTTGTCTGTGTCAATTTGAGTAGGGTGTGAAAACTAGGAATTTGTTCATTTCCTGTAGGTTTTCAAATTTATCACAGTATGGCTTTTCATACTATTCAATTATTCTCAATTTCAGCTGACTTTGTTGTGATGTCACCTCTTTCATGTCTTACTGAATTTATTTGCGTCTTTTCTTTCTTTCCTCATGTTAAATTTGCCAATGTTTGTCTATTTATTAATGCTTTCAAAGAACCAGCTCCTGGTTTTGTTGATGGTTTCAACTGTTTTTCTCGTTTTTATTACCCCATTGAGTTTAGCCCTTATACTTACAATGTTCTTTTTTGTAGAGGCTATGATTTTAGCCTATTGTTCTACTTCTATTTGGTTGAGATGTTGAGTAAAACAGTTTATTTTTCCCCTTCTTTCTTTTTTTAATTTTTTATTTATTTGTTTACCTGTTGCTAACAACTTTAGCTTTACCTGCATCACAAAAGTTTTGATATATATTTTTATTTTCATTTATTTCAAGGAGCTTTTTTATTTCATATTTTAAGTATTTTCTATAACCTAGTAGCGCTTAAGTAAAATATTATTTAGCTTGGTTGAGGATGTTAATTTTCCTTTATCCTCTTATTAATTTCTAGCTATTGGACATTGTGATCTGTGAATATAACTTGTCTTATTTCAGTGTTACGGTGTTGTTGCTGTGTTGCTGTTTTTTATTAATTTGTTGAGGATTGTTTTGTGTCTTAATATGTGTGTTAAATTCTAGGGAATGTACCATGTGCACATGAGAAGAAAATAAATTTGAGTTTTTATTGTGTGAAGTATGCTGAATCCTGAATAAGTCTGTGAGGTCACTAGGGAATTAGGGGAGTGAAACTAATCACATATTTAATCCACATTACAAAAACACAAATCCATTGCTGTTGAATCAGAAGCTACTCATAGCTGACCCTCCAGCAGGTTTTCAGAGATTATAAATCACACAAGAGTACAGCCTATATTTTTCATGTTTAGCAGCTGGTATTTTCAAATCAGTCATTTTTGGGTTGACAATTCCTTACCAATTAGGCGTCCAGAGCTCCCTAAAATTCAGATTGTTGCTGTTGTTGTTGTTATTGATTATATAATTTAATTTTTCTGAGTTTTCTTGCGTATTTTTTAATTGACTTGTCCTTTGGTGAGAATAGTGTTGAAGTCCACTATTGCTATTGAGGTGTTGTCCCACAAATATCATTAAAGACACAATGACAACAAAGTTAAAGCCCTAGCTTATGGACATAAATAGGCTTGCAAACACTCAGGAATGTGTAATCAGGAAAAGAGAAAATAAAAATCTGGAAATTGCTTAAAATTAAACCCCTTAGTACATAAAAAACCTTTTTGCAATAGGGTAAAAAGAAAGCCTAGGAAATATCTAGGAGCATTTCAAACAAGTGTTTCATAACTAAAGTTTACAGAATAACTACGTCAGGGCCTACACAAGGAAAAGACTGACAACCCAGACACAAAATGGGCAAAAGATGTGAAAAGACTCTTCATAAAGTGAGCTATTCAGATGGCTAACAAACACATGAAGAAATGTTCAAAACCACTAGCAATCAGAACAACAAATCATATCACTAGAAAATGAAAACAAGATACCATCTCAGCCTAACAGTAATAACAAAGTTTAATAACACAGCAAACAATAAATGTTGAGGAAGATGCAGAGAGATTGGAAGTCTTGAGCAAGGCTACTGGGGCTATAAAATGGTACAATAGCTATGGAAGGCAGTTTAATGTTTTCTCCAAAAGTTGAGCATAGAAATCCCATATGACCCAGCTATTCCACTGTTAAGAATATAAACCAAGGAAATCAGAACTCAGTCATGAATACTTACTTATGTGTACACCTGTGTTCGTTATTCACAATGGGGGGGGCAGGGAGAAGAAGAAGAAGAAGAAAGAAAGAAAACAGTCTAAATCCTTATTAGTGGAAGAATGGATTAAGACATTTTGTAACATTTACACAATGGAGCAGCACTAAGGAGCAAGAGTTTGGTAAAAAAAAATAAAATAAAATATGGTAAAGACTAAAGAACATTGTGCTGGGTGAAATAGCTCAGTCACATGAGGACACATATGGCCCCTATTATGAAAATAGGAGAACAAGTAATCAAAATGTACATAAATGTTCAAAAAGGGAAAGATAGTGGGAGGTGTTGGCAGCAGAAAAAGGGGAAGGGGGAAATCACTAGGATAGCAGAAGTTAGTGGGCAGAAGGAGTTAAAGAAATAAGAAAGACTCAATGGAGATTTGAAAAGAATAGGTGATAATAGGATTTACCTATGTATGTAATCTGTATACAAATTTGTTTAATTAACTACACAAAATGCAATGTATATGATTTCATGCAAACTACTTTTTTAAAAAAAAATTACTTAAAACATTTTCTGGAGAAGATCTACAAGTTTTCGCTATGAATTATTCCAGAACATCAAGAAAACAAAAATCTTTACATTTGGACCAGTAGAAAGCACTATTATGAATGAATCAAGATTGAAATTGCTAAGAATTTAAATTTATTTGATTATACAATCAATACACACGAAAGAAAAAAAAACAGTAAAAAATATCCTACTGGGCAAATTTCAAGAAACAGCATATGATCAAGAGGCAGTAGTAGTGAGGAAGAAAATTCAGGCTGCTCTGATGGACTTGCCAAGAATAAAGCCCCGGGAATTGATGGAATACCAATTGATATATTTCAACAAACAGATGCTGCCCTGACTGTACTCACCAGATTGTGTCAAGATATCTGGAGGACAACTATATGACCAACTGACTGGAAGAGATCCATATTTATTCCCATGCCAAAAAAAGGTGACCCAACAGAGTGTGGCAATTATCAAACAATATCACCAATAACACACTAAAAAAATCCTGCTGAAGATTATCCAAAACCAACTGGAACAGTACATTGACAGAGAACTACTAGCAATACAAGCTGAGTTTATAAAAGGTCGTGGCACTAAAGACATTATTGCCAATGTCAGATGGATCATGGCAGAAAGCAAAGAGTACCAGAGAAATGTCTATCTGTGTTTCATTGACTATGCAAGGGTATTTGATTGTGTGGATCACAGCAAATTTTAGCTAACCTTGAGGAAAATGGGAATCCCAGAGCACTTGATTACACTTTTGAAAAACTTATAGTTGGACCAGGAAGCAGTCCTCAAAACATAACAGGGAAACATTGCATGGTTCAAAATCATGAAAGGAGCATTAGGGATGTATCCTATCTCCATATCTTTTCAATCCATATGCAGACCAGATCATTATAGAAGCAAGGCTTTATGAGGAAGAATGTGGCATCAGGATTGGAGGAAGACTCATCAACAACTTATGTTATATAGATGACCCAACCTTGTTTATTAAAACTGAAGAATACTTGAAGAGTTTGTTGTAGGTCAAGGACTGTAATTTTCAATATGGATTGAAGCTCAACAACAGGAAGACAAAGATTCTCACCACTGGGTTAATTGATAGCACCATAATGGATGGAAAAGATACTGAGTTTGTTAACAATTACTGCTTGCTTGGCTCCACAGTTAACACTCTTAACACCAGCCATTAGGAAATCAGAAAACAAACTGTATTGGGAAAATCTGCTGTCAAATGCAACTGTCAGTCTAGAGACTAAGGTGTGCCTAATCCGGTCTATAGTTTTCACAATTACTTGCTATGCATCAAAGATCTAGTCAATAACTAAGGATGACATAAGAAGAATCAATGCCATTGAGTTGTGGTGCTCGATAAAAGTCTTGAACATATCATGCACTACCAAGAAAGCAAATAGGTATGTCTTGGAGAGAGTGAAACCAAAGTTTCTCCTTGGAGGCTAGGATTTTGAAGCCCCATCTCACATACTTTGGGCACGTGGCCCTGGAGAAGGACATCATGATCAGAAGGGTGGAGGGAGAGCACAGTAAAGGAAGACCCTGGATGAGATGGATTGATACAGTGACTAGAGTAATGGGGGTTGGTGTATTGGAATTAGTGGGACTGGCTCAGGACAGGGCAGGTTTCATAGTAACTGTATATAACGTCTCTACAGGTTTCAGGAGACTTGGGGCACATAACAACAATTGGGCAAATCTGCAGTCAAGGACTGCTCTAATGTGCTAAAGAGAAAGGATGACAGTTTAAAGACTAATGTCCCTGATCCAAGCCATAACATTTTTAATTGTTTTATATGCTTGTGAAAGTTGAACAGTGAAGAAGGAAATTGAAGAAAAGTTCATACCTTTGAACTATAATGTTGGCAAAAAAAGATTGACTATAAAATGGATCTTGACTATAAAATGGATCATCAAGTGAAGAAATAAATCTGTCTTAGAAATGCAATCTCAGTGCTCTAAAAGACATAAATCCTAAGACTCATCTCACATAATTTGAGCATGTTATCAGGAGAAGCCAGTTCCTGGGAAAGGGAATCTGCTTGGAAAGGTAGATAGTCAGTAAAAGATAGGAAGACTCTCAAAGAGATGGACTGAAACAGTGATTGTGACATTGCGCTGAAGCCCAATAGAGATTGCGAGACTTAAGTGGTTTCAATCTATTATAAAGGGAGTTGCTATGAGTCAGTCAACTCAACAGCACCTAATAACAACTTTCCTCCTTTGACTATTTATTATATTGGATATAAAATCTGTACACACTTCTAGTTTGCAAAGAAGGCTATCAACTTTTTATGGCACCATTCCATGTTGATTTTTGCACCACTAGGATTTAACATATTACTTGGCACCTAGTAGATAGTCTGTTTATCTAATTGAACTCTGTACTGGAATTTGTTATGCATCATATACTCGACATTGAGTAACAACAGATTTCTCCCTTCAGTGTATATGTTTTCAGACCATAAATTATACTTTGCATGCTGAAATTCAGAAACCATGGAGTAAACTTCTAGAGAAGTGTCTTGATAACTTCATTTCACACAATCTTATCTCATAGACTCACAAAGAGTAGAATGACAGTAAAATTATTTATTTACAATATACCATTACAACAAAAATGACAATGAAATACAATACTAAACATATATACAATTTTATTAAAAGCCTCCGATTTGAAAACGAAATATGAAAAATCACCCATTAAATGCATTAGCAGAGCATGGGGAATCAACACTACTATATAATTCCCTCAGGATATCAAACCATCTCTAACCCATTTCAGATTCTACTTATAAAACTGGGTGGTAGCAATCTGGACTCATTCTTTGCTCACATCTTTCCATAGATACAATATCTGTCAAACAGGAAACATTACTGACGCAGTTGTGTTGAGTAAGCCCTACAGATTATTTGTCAAACAAATTCAGTAACTCAATATTTGTTTCTTTATTTTAAAATCTAATTGGTATGCAAATAGGGCAACAAGACAGCATTTGTGCTGGATACAGTTGTCACTTCAGATTCGGTATAGCTCATTATCATGCTTACAGATGTGGATTTTCCCCCCTACCTAACATCTGCCAATACTACCTAACCCCAGGAAGTCTACAAACCTGTGTATGTCTCCCCTTGCCATGGATCTTTTTCTCTGATACCTGTTCCATGCACACTAATTCTGTACATCTGAGGCCTCTGTTCGCCAGAATTATGCCTGTTTCCTAACACTCCTGCCTCCAGAGCTTTAGACTTGAAATTGAACAGACACAGAGCCAATTTATCATAGGATGACATGTGTCAAGTTCACAGTATTAACAGAGGAACTCCAGTATGCTCTGTATTTATCCTTTTCTGTCATCATGGACAAAGACAATACAGGATAGAAAAGTTGTTACACTTTTAATAGTAAGACATATACTTCAAATTGAACATTAAATGCTGTTTCCTTTAAAAAATGGTGCAAGACCATTCTGCTTAAGATCAGAATTTCTTTATCAAATAATCATCTGTCATTCATGACTACACTCCAGTGAAATGTGAATAACAAAAAAGCATTGGAAAATGTTTCTTTAGAAAAAATACCACTCTGTTCAAACCATTAATTGTTTCTTTTCTCTATCATGATACTGCATATTTACTCAGTGGTGAAGATCCTTATTTTCTTAATGTTGAGACGTAATCTATATTGAAGGTTGCATTCTTTAATATTCTGCAATAAACCTTTCCAATGCTCCTCACTTTCAACGAGTAAGGTTGTCACCAGCATAATGCAGATTATTGATGAGTCCTCTTCTAATTTTGTTGACCTATTCTCCATCATAATGTCTAGCCTCCTGAATAATCTGTTACACATATAGATTTAAAAAGTATGGAGAAAGGATACATTCCTGATATATTCTTTATTTTAAACCATGCTTCTTTGGACAACATACATCTTCCTGGTCTAAGTAAAGATTTCAAATAGACACAAGCAATTATTCTGGGATTCCCATTCTCCTCAATG
Source organism: Elephantulus edwardii (assembly GCF_000299155.1). Lineage (NCBI taxonomy): Eukaryota > Metazoa > Chordata > Mammalia > Macroscelidea > Macroscelididae > Elephantulus > Elephantulus edwardii. Next base: position 8,214,035 of record NW_006399793.1, on the reverse strand, counting down.
TTAGTCACAACTTGTGATCCACACATTTAAATGCCTTTGCATAGTCCATTAAACTCAATTAGCCATCCTTCTGGTACTCTCAGCTTTCAGCCAAAATTCATTTGGCATTGACAACGCTATGGCAAGTGTCATTGCCTCTTCCAAACCCTGCTTGTATTTCTGGCAGTTTTCTGTCAATGTACTGTTCTGTATAATCTTCAGCAATATTTTGCTTGCATATGATATTAGTGATATTGTTCAACAATTTTCACCTTCTGTTTCCACCTTATATTTGAAAATGAGAATAAATATGACTCTCTTCCACTCAGTTGGCCAGAGAGCTGCCCTCCAGATTTCTTGGGACAGCCTACTGTTCATGTCCAGGGCTGCATCTATTTGTGGAAATACATCAATTGGTATTCCATCAGTTCCTAGCATAACTCTTTACATATTGTGCCACCAGAATTCCCTAAATTTTTGAGTAGCAACATGCAAATAAGATGTTAAGGCTGTTAATTCAAGGAAGTGATCTGTGATCTATTTTACACTCATGCTGGGCTTAAATTTAACAAATTTAGATGCCAAAACAAGACATCTTACTACCATCAAGAAATAAGAAGCTTAAGGGTCAGCACATCATTTTCGAGAAGAACAACAGCAGCGGCAGCAACAGCAAAATTGGTGGAGAACCAGACATGGGTGTGAAACAGAGCTGACCTGGAACTGCTACCTTACGTAGCTACAGGGGAGGAACTTTGCCTAGACTTAATGTTTAGGACAGTGGGCAGGTTGTGACTCTATAATTGGCAAAAATTAAAGAGCTTTGCAACCCTAGCCCAGAGACCTGTGATAAGGCCCAAGGAGGCTGAAGATTAGATAGGTCTGTCTTTAAGCACACCTGAGAAGTTTTTTCCCTAACTGAATATTCTACCCTACGTGTCTCCAATCTAAACTGAAATATCTGATTCTTTAATAAAATTTACATTAACTTTAATCTTGTCTGTGAGTTCTATGTGACATTTACAACAAATAGGTGATCATCTCAATAAATAAGCAGTAATTAGAGTGATGAGTATCATGGGAGGAACAATTAGTGCCAGAATACATAGAAGTGGGTATGGAAGTTTGGCATGTCTGACCTCATATCATCCTCCTGTTGTTAATGCAGGTTTGCCTCCTTTGTGGAGTCATTGGAGGTTAGATGTTGCACTGGCCACACTATTGTTACTGAGAAACATATGAAACTCCACAGCTGAAATAAGAATGCTGTTGTATGTATCAGCAACTAAAGATGAAACTACAATGATCTCAAGTATACACATCCTCAGTGAGAAGTCTCACAGTCTGTGGAGTAAGCTGACAAGGTTCGGTTTCCTGAGATGTCCACTTGGCTGTACCATGGCAGTGACTGTGAGGATTATTAGTTCAGAGTGTTGTCAGTGGCTCTTATGACAACCAATAACACGGGAATTAGGGGAATGAAACCAATCACATATTAAATCCACATTTCAAAAACATGAATTCATTGCTGTTGAATCAGAAGCTACTCATAGCTGTCCCTCCAGCAGGTTTTCAGAGGTTATAAATCACACAAGAGTACAGCCTGTATTTTTCATGTGGAGCAGCTGGTATTTTCAAATCAGTCAGCTTTGGCTTGACAACTCCCTACCAACTAGGCGTCCAGAGCTCCCTAAAATTCAAATTGTTGTTGTTGCTGATTGTTGTTGAGTTGAACACAACTCGTAATGATTCTATGAACAAAAGACCTAATGCCTTTCCATAACTAGTGTCATTTCGCCAAATTCATAGAGTTTCCAGAGGCATGAGGTTTAGGAAGTGGATGCCACTCCTTCTTCCAAACCTGTTTTACAACTGGGAGCTCCATTAAACACCGTCCACATTAGGAAACCATTCTGGAATTTGATACCCCAATGGCACAACATTCAGCATCACAGCAAACCCAGGTTACATCATACAGTACATTGACAGAGAGTGATGAGCAAAGTGGAGGAGTGTTCCTCCAGATACAACAGAACTAGTCTCATTTAGCAGTGGTTAAGTGTTGTGAAGTAAAAAATGACTGACAGTATTCCTTTCACAAAAGACCTGAATACTGTTCTGCAACTAACATCATTTCTGTACATTTAGAGAGTTTAGAGAGTTTGTAGAGTTTCCAGAGGCATCTAGTTTAGGAAGTGGATGCCATTCTTGCTTCCCAATCTGGAAGCTCATCCAAACATTGAACATAATGGGTAATCATTATAGTATTTGACAAGAATATGGAACAGCGTGCAGCATCACAGTAACCCCAAGTTGTTCAGTACAGCAAATAGACAAAAGTTTGCTGTGTTATTTAAAGAATATTCAGTTTAAAGTCACACTTTCAAGCAGACCTCAACCCTTGGCCCAATGCTCAAGAACACCCACACTTGGGAGGGAAAGAGAATTAACATACATCAAACACAACCCCAAAAACTTCCTTTATCTAACTGACTTGACTGTCACCAAGATGCTAGCCAGCAGCCAAAGTCATTGAAATGGACTAACTGTAGGGAGTTATGTTGCAAATCCAATGATGGTAAGTGGTTTGAGTCCCTCCTGACAACATGCCTGAAAAATGTGACACAAAGTTTCAACATCTTTACTTCTAAGAGCCACTCCTGTTACACTTTTCTCAAGACAGATTTGTGCATTCTTTTGATAGTCCATGGGAAGCTTGGTACTCTTCAAGAGTGATTTTACAATATTGATTCTTCTTCTTTCATACATACTCATTGTTAAGATTTCAGATAGAAATCAATTGAAAAGACAATGGCTTGAAACAGGTACAAATTCTTTTAAAATTAGTAACTTCACTTTTTCTCATTTTGGAGATGTTAGTGGTAGCAGATATTCCCAGCAAAAATTCTTGTTTGAATTTTTGACTCTTATCACCATGGGTGTTTGATTGTGGATTAAAGTTAAAAGATTTGCCATTCACTTCAATATTTTCTCCTTCTATGCCAAGAATTCTGGAGGACAACCACTTGTCCAACTGACTATATCATTATATATAAGAGATCTTTATTTGTTCCCATTCCAAAAAAAAGTGATCCCACAGAGTGTGGATATTATCAAACAATATCATTAATATCACATGCAAGCAAGATTCTGCTGAAGAGTATCCAACAATTTCTGAAACAGCACATCAACAAAGAATTGCCAGAAGTGAAGGCTGGGTTTAGAAGAGGCTGTGGTACTATGGATATTGTAGCTAACGTTAGATGGATCTTGGCTGAAAGCGCTGAGTATCAGAGGAAAGTCTAGCTGTGTTTTATTGGCTATACAAAGGTGTGGATCACAACAAACTGTGGTTAACTCTGAGAAGAATGGCAATCCCAGAATATTTGGTTGTGCTTATGTGAAACTGATACTTGGACCAGGAGGTGGTCGTTAGAACAGAACAAGGGAACACTGCATGGTTGAAAATTGGAAAAGGTGTATGCCAGGGATGTGTCATATCTCCATACTTTTCCAATATATATGCAGAACAGATATCCTGGAGTCTGGGCTCTATGAGGAGAAATGTGGCATCAGGATTGGAGGAAGACTCATCGACACCGTTACGCAAATGACACAACCATGCTTGCTAAAACTGAGCAAGATCTGAAGTGCTTGATTCAGAAGGTCAAGAATTGCAACCTTCAATATGAATTGAGGCCCCATATCAAGACGATAAAGATTCTCACCACTGGACCACCTGGCAGCATCTTGATGCATGTTGAAGATATTGAGATTGTAAACAACTTTAGTTTGCTTGGCTCCACAATCAATACTTTTGGCACCACAGCCAGGAAATTAAAAGATATATTGCATTGGGAAAATCTGCTCTCAAAGACCTCTCCAAAGTACAGAAAAGGAATGATATCTGGAGACTAAGGTCTGCCTGATACAGGCTACA
>NW_006399793.1:8206520-8210016 GCF_000299155.1 Elephantulus edwardii | reverse complement strand
TCCACAATCAATATCCTTGTCACCAGCAGTCAGGAAATCAAAAGATAAATTTCATTGGTGGAATCTGCCATCAGGGACCTCTCCAATGTATTAAAGAGCAGGATGTCAACCTAAAGACTAAGGTGTGTCTGATTCAAGCCATGGTCTTTGAAATTACTTGATATACATCAGAGAGCTGGACAATGACTAGGGATAACTGAAGAAGAATTGATGTCTTTGATTTGTCATGCTGCAGGAGAGTATTGAACATACCATTGAACATACCAGCCAAGAGAATAAACAGGTCTATCTTGGAGAGGGTAAAACTAAACTGTTCCTTGGAGACAAAGATTTTGAAGCTCTGTCTCACACACTTTGGGCACGTGGCCCAGAGGGACCACTCCTTGGAGAAGAACATCATGCTTGGAATGAGAGGGGACAGTACAGAATTGGAAGACCCCAGATGAGATAGATTGACACAGTAACTGGAGTAATGGTGGTAAGTATGTCAGAGACAGTGAAACTGGCTCATGATAGGATAGGATTCAGGGCTATTTTGCATAGGGTCACTATGAGTTGTAGGAAACACAATGGCAAATGACAACAAAAATACCATTGAAAGTTGTAATTTGGTTCTTGTGAACATGATTTCATTTTCTCCATTTTGCACTTGGCTTTACATATGAGCAAATAATGACCTATTTCAATGCCAGTCTCTATTTTTGTTTCTACTGATAATATGTTTTCCAATTGTCTTTAATTACAGATGTAGTCAGTTTGATTGTATATTCCATGATGTGTATTCAGCATCCTACTGAAGTCAGATTGCATTGTCACCACTTCTGGTTTTGAAAAGTAGTACTTGCAATGAATAAATTATTATTGCTGTTGTGTGCTCTCAATTTGGAACTGTCTCATAGCTGACTTAGTGGGTTTCCAGACAGTAAATTACACAGGAGGAGATTGTCTATTCTTCTCCTGCAGTGTGGCAGGTGGACTGAAACCACATGCCTTTGGGATTGCAACACCACTTCTTTTCACAAGGTCCCTGGAGCTCCATTGAATAAATTATTAGTTGTACAAAAATCTATCAGGTCATCTCTCATATAAGATCTCTCACCATGGCCATATTTTCTAACTCTTATTTAGAAAATAACTTGCACATTTCAATCAGTAGTAATTCCCAATGCATCTTGATTCTATGTTTGATCCATTTCAAATGGAGAAGCAGAGGATGGGGGTAGAGTGAGGGTTAATCATAGGGTGATTTGATTGGTGGAGCGGGGTGGTGAAGGAAATAAGAAAAATCCAGTGTGTAAAAGTGTATGTGAACTTTATAAATAAACCAGGAAAGAAAGAAAGAAAGAAAGAAAGAAAGAAAGAAAGAAAGAAAGAAAGAAAGAAAGAAAGAAAGAAAGAAAGAAAGAAAGGAAGGAAAGAAAAGAAAAGAACATCAAAACAGTTCCACTATGCCAGAGGTGGACAGTGAAACATAGATCAATTACTCATGTGCAAGTTAAAATTGAGGTCGAAGAAAATGAAAATAAGTCTACCAGACCAAGGTATGATCTTGAATCTATTCCAACTGAATTTCAAGATCATCTTAAGAATAGGTTTGGAGCACTGAATACCAACGACCGAAGATGAGCTATGGGATGATATCAAGGATATAATTCATGTAGAAAGGAAAAGGTCATTGCAAAAACAAATGAGAAAGAAAAAACCTCAATGGATGTCAGAAAAAAAGAACTATAAAAATTGCACTAGAGCATCAAGAAATCAAAGCAAGGAAAAAACATACCGAAATGAAAGAGCTAAACAGAAGATTTCAAATGGTAGCTTGAGAAGACAAAGAAAAGTAATATAATGGGATGTGCAAGAAAGCTGAAATTTGAGAATAAAAAGGGAAGAACTTGCTTTGAATTTCTCAAGCTGAGAGAACTGAAAACCAAATTTAAACCTTGAGTGGCAATATTGAAAGATGCTATGAGTGTTATTTTGAATGACCCATAAAGCACCAAAAGAAAATGGAGGGAATACATAGAATCACTGTACCAAAAAGAACTGATGGATACTGAAAAATTTTAGTCAGTACCATATAAACAGGAGCCTTTGGTAATGAAAGAGGAAGTTTAAACTACAGTGAAGGTATTGGCAAAACATAAGGCCCCAGGAATCAAAAAGATACAAACTGACTTGTTTCAATTAACAGACACAGCCCTGGTTGTGCTCACCAGTCTATGCCACGAAATTTGGAGAACTTTTATCTATCTGGTCAATGGACTGGAAGAGGTTGATATGTGCTCCCATTCCCAAGAAAAGTAATCCAACTGGATGTGCAAACCAGCAAACAATATCATTAATATCACATGCAAGCAAAATACTGCTATCATTCAAAAACAGCCAGAACAGTAAATACATAGACAAGGAACTGCTAGAAGTTCAAGTAGGATTTAGAAGATGCTGTGGCACCAGGGATATCATTGCTTGTATCAGATATGTCCTGGCTGGAAATATACAGAAAAATGTCTATTTATGATTTATTGACTATGCAATGATATTTGACTCTGCAGAATATAACATATTGTGGCTAATATTGAGAAAAAAATGGGAATCCCAGAGCATTTAATTGTGTTCATGCAAAACCTATATTTAGACCACAAGGCTGTTGTGTGAACAGAGGAAGGGAATACTATATGGTTTAAAATTAGGAAGTCAGTGAATCAGGTTTGACTTCTTTCTACATACCTATTCAATCTGTATGACGAGCAAACTATTCAAGAAGCTGGATTCAATGAAAAGGAACATGGTTCCAGGATTGTAGGGAGACTCATCAACAACCTGTATTAGGCAGATGACACAGTTGTGCTTGCTGAAAGTGAGAAGGACTTGAAGTACTTATTGCAGGGGATCAAAGAAAACAGCTTTCAATATGGATTGCATCTCAATGTGAAAAAAAAACAACAACAAAGACTCTTCCCGCTAGACCTTTAGGCAACATCATAATAGATGGAGAAAATAATGAAACTATTAACAGCTTCATGTTACCTAAATCCACAATAAACACCCTTGGTACCAGCAATAAAGAAATTACGAGATGTATTGTACTGGGAGGAAGCCAGTTTGAGAACTAAGGTGGGTCTGATTCAGGCCATGGTCTTTCAGATAATTTTCTATGCATCTGAGAGCTGGACAGTGAATAAGGCTTACAGAAGAAGAATTGAAGCCTTTGAGTTGTAGCATCAGGGAAGAGAGCTGAAATTCCCATGGATGTAAAAAAAAAAACAAACCCCACAAGAAAAACCAAAACACCCAAACAAATATGTCTTGGAAAGGGTACAGCCAGAGTGCTCTTTGGAGGCAAATATGATGAGTCTTCACCTCACATAATTTAGGCATGTTACAAGGGAGGCTGGCTATTCCTTGGAAAACGTCATGATGCTTGAAAAGAAAGGATCAGGTCAGCAAAGGAGAGAAAGATGCTTGACCAGATGGATTGACATTGTGGCTGCTGCAA
>NW_006399793.1:8170970-8201859 GCF_000299155.1 Elephantulus edwardii | reverse complement strand
GATTCAGTGACTGATGTAAAGGAGGTAGGTGTGTCAGAGACAATAACACTGGTTCAGGATAGAACAGGGTTTAGGGCTGTCAGACATAGGGTCGCTATGAGGTGCAGGTGACTCAACAGCACATAACAACAACAATATTATGATGTTATCTATTATTGTTCCATTGGTGAGGCTGGTGTAGGATAGAACATGGTTCAGATCAATGATTCATAGTGTCAGTGTGAGACAAGAACAATAACAATCACTTATAATCCTATACCCTTCTGGTGAGTCTCTATGTCCCTCACTGAAGCATACGTCATTTTTTTACTCATAATAAACATATTTCAACAAATTTTCACTTGAGAATCATTTACTGTCTACAAAGTCTTAAAAAGTTTGGAAATAATTGGCAGTAGCTGAGAGCAGACGAGTAGAGGAGGAGGGTATGGATAAATCCTCTGCAGAAAGACATCTAATGGTAGTGCAGTTTCTTCCAATTTGGAGATATGGCAGTGGGTATTTAATGTATAACCTGTCAACAATACCCAATTAAAAACTAAGATGTTTGACATCCACCAAGAGAAACCTTGAAAGAAAAGTCTAGCAATCTACTTCCCAAATAACCCAGTCACTAAAAAGCTAATGGGGCACGGAGAAGGGGTGAAGGAATGGGAAAGGTTCCACAAAGAGTTGAAAAGAAGGAGGAATAATAGACATTGATAAATAGTTATTAATTACACACAATATGATATATGTGAATTATTATTAAAAAACTCCAAAATGTCTGTAAATGATTGCAATCACTTGTTATGCATCAGAGAGTTGGACAATGACTAGGGAGGATAGAAGGAGAATTGACGCCTTTGAGCTGTGGTGCTGGAGAAGAGTATTGAATGTACTATGGACTACCAAGAAAACAAACAGATTCATGCTGGAGAGGGTTAAACCAGGCTGCTCCTTGGAGGCCAGGATTCTCTGGGGCTTCATCTGACATACTTTGGACATGTTGTAAGGAGAGATAAGTCTTTGGAGAGGGACGTCATTCTTGGTATGTTGGAGGGACAGCACAGGAGGCGAAGACCTTCTATGAGGTGGATTGATTCAGTGACTGGGGTAATCGGGATGGGTGTGTCAGAGGCAATGTGATTGGCACAGGATAGAGCAGGGTTTAGGGCTGTTATACATAGGGTTGCTATGAGTTGCAAACTTTATGAAAACAAAATTTAAAAAAGAAAACAAACCTTACAGGGCACAAGTAATCTTTCACATATGTTTGGTTTTGCTTTATATTGTTTTTCATAACATATTTAACATATTGATGTAGGCATTTCTAAATTATCTTTGTAACTTCCTAAGCTTTTAGAAAGAACTAGGATGAATATGAATGTTGTATGTCCCATCACCTGGAACATGCATTAAAATGAAGAAGCAGAAAGAGTCAACTATGTCACAGAAAAGAAAATGTCTCCTAGTATTTAAAAATCTCAATTTTAAAAAATAAAAAAGCTTTCATAATTAAATTCAGTCTTAGTATAGCTATAAAAAGACTAATTGTGTTTTTTTATACAGACATCAATATTTCACAGTATTTAGTAATGATACCTTTCATGATTAAAATCTATAAAATATAAAAGATAGATTGCTATTTTTATCAATAAACGTTCAGATTCTGCAAAGATGTGTTTACTGGTTTGAGGTTGAGACTTGGGTCTGGATGTTGCTAGCAACTGGGTGTGAGCTGATTGAATTTGGCCTTGTGTTTAAAAAGCTATTTGGGCTCTGGGGCCTAGTTTTTGTGGAGCTCCCCCCCAAAAAAAGGAAGAAAAAAAAACAGACTTGGAAGCAGAAGTGGCATTCACTTCAAAAATAAAAAAAAAGTTTGCTTCCAGAGACTCTAAACACTTGGAGAAAAGACAAAAGTTTTATGTTCAAGACTTTCATTCAAAGGGTCACTATGGGTGGTCTACGACTCCACCTCCATGACATTTAACAATAACAATAAATTTTAAATATACAATATAATCCTTTGACCAAGAAATAAAATACTATAATGAAAATATAGTATTTTGACCAACATAAGATAGGATTTTGATATTGTTAGGTGCCGTTGAGTATGACTCATAGCAACCATATGAACTAAAGATCTGAACTTCGTTTTATCCTGCACTGTCCTCACACTTTTGACACACAAAAGCCCATTGAAGCCATCAGTGTGTCAATCTACTTGGTTGAGGGTCTTCCTCTCCTTTGCCAGCCCTCCACCCTTCCCAGCATCATGCCCTTCTTCAAGGAAAAGCCCTTTCTAGCAATATGCCCAAAGTATGTGAGGTAAAGCCTCATCATTCTTGCCTCCAAAGAACACTCTGGCTGCATATTCTCCAAGACATATTTATTCATTCTCTTGGCCATCCATAGGTGTTAAGGCTCTTCTCCAACAGCACAGCTCAAAGGTATCAATTCTTTTTCTGTCATTTCTATTCATTGTCCAGATCTCAGATGTATAGCAAGTAATCGGAAAGACCATGTCGTAAATCAGACACATCTTAGTCCTCAAACTAACATCGTTATTTCTCAATGATTTGGAGAGGTCACTAACTGCAGATTTTCCCAGTGTGATGTGTCTCCTTATTTCCTTACTGTTGGTACCAAGGATGTCAATTTTGGATCCAAGCATGATGAAGCTGTTGACAGCTTCAATATCCTCTCCACCCATCATGACGCTACATTTCTCAAGCCAAAAGAATTAAAAAACAAGTTTAAGCCTTGTGTGGCAAATTGTTAAGATATAATATACCCCCCAAATTCATATATGTACACGAAAAGTTTAATGTTTTTTTTACTTCATTCTCTCTAATTAAAACAAATATTTATCATAACCTTGGTTATAAATGATTATTTTCATTCATTGACAGGAAACTTTCTTTCAAAAAGAATGTACCAGCCGGAAACAACAGATATGCTTGTTGGTATTATTACACAAATAAACTTATTGACTTTGAAAGGATTAATATGGGGATCAATTAGGGATAAAATCATTACACCAATCAACCCCAGGTAACTAGAAATAAACAAGATGCATCAGACTACATTGAAATTGAAATTACTTAAATATTACCACAGCAGAATACAAACCATAAAATGAAATCATCACGTTGTACTAAGAATTTTTGCATAAGCAACCTGATCGATTCTAATGTGTTGGGCTGCATGTGTACCAGTCTCTCAGTGTGTATGAAAAATGTTGAGATCAATGGATACTGATGAGCAATATTTAAATGAATTTCTAAATGACTATAATAAAAAATTTAGTTGACTCAACCCCTGCTGTTCTGGGCTGTAAAGTTATGAGCTCTATTTACTTGAAAGCATGTATGCCTATTACACTTGGCAGGAGTTTCTCAACCTTGTTATTAAGTAGAATATCTATTTAAAATGAGCCAAGCTTCAGCCTATATCAAGTCTGTTACTTCAGGTTTGGATAAAGCAGCATGCTAACCTCATGTACATGATGCAAAAAGAAGAAAAGAATAAATCTTGGTGACTTTTCTTAACCTTCTTCATATTTTTTGTTTCTCTCATGAAATGTGTTTGAGATTGTAAGAATATAATAAATTTGTTTCCACAAGCAAAAGTGACATAAAAAAGATCAAGGTGAATTAAAATTATATGTAAGGAGGTTATTGGTTGAATGAAACCATACAGGAGAATTTTCTTTAGTAGTAACACAAAAGAATAAAATCTGTTAAGGCAGAAAGAAGTTGAAGAGATTGGTGACAGAAAGGATTTAGTATGCTTATTGCTATTCAAATTTAACACATCAAAAACTGGGGGGGGAAATGATTAAAACTCAAATAATGGAAGCAAATTATAGAAATAAACATATTTAGAGGCAAGATAGAATCATGATGGAATAAGTAGCATATGTGTAGATAGAAATGACAAAGATTATATGATGACAGAAATGGTCTCCAAGTTTGTCAATGAATAAAAACAAGAAATATTGAAAATATAAATTTTCATCAAGTCATAAGAAACACTAGACCAGTATATATTTGAGATTATAGAAAGGGAGCTAGATATTTTTGCAGAATAGAAATTTATGTAATGAAATTCAGAAAACAAAACCTTGCTTTTAGGCCAACTCGTTCTTCTAATGTTAAAGACATTAAATCTTGGATTTGCAAGGCAAATTGGATATGAAGTATATTATTTCCAATATCTGAAAGAACATAGCTCTACTCAAAGAACGCTTCTTCCAAAAAACATCCACACCTTTGGGGAGTCAAAGAAAAATGTGTTCAACTAATGAAGAAGAAAATGAAATATAAGAAAATAATCTCCTATTCATCATCAATAGAAATTAAACCAGAAAAAAATCCTTAAAATTATATAAAATTGGCTAACAAGAATTGTTTGTACCAGAAGTCATTGTACATTCGCACAACGGAGTACTACACAGCACACATGAGCAATGATTTTATAAATTTTTACCTAACTTGGGAGGGATTGGAAAGTATTATGCTTAGTGAACTAACTCAGGCACGTAAGGACAAATACTGTATAAAAATCATTATTGTAGAAGGAATATGAGGATCCAAGGTGAGGAGGAGTGGAAGCAGAGGGGTGAGAATGGGCAGGAAGGGGACGTATGAATCATAGGGTTGCATAATTTGATGTGTGAGGGGGTGAAAGAAATGTGTAGATCTTGTGTGAGAAATGATGTATTAGAACTTTGTAAAGAAATCAGTTGTTTTCTGTAGTCGTTAGATGCCATTGAGTGGCGAATGACTTAAAATGATCCTATGGACAAAAGATCTGAACCCAGTCCGGTCTTTATCATCCTCACACTTGCTGACAAACAAGAACCCATGCAGCAATCACCTTGTCAATCAACCTGGAGAGGTTCTTCCTCTCCTTCACCGACCCTCCACCTTCCCCAACATGTCCCTCTCCAAAGAATAGTAAAGTATGTAAGGCGAAACCTCGTTATTCTTGCCTCCTAAGAACACTTTGGCTACACCTTCTCCATGTCATATCTATTCATTCTCTTGGCCATCCATGGGATGTTCAGTGCTCTTTCCCAACACCACAGCTCAAAGGCATCAATTCTTTTTCTGTCATCCTTGTTCATTGTCCAGCTCTTGGATGCATAGCTAGTAACCGGAAAGAACATGACCTGAATCAGATGCACCTTAGTCCTCAAACTGACATCACTACTCCTCAATAATTTGGGCAGCTCCCTAAATGCAGATTTTCCCAGTGTAAGGCATCTCCTTATTTTCTTTTTTTTTTCTTTTCTTCTCCCTGCCTCTTTTTAAACAGTCCCTCCGTAAGGCCTATCCACTTAGCTTTGTATCCAAAGACGAAATCTGTAGGTGAAAGGAGTTAGGAGTTAGCCTTCATTACAGACTGGTTCATTTCAGGGTCGAAGATATGGAACGCTTCACGAATTTGCGTGTCATCCTTGTGCAGGGGCCATGCTAATCTTCTCTGTATCGTTCCAATTTTAGTATATGTGCTGCCGAAGCAAGCACATCTCCTTATTTTCTAACCGCTGGTAGCAAGGGTGTAAATTGTGTAGATCCAAGCAAGATGAAGCTGTTGACATTTTCAATCTCTTTTTCATCCATCATGACTATGTTGCTTGGTCCAGTGGCAAGAATCTTTGTTTTCTTGAGACTGAGACACAATTCATACCAAAAGCTGCGTTCCTTGATCTTCTGCAACAAGTGCTTCAAGTCTTTCTCACTTTCAACAAGTAAGATTGTGTTATCTGCATAATGCAGGTTATTGATGAATCTCCCTCTGATACTGATACCACATTCCTCTTTATAGAGTCAATCAAGCCTCTCAGATAATTTACTCAGCATACAGACTGAACAGGTATGGGGATAGAATACATCCCTGGCACATTCCCTTCCCTATTTGAAACCATGCTCCATTCGCACAACAGCCTTCTGGTCCAGGTATAGGTTCCTCATGAGCACAGTCAAGTGCTCTGGGATTCCCCTCCTTCTAAATTTCAGCCACAACTTGTCATGATCCACACAATAAAATTCCTTTGCATAGTCAATAAAGCACAAACAGACAGTCTTCTGGTATTCCTTACTTTCAACCAGTATCCTTCTGACACCAGCAGTGATATCCCTGGCACCACAGCCTCTGCTAAATCCCACTTGCACTTCAGGTAGTTCTTTATCTATGTACTGTTTCAGTCATTTTTTAATGATCTTCAGCAATATTTTGCTAGCATGTGATATCAATGATATTGGTTGGATTATTCTTCTTGGAAATAGGAACATATTTGCACCTCTTCCAATCAATTGGCTAGACAGTCGTTCTCCAAAATTCCTGGAACAGACTGGTCAATGCATCCAAGGCTGCATATGTTAATTAAAACAAGTCAATTGGTATCCCATCGATTCCTGGGGCCTTATTTTTTGCCAATGCCTTCAAAGTAGCTTCCACCTCCTCTCTCATTATCACTGGCTCCTGTTCATATGGTATTTCATGAAATTTTTCAATGTCAATCAATTCTTTCTGGTACAGTGACTCTGCATTCTCTCCTTCTTCTTTTAAATAAATCCTTTGTTATTGTTGACAAAAATTTAAAAAAGGAAAAAAGGAATTGTTTATACTGAACTCAAGAAAAAGTGATGAAGATACAATGAGGAGATATATATTTAAGTGATTTTTAAACCCTGTATTACCCATTAATACTTAAAGTGCTTATTTTTACTTCAAATATAGTTTGAAGTAGTCTAGAAGATGAACTCTATGAAGAGAAATACGGCATCAGGATTAGAGGAAGACTCATGAGCAACCTGTATTATACAGATTAACATACTCTCTTGCTGAAAGTGAGGAGGATATAAAGACCCTAAGAACAAAAGACCTGAATCCTACTCTATAACTAACATCATTTCTCTATGTTCATCGAGTTTTCAGAGGAAGTGGATGTCACTCCTGTGGATACCACTCCTGTTTCCAAAACTGATTCACTCTGGGAGCTCCATCAAACATTGGCCATTACAGGTAGCCATCATGGTGCTTGACAAACCTAATTCTAAGGAGCAGCCTAAATAACATTTTTCCTCTAAATAGAAATTCTCCTCTCCTAGTAAACATCTGCACGCAAGAAACTTTGCAGAGAGAATGGATGGCCTGGTGTCTCTGAGTCTGCCAATACTAAAGGGAGGTCTGTCCCCAAAACCCAGGCTAGTGCTAAGTACAGGGATACCACAAACCAGAAACACCACAGCAGCATCCTGCCTAACGCCTTATTATTGAGTCATCCTTATTCATGGTGCAATTTACCCAAGTACATGAGGCAAATGAAAATACCATAGCTGGGAGAAGGCAAGCCTTAGTTCCCTAAGTGACATCTTTGCTGTCAAATATTTTTTTCTTTTTTAATTGTGATTTTAATGAAGGTTTACAGAAAGATTAGGTTTTCATTCATTCACTGTTGCACATTTTCCTCCCACTCCTACTGTAGTCCTCTTTGCAATGCACATCTTGTTCCAAATAGTTGTCATACATATAATGTGTAATCATATATTCATTTCAGACAATTCTTCCCATTATCTGTTCCAATACAGTGTTTATTATCTATCCGCTTTTCCTATACCTTCCCCAACCTCACATGTCAGTCCTATTTTATAACAGCGGTATTAAACAGTATTTATCCTTTTGTGACTGAGATATTTCACTCAGCATAATCTCTTCCAGGCTCACCCATGTTGTGCAGTGTTTTATGAGTTCATTGTTTTTTTCAATGCTGTGCCAAACTGTGTGAATGTATCATAGTTTTTCTATCAGTTCATTTGTTGATGGACAGTTGGGCTGCTTCCATCTCTTTCATTGTCCAGCTTTCCAGTGCATAGCAAGTAATTGCAAAGAAGATGGCCTGTATCAGGCAAACTTTAGTCTCCAGACTGACATCATTGCTCTTCAGTACTTTGAAGAGGTCTCTGAAAGAAGGCTTTCCCAATGCAATTCATCTTTTAAATCTTGGCTGCTGGTACCAAGAGAATTGACTGTGGAACCAAGCAAACTGAAGCTGTTAACAGTCTCAATCTTTTCACCATCTGTCACAATGCTGCCAATCAGCCCATTGGTTAGAATCTTTGTTTTCTTGATGTTGAGCTTCAAATCATATTGAAGGCTAATACTAATTTTTAAAATATCAAAATTATATAGGCTTTTTGTAAAGACTTCTTAATTGGTTTACATATAACTAATTTACATTGTGTTTCATTCATGTAGATTGTGTTTTATACAATCTTCATTATGTTCTTTTTCACACATTCATATACATTGTACTTTATATAATTATTTACTATTGATCTATGCCTGTTCTCACATCATCTTTTAGAGTACTCATTGAATCTGTCCTTCTCCTACACACACACTCTCTCTCTCTCTCTCTCTCTCTCTCTCATCTATCTGCTAAATTCTACAATCCTAGTGATTTTCAACCCTCCCCCTTTTAGTACCCTATTCCCATTTTACTTTTCTTCTTTTGGACATTTATACACATCTCACCAGTTACCGTTATAGTTTTACAATAGTCTTATGTAGTATTTGAGACTGTGTTAGTTCACTGCATAATGCCTCTCAACTATCCTATGTTATACAGTATTTTGCAAGATCATTCTTCCTTAGTGCTCCATAGTATTCTATGGTGTGAATGTACCACAATTTTTCAATCCATTCATTTATTGATGGATATTTGTGCTGTTTGTATTTTCTTAAAATTGTTAATAACACTACTGTTAGGACCGTGGAGCTGTTCTCCCTTCCTTTCCCAAAATAGCCACAGAAATGATCAAACCACTAGCAGTTGTAACTCTGTTCACCACTATTACAGCGTCAAAACTATTCCTCCATCCTTTCCCTGCAACCTTCCTTATCTTCCTTATCTCGTAACAGCCAACTTTCTACAACCTTCCTGCCCAATTTCTTTGTAACACAATATAAAACCCCACTCCAGCTTTAAGTAGAAGCTTGTCACTTCTTTGGAGTCAGCCCAATAGGTTCTCCTCAATAAACTTTCTTCTTGGCCTGAATTGTGTTCTGTTCTTCCTCAATGACCTTACGTCTTTTATGAACGTAAGTGTACCTATCTTCACCAAGTCTCAGTTTTCAGTTCCTTGGAGTATATTCCTAGTAGGGAAAAAGCTGGGTCACATTAGATGTCTGTGTTCAGCTTTTTGAGGAAACATCAAATTGCCTTCCCACCAGAAGTGCATGAGAGTTCCAATCTCTACACCTTTTCTCCAAAATTTATTGTTTGCTGTTCTGTTAAACTTTGCTACTGCTACTAGGGTAATATGGAATCTCATTGTGGTTTTGATTTGCCTCTCTCTGGTGATGGCTGATGATTTTGAGCATATTTTCACATGTCTGTTAGGCATTAAAATGTTGTCCTTTGTGAAAACATCTTTTCATATCTTTTGCCCATTTGGTCATTGCTTTATCAGTCTTTTTCTTTTGGAAGCCCTGAATTCTGTATTCAGTAAACTTTTGTTATGATATCCTTCTCTGAGATGTCATTGCCACATGTTGTTTTATAGGTTTTGGGGTTTTGTTTTTTTTTCTCCATTCAGTAGGGATTATTTCCTCCCTATTGGCCAAAATTTTTTATATACAAAGTAACCTAATGTATTGAAAGGATAGCTCATCCATTTTATTCTCTCTTGTTTGTAATTTCTAGCTGTATTTGCAAGAGTGTTTATGTTTTAGACTAGTGCTTCTATGCTTGGTCCTATTATGTTTTTTATGATTTTCATGATTTTGAGCTTTACTCGTAGATATCTGATACAACTTGAGTTGATTTTTGTGTTTGGTATGAGATGTGGATTTTGTTTCTGTTTTCTGCAATTAGATGAAAAGTTTTGCAAGCACAATTTATTGAAAAGGTTGTAATTTCCCTATTTAATAGGTTTTTATTCCATGTCAAATACCAATTAGCCATACACAGACTGGATAATTTATTGGTTCTGGGTTCTCTTCAATTGAACTATGCGTCTATCATTGTACCAATATTATACTGTTTGGTTACTATAATTGTGGAGTGAGTTTTGAGATAAGCAACTACTTTGTCTCCCATTTCATTTTTATTTTTCAGAAGGCCTTGCTCATTTGGCTCTCTATGCTTTCCAAATAAACCTGATAATTGTCTTTACTCTCTCTTTGAAAAATGAGTTGGTATCTGTTTTGGAATTGCATTGTGCTTTTGATAGGATTGTCATTTTCACTACGTTGAATCTTCCTGGACTGTTAGGCAGCGTCACAATGGATGGAGAAGAGACTGAAGCTGTCAACAGGAAAATCTGAAGTTGGGGACCTTTCCAAATTATTGAGTTCATGGGGTTGCTACAGGTTGTACTCAACTGTAAGGTACCTAACCAAGTAACTAACTATTGGTCCAGGGGTGAGTATTTTTATTTTTTTTATGTTGAGATATAATCCATATTGAAGGCTGAAGTATTGGCTCCTCTACAGTAAGTGCATCAGACTTCTTTATTTTCTGAAAACAAGGTTGTGTCCTTTACATAAGGCAAGTTACTAATGAGGCTTCCTCCAATCCTGACGCCACCTTCTTCATGCAGGTCAGCCTCTAGAATTACTTTTTCACATACAGGTTTAATAAGTGCGAAGGAAAAATATGATCCTGACCCACACTATTCTAATTGTAAGCTATGAAGTATACCCTTCTGTCCATAAAAGTGTTTTCTTAGTCTTTGTATGGGTGTTAATATAACTCAATTAAGTGTTCTGAGATTCCAATACTTGTCAATGATATTTGTAATTTGTGTTATCTACACAACTAAGGTTCAGAGTTAGAGGATTTCAAAGGGGAACTTGGAAGAAAAGTAAAGTATTAAAATGCAATGTGTTAAAGAGTTGGAGTCAGAAACTCAAAAGGGATGAACTTGCTTGTTTTTTTTAAACTGAAGGAACTGAAGAAAAATTGAAGCCTTGAGTTGCAGTACTTAAAGATGCTATGGGGAGAATATTGAATGACTGAAGAAGCATCAGAAGAAGATGGAAGACTTTCATGAAACAAAATACAATCAAGAGACAATGATGATGATTAAGGAGGATGTTCAAGTTCTTCTGAAAGAATTGACAAAAATGAAGGCCCCAGGAATTAATGGAATACCAATGGACATATTTCAACAAATAGTGCAGCCCTAGATGTGCTCACCAGGTGTGCCAAAAAATCTGAAGGAGAAATAGCTGGCCAATTGACTGGAAGAGATCCATATTAATTCCCATTTAAAAAAAAAAGATCCAACAGAGTGTGAAAAATTTCACTAATATGACAAGCAAGAAAATTCCTGCTGAAGATTATTTAAAAATTTACTAGAACAATACATTGACAGAGGACTTTTAGGAACACAAGCTGAATTTAGAAGGGGCTGTGGTGCAAGGAACATTATATCCATTGCCAGATGGATTTGGGCTGAAAGCAGAGAGTATGAGAGGAATGTTTACCTGTATTTTATTTATATACAAAGACGTTTGACTGCGTGGATCACAACAAGTTGTGGCTAACACCAAAAAGAATGGAAACCCCAGAATACTTGATAGTGCTCATGTGAAACCTATACTTGGACCAGGAGGCACTCCTCAGAACAGAGAAAGGAAACACTTCATGGTTCAAAATTAGGAGTGCCTCAGGGGAATCCTTTCTTCATACTTTTTCAGTTTATATGCAGAAAAGATCATTTGGGAGGCTGGACTTTATAAGGAGAAATGTGGCACCAGGATTAAATCAACAAAAGGAAGAATCATCAAGAACCTGTATCATAGGGATGAAATAACAATGCTTGCCGAAAATTAGGATAACCTGAAGTGAAGCTCAAAATAAAGAAAACAAAGATCCTCACCACTGGGCAAATTGTCAGAACAATGTTAAATAAAGAAGAGGTTTGGATTTGCTAACAACTTTAGCTTGCTTGGTCCCACAATCAGGAAATCAGAAGACAAACTTTATTAGAAAAATCTGCCACCAGGACCTTCTAGCAACTAAGGTGTGCCTTGTCCAGGCCACAGTCTTTGTAATTACTTGCTAAGCATCGGAGAGCTATACAGTGACTGAGGATGATAAAAGAAGAATCAACGTCTTTGAGTTTGCTGCTGGAAAGAGTGTTGAACATGCCATGGACTCCCAAGAACAAACAAGTTGTCCTGAAGAGAGTGAAACCAAGTTGCTTTGTTTTCGTTGTTGTTAGGTGCCGTTGAGTCATAGAGGACTCACAGCGACCCTATGAATGAAAGACCTAAGCCTACATAGAGTTTCCGGAGGCAAGCCATTTTGGAAGTGGATGCCACTCCTTCTTTCAGGCTTGTTTTAGTCAGGAAGCTCCGGACAACACTGTCCACCATGGGTAAACATTACCATGTTTGGTAAATCACTGTCACAGTGTTCTGCATCACAGCAACCACAAGTTACCTCTGTACAGCAACACCCAGACCAGTGCTATACCACCTAGAAGAATGTTTGACAGGAAAACAATTTGAACCCAGCCTCAGGGCCGCAGGCCTGAGGGCCTTTTGGTGCTTAAAGTCCCCTCCTGCCTTAAACCTTAGGCCAAGCCTGGCTCCCCTCACTCCTGGGGGCAGAGCAAACTTACACGTTAAACACAAGCCAAAAAAAGCACTCAACTTCAAAAGCTTGCCATAATCCCTGCGCTCGCACCACCATGCTCCCTCTGGCAACTGAGAAGTCACAGAAACCCTGAGAAGAGCCAACCAGGAAGAGCATGGCTGCCTCCTCTCCCCACTCCCTTTGGGGCTTAAAGCCCCCTCCTGCCTTAAACCCTAGACCAAGCCTGGCTCTCTTCGCTCCTGGGGGCAGCTGCTCTATGGAATCAAAAATTTCTCTGTCTCACATATTTTGGGTATGTCGCCGGGAGGTACTAGTCCTTGGAGAAGGAGATCATGCTTGCAATACTGGAGGGAAAATGAAGCAGAGGACGATAGTGGATGAGATGGATTGGCAAAAATAACTGGGGTAATGGGGGGGGGGTAAGTGTATAGAACACAGAGAGATTGGCTCAAGATAGGGGAGGGTTAAGAACTTTGGTGCATAGGGTCACTATGAGTCACAGTTGACTCTCTAGCACATAGTAACAAACAACACAGTCAAATGTCTTTGCCCATAGAATTCTTCAGTATTGCAACTCAAGCCGTGAACTTATTCTTTTGTGTTTTGAACTTGGGAAGTGCTGGGCTTGTGCTTTCCTTCAGGTTTTCTAGTTTTAAGCTTTGTACATTTTGTTAAAATATTTGATTTTTTCTTCACTTCTTCTCAATGTTAGATTTTGTCCTTCATAGCAGATAAAAGAACTCAGGTGACTTAGTGGTAAGAATTTCTGCGGCCATCACAAAGATGTGCAGTTAGAATCCACCAGATGCTCAGTGGTTGAAAGATTGGCAATCTCTTCTCCTGCAATTGGCTGTCTCTGAAAACTCACTGTAGGGTTGTTTTCACCTTGACTATATACAACAAAAATAATCAGCTATAATGAGCTTTGGTGGCAGAGTTCATAATTCTAGTGCTGCTATCCTGAAGACTGTGTCTCTCTGGTGGTTTGAATGTAATAGCACATCCATGGGTAAAAAGATGGGCAGTCTTCTCTCGTGTGCTTTACAACCTAGGAAACCCAATGGAGGATCAACAAACTATCAGTAGACTGCATGGTGTTCAGTAAGTCTGCTACAGTTGTAAATTGTAGTGCTGTTTTGCATTGAATTGTAGGGAATGGTTGTCTTTCATCAAAATTTATTGACAATTTCATTATAAAATTCTGAGACCAATGCTAATGATACAGAGATCTGTATACAGTGATAAAGGTGGAAAGTGCAAGCTACTTTGAAAGATGTGACAAAAACAAAAGGCCTCAAGAACTGATGGAATACTAATTGATGTATTCAAGCAAACAGATTCTGCCCTGGACATGCTCATCAGTTTACGTCAAGAAATGTGGAGGACAATTACCTGGCCAACTGACTGGAAGAGATTCATATTTATTCCCACTAAAAAGAATCACCCAAAATAGTCTGTAAATTATCAAACAATGTCACATGCAAGCAAAATACTGTTGAAGAGTATTCAAAATGACTGGAACAGTGCATTGACAGAGCACTACCAGAAGCACAAACCCATTTTAGAAGATGCCATGGCACTAGGAGCATTATCACCATGTCAGATGTAGCTTTACTAAAAGCTAAGAGTATCAAAGTAGTGTCTATCTGTGTTTTATTCACTATGTAAAGCCATTTGACCATGTGGATCACACCAAATTGTGGCTAACCTTGAGAAGAATGGGAATTCGAGAACACTTGATTGTGCTTATGTGAAACCTACACTTGGGCCAGAAATCTATCATCAGAACAGAGCAAGGAAATACTCCATTGTTTAAAATCATAGCTTTCCAATCAATATGCAGAACAGATCATTCAGGAGACTGGACTTTATGAGGAAGAATGTGGCATAAGGATTGGAGGAAGGTTCATCAACAACTGCATTATGCAGATGACACATCTTACATTGAAACTGAGGAGGACTGTAAGTGTCTGCTATAGAATGTCAAGGACTGTAGTCTTCAAAATGAATTAAAGCTCAGCATCAAGAAGACAAAGGTTTTGATCACTGGATCAATTAACAAAGATTCTCACTACTGGCCATTTCTTCACTATGATAGATGGAGAGGAGACTGAGGTCTTTAACAATTTCAGCTTGCTCAAGCTTCACAATCAACACTCGTGGTACAAGCAGCAAGGTACTCAAAAGAAGAATCTGCTGTCATAAACTTCTCCAAAGTGCTAAAGAGCAATGATGTAAGTGTAGAGACAAATGTATGCCTGAATCAAGCCATGATCTTCACAATTACTTGCTATGCATAAGAAAATTGGCCAATGACTAAGGATGACAGGAGTATCAATGCCTTTGAGTTGTGGTCCTGGAGAAGAGTGTTAAACATTGCATGGATTGCCAAGAGAAGAATCAGGTCTGTCTTGGAGTGGACCCAAGAAGCTCCTTGGAAATAAAGATTTTCAGGCTCTGTCTCATACACTTTGGGCATGTTGCCCAGAGGGACCAGTTCTGGGAGAATAACATCATGATTGGAACGGTGACAGCACACGAAAGAAAGACCTCAGAGGAGATGATGGACACAGTAACTGGGTAAATGGTGTGGGTGTTTTGGAGAGGGTGAAACTGGTTCAGGATAGGGCAGGATTTAGAGGTATTGTGCACAGGGTCACTAAGACACTCAGGAAACTCAATTGTACATAACAATAACAACAGTAATTATTACTACCACAACCAGGTTCAGTCTTGATGATTATTCAAAAACAGATGGAACAGTATATTAACTGGGATGATCAGAAATTCAAGCTGAATTCAGAACAGATTGTGACACTAGAAATATCATTGCTAATGTCAAATGGATATTGATCGAAAGCAGAGAATACCAGAAATGTATTCACTCGTGTTTTATTGTCTATGCAAAGACATTTAGTTGCATAGATTATTGCAAATCATAAGCTTACATTGAAAAGAATCTGAATCCCAAAACACTGCCTTGTGCTCATGTGAAATCACAAGATGTGATTATCTTAAAAAACAAACAGTGCTTGGTTTAAAATTACGCAAAGTGTGTATCAGAGCTGTATCCTTTCTCCATACCTGTTCAATCTATTTGTCAAGAAAATCAATTAAAAAGCTCGAGTATATGAAGAAGAATATGCCATCAGGATTGGAGGAAGACTCATCAATAATCTGTACTATGCTAATTACTCAACCTTGCTTGCAGCAAGTGAATAAGGCATGAAGCAGTGACTGCAGAAGATCAAAGACTACAATCTTCAATATGAGTTACACATTAACATCAATACAACAAAAATCCTTGCTACTGGACCAATAATCAGTAGCCTGATAAATGGAGAAAAGATTGAAGTTCTCAATGTTATAACTTATTAACTTTCCACAATTAACTCAAATGGTAACAGTAGTCAAGAAGCAAACAAATAAACAAAAAATACATTGCATTGAGGAAATGTGCTGTCAAAGACCTGTCCAAAATTCTAAAGAGCAAGATTTCCATTTCAAGAATCAGGTGCATCTGAGCCAAGCCATGGTTTTTTCAGTTGCTTCCAAATGCAATTGAAAGACAAAAAATTTAAAAAGAATAGCAAAGAAGAATAATAGCCTTTGAATTGTGGTATTGGTGGAGAATATTGAATATCCCATGGTCTGTCAAAGGAACAAACACATCTGTCTGGAAGAAAGTGCAACCAGACTGTTCCTTAGAGGTAAAGATGGTGAAACATGGTGTTAATTATTTTTAGTACATTCTCAAAAGGAACAAATCTTGGAAAGAAATATCATGCTGGAAAAGATGGAATGTTAGATAAAGAGAGACAAACCCTTAAAAAGATGGGCTGACACCATGATTACCACAATGAAGATGTTGTTATTTGCTTTTGAGTTGCCTGCGACTCATAGCAACTTTATCCATGTACAACAGCTCTGAAGCCTGACCTATCCTGAGCCCCTCTTATTGACTCCAGCACCTACTCCCATACACCTACAAGTTACTGTGTCGATACATCTCAGCTGGGGTCTTCCTCTCCTGCACTGTCCCTCCACCTTTCCGAGCATGATGTCTTTCTCCAAGGACTGGTCCCTCCTGGTCACATGCTAAAGTATGTGAGACGGAGCCTTAAAATCCTAACCTCCAAGGAGAAACTTGTCTCTTCAAGACAAACCTGTTTGTTCTCTTGGTGGTCATAATATGTTCAATATTGTTTTACAGGACACCAATCAATGGCATCAATTCTTCTGGTATCTTTAATCATTGTCCAGCTCTCTGATGCATAGCAAGTAATTGCAAAGATCATGGCCTGAAGTAGGCACATCTTAGTCTCTCCACTGACATCATTGCTTCTCAAT
This sequence comes from Elephantulus edwardii, assembly GCF_000299155.1. NCBI lineage: Eukaryota > Metazoa > Chordata > Mammalia > Macroscelidea > Macroscelididae > Elephantulus > Elephantulus edwardii. The sequence continues at coordinate 8,184,905 of NW_006399793.1, read as the reverse complement.
ACTCTGGAGACGGTAGCATAATGGAGTAGCAGGGCAGATTTCATGCAGATGGTACATGATAATAGGGCGTTGTTCAAATCTGTTGCTCAAAGGGTGACTATGGTTTGCAATCAACTCAATGGTACTTAATGACAATTAACTAAATAGCCACATGTTATGTGAAATTTTTATTTTATTACCCATTGAAGAAATATCATGCTTATAATATTTTGATGAAGAATGTTTTTAGTACCAATGATAAAACTATTACTTTTTCATACTTTCTTATGTTTGGAATCATGCCACATTATTGGTGATATAGAACTATGATATTTTAAGAGATATACTATTTGTTGAAAAACAAACAAAAACTCTCAAACTCATTGCCAGATCTCTTGCTTCTGACTCATAACAACCTTAAAAATCTACATCAGATTTCTGAGGCTTTAAATTCCAACAGGAGAGAAAAGCCATTTTTCTTTTTAGAGCCACTGGTAGATAGATTCAAACTGATGAAAAGGCAAAGACTTTGAGTTGGTAGTGAAATTTAGTTATGAGTACACCATCAGAACAGAGTATTTGATCTAGATATAGTTTCTTTTCATGGATAAAAGAATAATGAATTTTCATGTTTTACACTGAGAAGAATGAGAACACGAGAGTCCTTAATTGTGCTTATGTTAATTCAGTGTTTGGTGGAGCTCCCAGATCAAAACAGGCTTGGAAGCAGGGGTGGCATCCACTTCTGAAATAGCTTGCTTCCAGTAACTCTATGAACTTGGAGAAATGATGAAAGTTATTCAACAGTGTTCAGATCTTTCATTCATAGGGTCATATTACTTTCATCCACAGGGTCATATGACTTTGTTTATATAATTTGGCAGCAGTTAACAACAACAACAGCAGCATCAACATGCCAGATCAAGAAGCTGTTGGTTAAGGAGAGTAAGGAAAAACTGTACGATATAAAAACAAGTAAGTTGTGTGTCAAGGATGTTTCCTTTAATTGTTGTCGTTATGAACTATTGGATTATCTGTGACTCACATAAACCTTCTGCACAACAGCTCTTAAATCTGCCCTATCTTAAGCCAATATCACTGTCTCTGACCACCTATGTCCATTATTCTAGCTACCATGTCAATCCATCTCATCAAGGTCTTCCTCTCCTGTGCTTTCCCTACAATCTCTCAAGCATAAAGCCCTTCCCCAAAGATGGGTCTCTCCTAGCTATATGCTCAAAGTACATGAGATGACGCTTCAAAATCTTTGTCTCCAAAGAGCAACTTGATTTCACACTCTTCAGGACAGACCTGTTTGTTCTCTTGGTTGTCCATGGTATGTTCAAGATTCTTTTTCCAGTAACACAACACAAAGGCATTGATTCTTTTTCTATCATCCTTAGTCATTATCCAGCTCTCTAATACATACAAAGTAATTGTGAAAAGTACAACCTGGATCAGGGACACCTTAGTCTCTACACTGATATCATTTTCCTTCATCTCTTTGGAGAGTTCCCTACCAGCAGATTTTCTTGATGCAATTTGTATTTTGATTTCTTGACTTCTGGTGCCAAGCGTGTTGATTGTAGACACAAGCGTGCTTAAATTGTTAACATTCTGAATCTCTTCTTCATCTGTCATGATGCTGCCAACTGGCCCACTTGTGAGAATCTTTGTTTTCTTGATGTTAGCTTCAACCCATGTTGAAGACTGTATCCTTGACTCTCTGCTGCAAATGCTTCAGGTCCTCTTCCATTTCAGCAAGCAAGATTGTGTCATTTGTATAGTACAGGTTGTTGATAAGTCTTCCTCTAATATATCCTTTAGTATGTTGAATAAATTTTTAACTAAATAACTACAAAAGAGTAGTATAAGCAATCTCTTCCTATGCAATTACCTCCCCTGAAAACCCGCTGGAAGAGCAGTTATGGGTTGGATCTTACTCAATGGTGCACAACAATAACAACAGTCCTTAAAGAAGGACATCAAACAAAAAAGTAAAGGTCTAGAATAAAATATTTCTTTACAAATTTTCAATATTTTTAAGCTCAGAACAAGTAGAATAGATCACAACACTTAAGATCAGAATGTTGGTTTTCTTTTTTTATTATTAAAATGAGCTTTTCTATTACTCATTGACTATTAAGAGACCAGGAACCTCAGTGATGTGAAATTGGATAAGAGGTGATTAATAATATTTGTAATTTAATTATAGAATAGTTGCTTAAACTAATTAGATACATGGCCTAGGATATTGGGGCTAGTAGGAAAGACAGAATAGAAATAGAAGGTATTATTTATATATTAGCTACAACAAAAAAGTTCCCTAGAGGGTACAAATTGCTAATATGGTTAATGTGTACATATTAGAACTCTTTAAGCAGAAATTTTCATTTCAATGCCTGAGGAGAGCTCAAACTCTGAACCAAATACACCATCATTCTACACTGGCCAAACAATTTGATTTTATGTAGAAAGTTTCCACTAATATAATTAAAATGAGCAACCTCTTGCATGTGATATCAACATTTGGAACCATGTTCAAACACAGTGCATCATCAATAAGATAAAAAGTTTGTCATTAGAAAGTCATGAATTTATATGAGATTTGTAAAGCAATTCAGCATTGCTTTCTTTGCTCCACTAACTCATTATTTACTTTTCATTATCCCAAATTCTCAACAGTAAGGATTGTGTTGAAAATGCTTAATTTGGGGTCTAATTTCAGTAATGAGAATGAAAGAGAGAAGGAAGTACATGGAAAGATAAAAAAGTAAAAAAAAAAGTATTGGTGAGTGATCTATCTCACCATGGAATTCTGGGGCTCATAACTCTGAAGTACACTATAGAGATGTATTGCTTGCCATCGTTTTTAATAAATTTTCCAAAGAAAATTTGGCCTAGCAAAGAGAATTCCGCCCCCCCAAAAAAGGAAAGCATCTGAGGCGTTTAAATGAGCTACTGTTAAATGGTAGCTGTAGTATTGAACTTTACCTGATAGACTATGCAGTGATCAGATTGACTATATCTTTGGAAACAGTTATGGAGAAGCTCAATAGTAGTTAAGAACAAGTCTATGAGATGACTGTGGAAAGGATTACTCAGCCCAAGTTCAAATTGAAGCTAAAGAAAATTACGTATACAAGAATCAAAATATGACTTTAAGTTTATTTCATTTGCATTTAAAAATTATCTCAAGAATAAATTTGATTTAAGGAACACTAATATGCCAAACAGCAGATAAAAATAGCACAAAGGATGCAGGATGCCATAAAGACATCAATAATCAATAAAGAAAAGGGTCATTACAAAGACAGAAGATATAGAAAAGGCCAAAATAGATACCAGAAAATGACTCTAAAATTTCCATAAGAGCATAGAGATGCCAAAACAAAAAGGATAAATGTGAAGCAAGAGATATAAACAGAAGATTTCAAAAGGTAACTTGAGAAGACAAAGCAAAGTAGTATAACAAATTATGAAAAGAGCGGCAAATAGAAAATCAAAGGGGGAAACAGGTTCAAGTTTAAAGAACTAGAGAACTCTCAAGTTACAATACTGAAGAATTGTATGAGCAAGATTTTGAGTGATGCAAGAAGCATCAAAAGATTATGGGAGAGATCCATAATCACTGCACCAACAAAAATTAGTAGATACTGGACCACTTCAGTAGGTTGCATATGATCAAGAACCAATGAAATTAAAGGAGGAAATTGAAGCTGTATTGAAGGCATTGATAAAAAAAACAAAAAAAGTCCCCTGGGAATGCATGGTATTACAATTGACATGTTTCAACTAACAGAAGCTGTCTTAGATGTGTTCATTAGATATATCAGATAATTTTAAAGAAAACTAACTGGCCAAATGACTGTAAGAGATTCATATTTGTCCCTATTACTAAGAAAGGTGGTCCAATAGTACATAGAAATTGTCAAATAATATCACTAATATCTAATGCAAACAAAATATTGCTGAAGATCATCTAAAACCTAGAATTTTCATTTGTAGAGAAATGCCAGTAGTTCAAGCTGGTTTAGAAGAGGCCATGACAGCAGGGGTATCATTGCTGATGTCAGAGTTATCTTGGCAGAAAGCAGAGAACACTATACAAATTTCTATTGGCATTTAATGGCTATGAAAAGGCATCAAAATATATTGATCACACTAAGCAATATACTGAACATTGAGATGAATGGGAATCCCAGAACAATTAATTGTACTCTTCAAAAATCTGTATCTGGATCAAGAAGCTGTTGTCAAAACAGAGAAAGGGAATTTTATTGCTGTTGTTGGGTACCGTCCAGTTGAACATGACTCACAGTAATCTTATGAACAAAAGATCTAAACCCTGTTCTATCCTGTATCATCCTCACATTTCCTAAGTTAGGAGGCCTATTGCAGCAGTCACCATACCAATCCACCTAATTGAGAATCTTCCTCTCTTTCGCCACCCCTCCACCCTTCCAAGCATCACACCCTTCCCCAACGAATAGCACCTCTCAGCAACATGTCTAAAGTATAGTATGTGAGGTGAAGCCTCGTCATTCTTGCCTCCAAAAAGCACTCCAGCTGTATCATCTCCAAGACATATCTGTTTGTCTTCCGGCCATCCATGGGATGTTCAATGCTCTTCTCCAACACCATAACTCAAAGGTGTCAATTCTTTTTTTGCCAGCATTGTTCATTGTTCAGCTCTGAGATGCATATCAAATAATTGGGAGATTATGGCCTGAATCAGACACACCTTAGTCTTCAAACTGACATCATTACTCCTCAGTTATTTGGAAAGTTGCCTAATTTCAGAGTTTTACATTGTAATGAATCTCTTTATTTCCTGACTTCTGTTGCCAAGGGAATTAATTGTGGATCCAAGCAAAATGAAGCTATTGACAGTCTCAATCTCCTCTCCATCCATCATGACACTGCCTATCGTTCCAGTGGTAAGAATATTTGTTTTCCTGACATTGAGTTGCAATCCATACTGAAGGCTGCATTCCTTGACCTTCTGCAACCAGTGTCTCAGGGCCTCCTCACGTTCAGCAAGAAAAATTGTGTTACCTTCATAACACAGATTATTGATGAGCCTCCCTTCAATCCTGATGCCACATTCTACTTATAGATTACAGCTTCTTGAATACTTTGTTCAGCATATGGATTGAATAGTTATGGATAAAGAATACAACCCTGATGTACTCTCTTCCTAATTCCAAACCTTGCAATGTTACCCTGTTCTGTTCACACAACAGCTTTCTGGTCCAGACATAGGTTCTGCATGAACACAATCAAGTGTTCTGGGAGTCCCTTCTTCTCAATGTCAATCATAACTTATCCTTTGCAAGGAAACATGCTGTTATGTGCCGTCGAGTAATTTGGGACTAATAGTGACTGTATATACAACAGTCTTAAGCCCTGCTCTACCCTGTGCCAATCTTAATTGTTTCTGACACACCTATGTCTATTACCCCAGTCACTGAATCAATCCATCTCATTGAGAGTCTTCCTCTCTTAAGCTGTCCCTCTAACCTCCCAAACACTGTGTCCCTTGCCAAGTACTGGTCCCTCCTTGCAACATGTCCAAAGTATGTCAGATGAAGCTTCAGAATCCTTGCCTTCAAGGAGCAACCTAACCTGATCCTCTCTAGGACAAACCTGTTTGTTCTGCTAGCAGCCTATGATGTATTCAATACTCTTCTCCTGCACCACAGCTCAAAGGCATCAATTCTCCTTCTATCATCCCTAGTTATTGTCCAGATTTCTGACACATGGTTTAAAATCAAGAAAGGTGTACATAAGGTCTTCATCATTCCTCCATACCTATTAAATTTGTATGCTGAACAAATTAGTATAGAATCTTGCCTCTATGAAGAAGACTGTAGCATCAGGATCTGAGGAAGACTTCAACAACCTATTTTTATGCAGATGACACAATCTTGCTGAAAAAAAATACAAGTAGTATTATTTCAAAACATAGCTTGAGAAGATAAAACAAGAAGTTATAGTGACATGGAAAAAGCTGGAGTAAGAAAATAAAAAGGAATAATTCAATATTTTTCAAGTTCCAAGAACAAAGAAACAAATTGAAGCCTTGAATTGCAAGGATTCTGTGAGTAAAATCTTGAATGACCCACAAAGCAGCAAAAGAAGATAGGAAGAACACACAGAATCACTTTAACATAAATAATTATTGGACATTTAGCCAATTCATTGAGTAGTTTATAATCAACAAACAGTTGTAATAAAGGATGAAATTCAAGATGCATTGAAGGTACTTACAGGCCCAAAAATTTTATGGGATTACAATTGAAATTTCAATAAATAAGTGCAGTGCTGGACATGCTAAGCACTCTGTGTTATTAAATTTGAAATACCTGATCAACTGACTGGAATAAATACATATTTGTTCATATTTTTATAAAAGGAAAAATATGACCAAACAGAATGTACATTATCAAACCAATAACACATACAAGTAAAACCTTGCTGAGGATTATATAACATGGCTATAACAATACATAAACAGAAACCTCCATAAAATCAGGCTAGCTTAGAAGAGGCCACTCATCAGGGATATCATTGTTGATGTCAGATAGATCTTGGTTGAAAGCAGATAAAACCAGATATATGTATCTATGTGTTTTATTGAGTATGCAAAGACATTTGACCGTATAGTTATTTTTGATGCTATGTGCCATTGAGTCTCCTGTGCCTCATAAGACCCTATGTACAGCATCTCTGAAGTCTACCCTGTCCTGAGACAGTTTCACTAATATCAACATATCTATCTATATAGGCCAGTTACTGTATCAATCCACTTCATCAAGGGTCTTCCTCTCCTGTGCTGTCCTTTTATCTTTCCAAGATTGATGTCATTCTCTCAGATCAGTCCTTCCTGGCCAAGAGCCCAAAGTATGTGAGACAGAGCTTCATAATACTAGCCTCCAAGGAGATACTTATTGTACTCTTGCCAAGACAGATTTATTTGTTTCCTTGGTAGGACATCATATGTTCAAGACTCTTCTACAGCACCACAACTCAGAGACATAAATTCTTCTTCTGTCACCCTTAGTCATTGTCCATGGTATCGATAGAAATGTATTACAGCTATCACTGAGAAAAATGCTAATCTCATAACATTTAATTGTTCTCATGCGAAGCCTATACCTAGATCAAGAATTGTTTGTCCAAACAGAGCAAAGAAATACTGTGTGTTTTCAAAGGAGTAAAAGTGTACATCAGGCTGTATCCTTTCTCAATACCTATTCAAGCAGTATATTGGGCAAATCCTTTCAACATCTTACTCCAAGGAGAATATGGCATCAAGATTGGAAGAAGGCTCATCAACCACTTGGATTATGCAGATGACACAAACTGCCTTGCTGAAAACAAGGAGGATTTGAAACACTTGCTGTAGAAGATCAAAGATTATACAGTCTTCAATACAGATTACATCTCAAAGAATAAAAATACCAAAAAAAGTCACGGCTGTGTTAATAAACAACATTATGATAGTTGGAGAAAAGATGTACATTGTCAATAATTTCTTCTTTATTGATCCACAATCGACACCCTTGGAAACAGGAGTGATAATGGAAAAATTATCTGTGTCAAAGACCTCGCCAGTGTTCTTGGGAGCAAAGATATTATTTTAAATACTAAGATACACCTGATTCTAGCCATGTTTCTTAAAGTTAGAAAATGAATAAAAAATATCAAAGAAGAATGAAAACCTTTGAATTGTGATATTGAATACTGAATATCCTATGGACTTCCAAAAGTCCAAGTGGTTTTTGAAGGAAGTGCAAGTAGAGTGCTTCTTAATGATGAGTTGTTGTTGTTGTTGTTGTTATGTCCCATCGAGTCGCCTACGACTCATAGCGACCCTATGTGCAACAGCCCTAAACTCCGCTCTGTCCTGTGCCAATCGCACTGTCTCTGACACTCCCATCCCAATTATCCCAGTCACTGAATCAATCCACCTCATAGAGGGCCTTCCTCTCCTGCGCCGTGCCTCCACCCTCCAAAGCATGACGTCCCTCTCCAAGGACCGGTCTCTCCTCACTACATGTCCAAAGTAAGTTAGACGGAGCCTCAGAATCCTTGCCTCCATGGAGCCACCCGGTTTAACCTTCTCCAGGACAAATCTATTTGTTTTCCTAGCAGTCCATGGTATTCTCAATACTCTTCTCCAGCACCACAGCTCAAAGGCATCAATTCTCCTTCTATCCTCCTTGGTCATTGTCCAACTCTCTGATGCATAACAGGTGATTACAAAGACCATGGCCTGTATCAGACGCACCTTAGTCTCCAGAGAGACACCACTGCTCTTCAGCACCTTGGAGAGGTCCCTAACAGCAAACTTTCCCATGGCAATGCACCTTTTAATTTCCTGGCTGCTGGTGCCAAGACTGTTGACTATGGAGCCAAGCAAACTAAATGATGAGATTGGAGAAATTGTTAGGAGAGGCCAATCCTTGGGAAAAGACATCATGCTTGGAAATGTGGAATGTCACCAAAAAAGAAAACCAGACCCTCAACAAGATGGATCAACACAATGACTGTTACAAAAGTTTTGAGAATATCAGAGAAAGAAAAGGATGGCAGATGATAGGATAAAGTTCAGATACATTATTTCTCTGTTCTCTGTAAATTTTAGTTGATTGAAAAGCACCTAACAACAGTAAGTCAGGAATAATTTTACAATTTCTAATTTTTTTTTTATCTACTTCAATTGATCTTTGGAAATTCTTTATACAAATAGAGTCACATGTTGAAACACCCTTTTCAAAACTTCACTTTTACTCCCTCTTGATCAAGCTCTTTAATTTGACCATAATCATCTGACAGTTTTAATGTTTCTGTGCTTAGCATGTTAAAGATGTGAACATTGCTTATGATACTATTTGAATGTTGTTCCACCATGATAAGGATGCAGAACAATCTATGTCTCTGAATTGTGGTATTAGAGAAGTGCACTATATATACATACCATGTATTGTTCATTTTGCAAAAGAACAAACAAATCCTCTTACATAAAGTTCAACAAGCATGCTACTTAGAGGTAAAGATGGTAAAATTTTGTCTTTTGTGCTTTTGTTATGTTGAATGTTTTGGTAGGAGGCACTAGTCCTTGGGAAAAACAGACATCAAACTGGGAATTGTAGTGAGTCAAAAAAAACGAAGAAGAATTCCACAAAGATGGACTGATCCAGTAACGGTAACAATGGATGTGAACAAGGAGCAGGTCATGAAGACGGTGCATCATACGGCAAGCTTCTGATATGTTGTTCATATGGTCACAATGAGTCATGATCTACTCAATGATATCTAATAACAAAAGAACAAAATAAACATGTATATCCTTATAAAAGATATTAAAAGAGAAGATAGAAATTCATAGAGCTAAAGAGCATGTGAACGGAGAAATAGAGATTATGCTGTCATAAGCTAGATATTGATTAGGTTGTTAGTTGCCACCAGAAGTTTAGAGAAAGATGTGGAATGGAATCTCAATTTGATCTTCCAGATGAATCAGCCTGATTGACACCTTGATTTTGAGTCTCTGTCTTTGCAGTGTTAAAAGCTGGGTTTTCTAGAAATTATGCTAGCCCCTCTGGTCTCTAGCAACCTTAACTGAAGACAAATAGTCTTGCAAGTCATCAATAGCTGTGGTACTAGGATAAGAGGGAGTGCTTCTCACACTGAGCAGCTAGAATTGAGGGAAACTGGACAAAGCCCCTGGTGAGAGGGAGACCATGAAGACAAGACCCTAATGATGCTGGTGGACTGTGTCAAGGTATAACCAGAGGAGCCCTGAGATAAAAGCCACAGTTAAGGGTTTTACTGCTCTTGCCAGATGAGGAAAGGAAAAGTTGACTGCTAAACTGAAAGCAGAGCCTAGACTAAATTATGCCTTGGGGCTGCTGGACTAAAATCTGGGCTTGCATTGAGTGTCATTCTTTGCATCCTCTACACTCCAACTTGCTTCCCTAATAAATTTCACTCTCAGTACCACAACTGTGAGTAAAGTCAGTGAGTTAAGAGCAAATGTGGAACTCAATGAATAATGGAAATAGGTGCAGAAGCACACACACACACACACACATATATATATATGTATATATAGTTGATGGGACTGTTTGCTTTTATGAAGCAAGTAGAAGACAAAAACAACCACAACCACCTTCACATTGTGACTGGTCCTTAGGTTAGAAGAGGATGTGGCACTAGAAACATTAAAGTCAATGTCAGATGGATCTTGGCAGAAAGCAAAGAGTACCAGAGGAATGCTTATCTGTGTTTAATTGACTATGTAAAGGCATAGGTGGATCACAAAAGTTGTGACTAACCTTGAGAAGAATGAGAATCCCAGAACATTTGATTGTGCTCATGAAAAATCTGTGCTCAGACCAGGAAGCAGTCATTGGAACAGAGCTAGAAAACCCTGAATGTTTCAAAATCAGGAAAGGAGTGTGTCAGGAATATATCTTGTCTTTTTATCTTTTCAGTCCATATACAGAACAGATCACTGAAAAGGCTGAGCTTTATGAGGAGGAGCGTAACATCAGGATTGGAGAAAGATTCATCAACAACCTACATTATACAGATGACAAAGCATTTCTTGCTAAAACTGAGGAGGATTTGAAGAACCTGCATCAGAAGGTTTTGCTTTTCAAAGTTCGATCCAGCCTGGGGGCAGGGGGGTAAAGAAAAAAGTGCAACAATTAATGAATGAAAAGCTAAAATCTCTGTAAATGTTTATTAATATGAATAAAATAATATAAATGGGGGAAACAGGCTAATAACTGTAGTCTTCAATGTGGGTTGAAGGTCAACATCAAGAAGATGGAGATTCTTTCTACTAGGCCAATGATAGATGGAAAAGTGATTCAGATTGTTAAAAGTTACAGGTTACTTTGCTCCACATTTAACACACTTGGCACCAGCAGTCAGGAAATCAAAATACAAATTGCGCTGGAAAAATCTGCTATCCGACACCTCTCCAGATTACTGAGAAACAACTATGTCAGTCTGGAGACTAAAGTGCACTTTATCCAGGCCATAGTCTTTTCAATTACTTGCCATGCATCAGAGAACTGTGCAATGACTAAGGATGACAGAAGAAGAATCAATGCTTTGAGTTGTTGTGCTGGAGAAGAGTCCTGAACATACCATGGACCATTAAGAAAACAAATAGGTCTGTCTTGAAAAGGATGAAACCGAGTTTCTCCTCAGAGACTACAATTTGGAAGGTCCATCTCACATACTTTGAGCACATGGACAGGAAGGACCAGTCCTTAGAGAAGGACATCATTCTCGCAAAAGGTGGAGGGGACAATGCAAGAGAGGAAGACTCTGAGTGAGTAAAAGCAACAATGAAGGTCAGTATGTCAGTGTCAGTGAGACTGTCTCAGGTCAGGGCAGGCTTCAGAACTATTGTACTGTCACTATGAATCACAGGTGACTCAATGACACGTAACAACAGCAACAAATGTTTCACAAATATGCACAGAACTTTTCTGTCTGTAATATATAATGTCACCATGAATTAAAGCCAGCAAAATGTGCAAGATATTGTTATAGGAGTTGAAACATTGTTGTTGTTAGGTTCCATCAAGTCATGAACGACTCATAGAAACCCTATGAACAGATGATCTGAATCCTTCTCTACACTGTGCCATCCTGACACTTCCTGTCACCCAAGAGACCATTACAGCAGTCACCATATCAATCCACCAGATCAAGGCTCTTCCTCTCCTTTACCAACCTGCCATTCTTCCTAGCATTATGACCTTCTCCAACAAGTAGCCCCTCCTAACAACATGCTCAAAGTATGTGAGGCAAAGTCTCATAATTCTTGCTTCCAAAGAGCACTCCATCTGCACCTTCTCCCAGACATATCTGTTTGTTCTTTTGGTCATCCATGGAATGTTCAGAGCTCTTCTCCAACATTACAGCTCAAAGGCATCAATTCCTCTTCTGTCACCCTTATTCACTGTCTAGATCTCAGATGCATACCAAGTGATTGCAAAGACTATGGACTGAATCAGATGAACCTTAGTCCTCAAACTGACATCATTATTCCTCAATGATTTGTAGAGGTCCTTAACTGCAGATTTTCCTAGTGCAAAGTATCTTCTTATTTCTTGACTGCTCGTACCAAGAGTGTTAATTGTAAATCTGAGCAAAATGAAGCTGTTGACCGTTTCAATTTCCTCTCCATCCATCATGACACTACCTATTGGTCCATCAGTAAGAATATTTGTTTTCTTGACATTGAGATGCAATCCAGACCAAAGGCTGCATTCCTTGATCTTCCGCAACAAGTGTTTCCAGTCCTCTTCACTTTCAGCAAACAAGGTTGTGTTATCTGCATAAAACAGGTTGTTGATAAGTCTTCCTTCAATCCTGATGACATATCCCTCTTCACAGAGTCTAATTTGTCAAATAATTTTCTCAGCATACAGATTAAATAGGTAAGAAGAAAGAATACAACCCTGGCACACTCCTTTCTTAATTTTAAGTATTCAGTGTTTCCCTGCTCTATTCACAGAACAGCCTCCTTGGTGCAGGTATAGTTTTCACATAAGCACAATTAAGTCCTCGGTGATTCCCATTCTTCTTAATGTGATCCACAACTTGTTATGATCCATATAGTCAAATGCCTTTGCATAGTCAATAAAGCACAAATAGACATTCTCTGATATTTTTCACTTTGCACTAGTATCCATCTGAGATCAGCAATGATGTCTCTGGTGCCATGGTCTCTTCTACATTCTGCTTGAACTCTCTGACTTGGGCTAGGTGATAGAAATGAGGCTGGTAGTAGAGTAATTGAATTTTGTGTTTACAATAACTTATTCATTGCAAAGCAAATACATTTTTAAGGACATAAAGGGTGGCTTTATGCATGGATCTCATCTGAATAGGAATCAGATTGACTACAATTGTGGAGGAAATCGTTGGAGAAGCTCAATATTTGTAGTCAAAGCTAGGCCAGAGGCATACTGTAGGTCAGAAAATAAGTTAATTACTTGTATGCAAGTTCAAATTGAGACCAAAGAAAATGAAAATTAGTCAGTAGAAACCAAGACATGATCTTGAGTCAATTCCATCTGAATTTCAAGATCATATTAAAGAGAATAGGTTTGAGGCACTGAACACCAATGGTTGAAGATCAGATGAGTTATGGGATAATATCAAGGATATTATCAATAAAGAAAGCAAAAGGTCATTATAAAAATAGAAAAGAAAGAAAAATTCTAAATGGATGTCAGAAGAGAATCTAAAAACTGTGTGAAAGCCTTGGGAAGCCAAAATAAAAGACTTGAACAGAAGATTTTAAAGGGCACCTTGGGAGGACAAAGCAAAGTATGATAATAGAATGTGCAGAGAGCTGGAATTGGAGAATAAAAAGGGGAAGAACTCGCTCTACATTTCTCAAGCTGAGAGAATTGAAAAACCAATTTAAGCCTCAAATTGCAATATTGAAGGACAATATGTTGATAGGCAATATACTATCTGCTCCAGAAAGCATCAAAAGAAGATGGAGGGAATAATCCGAATCACTGTACCAGAAAGAAACGATTGACACTGAAAAATTTCAGGAAGTACCATATGAATAAGAGTTAATGGTAATGAAAGAGGAAGTGGAAGCTGCCTTGAAGGCATCGGCAAACTATAAGGCCCCAGGAATAGATGAGACACCAATTGACTTGTTTCAAATAACAGAGGCAACCTCGGATGTACTCAGCATTCCTTGTCAGTTGAAGCATAACAATGACTAAAATAAGCCAACTTTAATATAATTTAAATTATCATGAATAATGATTCAGAGAAAATGCTTTTTCAAAATATACTTAGAGAAATTCCAGCCTAAGCTATAACCTTTATTTAAACCACTTCCACATAAATGCTTCCCACAATTGTTCATAAGAGAAAAAAGAAAAAAAAAATATA
>NW_006399793.1:8165500-8170870 GCF_000299155.1 Elephantulus edwardii | reverse complement strand
GAACTATAACTAAAATTTGAAATGATTACTTTAAAAATGAAGGTATGCAAAAATTTCTCTAATCATAGATCATTGCAAATATAATCTGTGCCAAAATAATTTTGAAGGAATAAAAAAAAGACTGAGGAAAATAGTGTGTTCATGACTTGTACATATTTATGTGAATCAGTTAATAAGTAAACTTCTTAAGTACAAAAAATTCCACCCTGTATAAAATATAGTGATTTGTTTATCCATCTATTATGAAAAGGTAATTTTTAAAAAAAATTGTTAGGTACTAAGAGAGATAGTGCTGATTTTCCAAAGTGAGGGACTATCCCTAAGAAAGTAAGCAAATGTGCAGCAATATATAGTAAGAAATAAAATCATTCTGAGTGGCATAGAAAAATGAGTCAGGATGAATGTAGCCTAGATAAAAACTAAGAACATGCCATTCTGGATAACTGAACTTAAAGACTGAGATGTTTCTAAGATGTTAAAAACTAAAAATAAATAATAAATAGTGTGTAAATCATTCTCCTGTGAATTCTTTTATATAAAAATTCCCCTTTCTTCTGAAAATCTGACTAAAATGACAAAACTTTAAAACTGAAATTTTCAATGGATGTGAAATAGACTTAGAACATAATCACACTTTCAGCATTAAACTTTATTTTGAGAAACTATAATCAAGAATTGAATATTGTTTTTGTCTTATGTTCAAAATCATGAAGCAATAATTTCATGTAATGAATTGTGAACAATGTGTCTTTGTAGGAAATTCTGAACCAGAAAGCAATGACTGCTAATTATTTCCTGTAAGAATCCAGTTGAACCCTATTGCCTTGGAATGCGTTTCTGGGTTTATTTTTCTGATGTTTTTCCTAGGGCATAGGAAGCTAAGTGGGTGGAGAGAGGAAAGTAAAAGAATAAAATTATTCAATGTAAATAAATGTTAGAGGAATTCTTGAGAAATCAATTATGCCTACTTTTACTGTGAAACATATGGACAAAATTATAATCATTGACCATGTTAATTTCCAAAACAGCATATTTTTATCCATTATATTATACATGAACAATCTGTTTATATTTATATAAGCTTTATTAATAGAAATATTTACCTGTTGATACTGTTTTTCTTTTATTTTGTTGTGTTGTTCTGTGCTGTTGAGTCAGAATTGACTGGGAACTGGCACTCCACCAGATTTTCAGAGATTGTAAATAAAAATAGAAGGCAATTTCCCATCATTTTCTTACTTGGTGTCATCTTAGTAGGTTTATTTTTAAATATCATTTGATAATACAATTGATTATTAGTATATACTTTGGTAATAATGTAGTATATACTTATGTAATAATGTATGGTTTTTTATGTTGTTCGGTGTACTTGAATCAAGTGCAACTTACATCTAAACAATGACCTATCCAATGTCATTCTCACAATCTCCAACATACTCAAATCCATTGCTGGAGTCACAATCCACCTGGTTGAGGATTCTTCCTCTCATTTGCTGTGCCTCTACAGTGTGTGTGTGTGTGTGTGTATGTGTACCGTCAAATCGGATCTGACTGGTACACGAGGAGATTGTCCCTCCTTCTCCAGAAAAAACATCTGGTGGATTCGAGCCCTGTACCTCTGGAATTGCAATGCAGCTTCTTGCCACTAGGCTGCCAGAGCTCTCTGCCTTTACATTTTTAAGCATGATGTTACTCTCAAAGAAACAACCTTTCCTAACTACGTACCCAAAGTATGTGAGGTGAAACATCATCATTCTTGCCTCCAAGGAGCATTCAGGTTGCACCTTCTCCAAGATCACTTTAAAGGCATCAACTCTTCTGTCATCCTCAGTCATTGTCCAGATCTTAGATGCACTGCAAGTGACTGAAAAGACTATGGCTTGAATCAGTTGACCCTTGTCCTCAAACTGGCATCATTGTTGTAGTTGTTATTGTTCTATACAACCAAGTTGCTTGCAGCTTATAGTGACACTATGAACCTGAAATCCTGACCTATCCTGAGTCATTCTCATAGTCTTTGCCATACCTACTAACCTCAGTGCTTCAGTTACTGTGTCCATTCAACTCATCCAGAGTCTTTCTTTCCTGTGCTGTTCATCCACCATTCCAATCAAAATTACCTTCTTCAGGAACCAGTCTCACATGACAATATGCCCAAAGTATATGAGACAGAGTTTCAAGATTCTTGCCCCCGACAAGCAGCTTGATTTCACCTTCTCCAGAACAGATCTATTTGTTCTCTCAGTAGCCTATGGTATATTCAACATTCTTCTTCAGAACCACAACTCAAAGACATAGATTCTTCTTCTATTATCCTTAGTAACTGCCCAGCTCTCTGACTTCATTGTTGCTATTGTTTTTGTTGTTGTTATTGTTGTTGGCAGGGATTAGGAATTTTCAGAAAGTAAGAGAGGGACCAGCAGACGGGGACTTTAGCAACCCCCACCTAGCAGGTAAATGAGACCTAGAGGCCTGACAGGTCAAGGTGGCATCAGAAACTGACATCATTACTCATCAATAACTTGGAGAGGTCACTGTTTTCAGAATTTCCCAGTGCACTATGCCTCCTGATTACTGCTGATACCAAGTACATTGCTTCTGGTTCAAGTAAGATGAAGTTGTTGACAGTCTCAATCTTTTCTCCATCATTATGTTGCCTATCAATCCACTGGTGAGGACTTTTGTTTTCTTTATGTTGAAATGCAATCCATACTGAAGATTTCAATGCTTAATCTTTTACAGGAAATGCTTAATGTCCTCCTCGCTTTCAGCAAGCAAGGTTGTGTCATCTGTATAAAGAAGGTTATTGATGAATCTTCTGCCAATCCTGATGTAACATTTTTCTTCACAGCATCCAGCTTCTCCAATAATTTGCTATTCATACAGGATAAATAGGTATGGATAAAGGATATAACGCTGACACACACATTTTCTAATTCTAAACCATGCCATCTATATTCCATTGTTATGTGTGCACAATAGTCTTTTGGTCTAGGTCTAGGTTTTACCTGAACACAATCAACTGTTATGGAATTCCCATTCATCTCAATGTTAGTCATAATGTGTTATGTTATTTAAAATAAAGTAGAATATGTAAAGTTCAGATTTATGCCATTATTGAACTTCATTTAGCTTGTATTGGCCATTTTGAATCAGGCAATCATTCCATCTGTTATGCAGAGAATAAATAACAAACTAAAAGGAAATGGTGGGCATCCACTGTCAAAAGAATATTTCAATATTTATTATGAAGTATTACCCTGTATGTAAGAGAATAGTATTTATACACCCACAAGGAAGACTAGTTAGTAACTATATTCAAATGTATGCATAAATGATAAGGACTAAATAGCCAAAATGCGATTAAACTATGTTTGTAATTACTGGTTATCAGAATGTGAAAGAAACAAAGAAGGAGAATCAATAGTTAAGAAAAATTACCTTGATAATAGAAACAATGTTGTATATTTCATATAACAGGGCCAGTGACCTTTTTATTATAAATGCCTTTTTCAACAATATACATAGCAGTTATTTTTGTGAACCTTGTCAAATTCAGTATATAAGAATCAAATCAACTACATCTATGAAGGAAACCATGAAGAAGCTCAATATCATCAACAAGGCTGGAAAAGTTAATCTAGATTCACAAGAGGACATTGAATGATGAATATCATTACTGATGTTGGATATAGACACTGGCTATAGGTAGAGTATACCAGAAATATTTGAGAAAATATGCAGTTAGAGACTTTTCCAAATTATTGTATTAGATGTTATCAAGTTGAGTATGACTTACGGTGACCCTATTAAACAGCAAATCTAAATCCTGTCATATTTTGTGCCATCTTCACCATCTCCGATACACTTGAGCCCATTTCAGCAGTCACTATCTCTCCTTCGCTGACCCTCTACTTTTCCATGCATGGTATCTTTTCCAAGGAATAGCCTCTCCTAGCAACATGTCCAAAGTATGAGAGACAAAGATTTACCGTTCTTGTCTCCAAGAAGCACTCTGGATACACCTTTTCTAGAATATACCTGTTTATCTTTTTAACAGTCCATTGGATATTCGGTACTGTTCTCCACTACCATAACTCAAAGATATCAATTCTTCTGTCATTCTTATGCATTGTCAATCTATCATGAGTTTAGCAAGTAATTAAAAAGACCATAGCCTGGATCAGGTGTACATTATTCTTCAAATTGCCATTGCTCTTCAATATTTTGGAGAGGACCCTGGCAATGGCCTTGCCTAAAGCAATACATCTCATGATCTCTTGACTACAAGTACCAAGGGTATTAATTGTGGATCCACGTAAGATGGAATCATTAGCAATCCTTTCTCCATCTATCATGACATTATCTATTAGACCAGTGGTAAGGACCTTTGTTTGCTTGATGTTAAGAAGGCTGCAGTCTTTGACCTTCTGCAGCAAACGCTTCAAGTCTTCCTCACTTTTAGCAAGCAAAGTTGTGCCATCTGCAAAACATAGGTTGTTGATGAGTCTTCTCTCATCCTGATGCCTTATTTTTCTTCACAGAGGCTACCTACATGGATTATTTGGTCAGCGTACAGTATGGAGAGAGAATACAACCTTGACATAACATTTCCACATATTAAACCATAGTGTTCCCTTGTTCTATTCAGCCAGCAGCTTCTTGATCTAGGTATAGATTTCATATGCACACAATTAAGTGTTCTGGGCTTCCCATTCTAGTAAATTTTAGCCACAGTTTGTTGTGATCCACACAATTAAATGCTTTTGCATAGTCAATAAGACAGATAGACATTCTTCTGTATTCTCTGTTTTTAGCCAGGATCCCTGCAAACACAGTTTCTTCTAAACTCAGTTTGAACTCCTGGCAACTTTTTTTGGATGATCTTCTGCAATATTTTTCTTACATGTGATATTTATTACATTGTTTGGTATCATTCTGACCACATTTGATATCTAATTACCACATTATGTTGGATGACTTTTCTTCACAAAAGGAACCAAATACGGATCTCTTCCATTCATCTGGCCAGAGAGTTATCCTCCAAACTTCTTGATATAGACTGGTGAACATGTCCAGGGTTGTATCTCTTAGTTGAAACATGGCAATTGATATCCCATATAACCCTGGGGCCTTATTCTTTGGCAGCTTAAACTTTTCCTCTTGTAACCATTTACTCTTGTTCACATGGTACTTTGTGAAATTTTCAGTGTAGATGAGTTCTTTCCAGTAGAGTGATTCTGTGTATTCCTTGTATTTTCTTTTAATCCTTCCTGTTGCTGTTGTTGTTATGTGCCGTCGAGTTGTTTCTGACTCATAGCGACCCTATGCACAACAGCTCTAAACCCTGCTCTATCCTGCGCCAACCGC
>NW_006399793.1:8152762-8163885 GCF_000299155.1 Elephantulus edwardii | reverse complement strand
CCAAAGCATCCTTGCTAGAACATACAAAATTTTGCTCATAGTATCTCTCAGTATTGCAACTCAAGGTTTGAATTTGTTTTCTCAGTTCTTTCAGCTTGAGAAATGCCAAGCAACTTCTTCCCTATTTGTTCTTTGAGTAAAACACTGTACAAATTTCATTATACTTTAATTTATCTTCTTGAGCTGCCTTTTGAACTCTTCTGTTCATCTCTCTTACTTCAACATCTCTTCCCATGGCTTTGGCGTTTTGACACTTTTAATGAAATTTTCATAGTTTCCTTAGACATTCAGTTTTGCTTTTTCTTTCTCTTCTGTCTTTGTAATGACCTTTTGCTTTCTTCATGGATGAAGATGTTGTTGAGATGGTGAACAATTACAAAAGTTTCAAGTGATGCACATTTCAACTAAATGAATAAATTATGGAAAATGGATAAGGTTTTTATTATACCTCAAGGAGATAGACAATGTCTTATTTAAAAAAATAGATTTTGTTTTTAAATACTATGACAAAATATTTAGGAAAGTATTAAAGTATTAGAAGAAAACAGAAAACTTGAGTAAAAGCAAGACACCAGTAAAAAGATTAAAGGGCCAAGAAGACAGTCCTAAAGGGCATCCACAGCCAAAAAAAAAAGAAGATCCACACGTCACCCACCTTCCCGCGGCCTGAGACTCCGAAGGCAGCCCAAATAACCCCTGAAGAGCACCCTCAGAAGAAACAAGCTTGACCACTATGCCATCATCAAATTTCCCCTGACCACTGAGTCAGCCATGAAGAAGATAGAAGATAACAACACACTTGTGTTCATTGTGGATGTCAAGGCCAATAAGCACCAAATTAAACAAGCTGTGAAGAAGCTCTATGACATTGATGTGGCTAAAGTCAACACTTTGATTAGGCCTGATGGAGAGAAGAAGGCCTATGTTTGACTTGCTCCTGACTATGATGCTTTCGATATTGCCAACAAAATTGGCATCATCTAAAAACCAAGTCCAGCTGGCTAATTCTAAGTATACTTTTTTTTTTTCACAAAAAATTAGTTATTTTTTTAGATTATAAGGTTAGCTAGTTCCATTAGCTCCTTAGACTATGAATTCATAGTAAAAATACTGTAAACTAACAAAATTACCACATGGGCCAATTATTTGAAGGGATGGTGCTTTCCTTCATGCTGCTTCTAATGCTGAAGAACAGGCAAACCAACAAGTCAGCTTTTATGTTGTCTAAATGTGTAGAGCAAACTTGGTTCAATTTAGTAAATACCATCTATCCGCAAAGCCTAATCCAAGCCAATTTCCACCAGCCAACATTTCCAAATTATTTTCTTTACAATATTTACCTCTTTCCTTTAATTGCACTTGATATTTATAAAGAGAATGTTGGCATTCTAGTAACTGGATAGTTTTTTTATCTATTCTGGCAGAAACAACTTTTTTTTTTCCTGTGATTTCAAGAATAATAAAAAAACCCTGAAATTTCCTTTTATCACCGATTCATTGCCAAAACTATCCTCGTAGTCAATTAAATCATATTCTGAAAATTGAGTTATATTATTTTAAAGCTGCTGCCAGGAGGACATTCTTTCTAAGTATGGATCCAAACTCCAATTGTCAATCTATCAAAACATGTAGACTTCTCCAAGACTTGTCATTCCTTTGTCCTTTCATTTCTTGTTTTCCTTGTGGCTTATCCTTTTTTTAAAAATTTTTTTGTCTTTCCCTCATTTAATTTTCCTTCTTTTATCATTCTGTCTTTCTTTAGTGGTGCTTTGTACTTTTCTTCTTTGGATTTCCTTCTCTTTCCTTACCTGACCCACTAGCTTCTCTGATCTATCTACTGCTCTCAGTAAGACTCTTCCTCTCCCTTTCTTTCCTTTCTCTCCCTCTTTCTATTTTTATAAGAAGTGTAACAAGAAATATCAATATAATAGCAACTTTTTAAAAAGGAACCAAAAAGTGATTTATTGTCGTTAGCTTGCTTTGAGTAGAGTAGGACTGATAGTGATCATGTTTGCAGCAGATGTGAATCTGTCCTGTCCTGTGCCATCCTTTTACTCTCTGGCACATTCAACCCCATTCACTTGGTTGTAGATCTTCCTCTCATTCTTCATCCCTCCACCTTACCAAGTATAATGTCTTCTCCAAGGAATAGCCTCTCCTAACAACATACCCAAGTGTGTGGGACAAAAGGCTTATCATTCTTGCCTCTAAAGAGCACTCTGGCTGTACCTTCTCCAAGACATATCTGTTCTTTTGCCAGTCCATGAGATATTCCATATTCTTCTCCAACAACACATTTTAAAGGCATCATTTTTCCTTCTGTTCTTCTTACTCATTGTTCAGCTTTCAGGATCGTAAACATGATTTTAAAGGCTCACTCACTTCATCCTCAAACTAATATAATAATGTAATCTGGAGATGTCCCTAACTGTATACTTCCACAGTGCAATATATCTCCTAATCTCCATGAGTGATAGTACCAAGTGTATTGATTTTTGATACAACATCAAATCATTGACATTTAAAATTTTTTCTCCATCTTTTATGATTTTACCTATCAGCCCAATGGTAAGGATTTTTATTTTCAAAGACTTTGAAGTGCAATCCATATTGAATTCTACAGTCTTCTGCAGCAAGTACTTCAAGTTCTCCTCACTTTGAGCAACCAAGGTGGTGCCATCTGCATATGCAAAGTTATTACTGAATCTTTCTCAGATCCCGATGCCACATTCTTCATAGAGTCCAGCATCTCCAATAATAAGATCATATTGAATCAGTGTGAAGAATACAATCCTGATGGGCTTTTTTTTTTAAAGTAGGGGAAAGGAGGAAGTGATTTGGGAATCTCAGTATTTCAGAGAAATTATCTCTCTGAAAAGTTATTTCCAGAGGAAAATTCCAGACTGAAATTCAGAAATTCAATTATTCAATATTTCGAAGTTTTAAGGAAAAAGGAAATTAACATGTGAGTTGGAGATGGAGAAGATGTTGAATTGTTTTAAAAATATCTATAAGCATTTTTAACTAGTGGGAATAATGTTTTATCTTTATAATATGAATCAAGTATATGTATATTTTAGCAAAATTTACATCATTAAAAAATCACTTAAAATTTTATTTTGAAGACTTAGAAATGAATGTAGTTTAATATGTTCTAATGACTTTCTTTGTATGTTGACTAAATGAGCAAAATTCAAATATACACCTGTGAAGTTTGTTAAAAAGAAGGTTTCTTGAGACTTCGTGGTCTTAATTTATGCTCAGTATTTTTGTTAAATGCCAGAAACATTTTTTAACAATTTAAAATTTGCTTTACAACCAAAATATATAACTCTATAAGCACACAGCTACCAAATTTACATTTACATGCTCAAAGTACCTGTTTTGAAAGGACAATTACCTGTTTTCAGTCACAACTTAGGTGTAAATCTCTAAAAGTTTTGCTGACAGGTTTTACTATGTAATAAAACATGTCAAATTCAAGCTGACAAGTGGATTTCATTTTTGGAGGAATTTTCCTCACACCTTTTCCCATTAAAATACAAGTACCCACTTAGCCATATGATTTTCTGCAAAACTTTAGCAAAAATGTAAAACATAATGGATGTCTTAACATCTTAACACTTACAGAGAGGATACTAGGAGAAAATAAAGGTCTTTCTAATTACAGAACGTGGTGCTGTCTGTGAACGAAGAGCTGCCGGTTTTGATTTGTTCTTGTTCTCTCGGTGCCTGCATACCTGCTTTCTAAACCTTCAGTGAAGGGAGCATCGTCATCACTTAGTGCACATCTGAAATTCCTCAATTTGAGGAGTTAGGATATCACACCTTCCAATAACCCTTATTCTGAAAATGTTATAAACATAGAGAAGTCAGTCAATGAATATAGCCTCCATTGTTTTACAGCTTCAATTCCCTATAAAGATATGAAGAAATCTTAAGTGTAATGATCCTAGTAAATGAGCATATTTACCGTGCCCTAAGTCAAACTGAAATAAACAAAAAACATTTCCTGTTTCACAATTAATATTAAAGATAAATGCACGCTCATACTATCTAAAATGATACATTTTTGCATGTGTGGACCCCACGTAAAAATGAACCTATTTCATCAGTGAAGTTATTGACATGGGTACTAGACAATGAAACCTAACCCTCTAGTCTGACTATAACTGAACTATATAAATTTAGAGATACATTCTTAGATAAAAAGAAGGAATAAGCATTAAGACTATTTTGCATACAAAATGTTAATTATTTAACTTTTTAACCTAATAATAGATATTTACAATCAAAATTGTTCCTAAAATTACTTAACATTAAATGGAAAATGATATTTATTTAATATCAAATGTTGAGTAACAAAAGAAGTGCTTCACTGTTATTAAAATGGACCACTAGTGCCCCCTTCTGATGTGGAAGTGGAAGAAAAATTATTCTCAGAACTTGAAAAGGCACTCTACACTAATCCCCTAAACAGCTGTTTCAAGTCAAACATATGTGATTTTATTCTAATTTAATAATAAATTCCTCATCTTTATCCTAGAATGTTGAATATTCTGAGGGTTTACTGTTGAAAGTTACCTTCCAAAGAAGTAAATTGAAGCCAAGGAATTCTGACAAATTTTTAGTACAATGAAATAACTTTATTAAAATTGAGTTTTAAAACAAATATAGAAATCGTCCTTGTTGAAATATTTGAAATTATTTCATCATAATTTTGTATTTGATTGTGTGAAAGCTAATAAATCTGAATCTATACCTGGGTTACTCACATTAAATGTCATGTTGCCCCGCTTTTCACCAAATCCAAGCTGATACAGACACACTCATTCATTACATTCCTTTCTGACATAACATAAAGGGCAAAAGGCAGCATGATAGATTAAAAAGATATTATGGTATAATATTAATTACAGTATCAGCACCTTTTCCTTGCTCAGACTGCATATAAATGTCTATTTTCATTTTTACATTCTGAATATCCTTGGAGTGAGAAAGGATTTATTGCATAGTTGTAGTAAATGAGAATTTTTTTTCAGATATTCTGATATATCAGCATCGCACCAAGTATGAGCATATTAGGAATT
The DNA here is from genome assembly GCF_000299155.1 of Elephantulus edwardii. NCBI lineage: Eukaryota > Metazoa > Chordata > Mammalia > Macroscelidea > Macroscelididae > Elephantulus > Elephantulus edwardii. Next base: position 8,158,795 of record NW_006399793.1, on the reverse strand, counting down.
TTGAAATCTCTATTTTTAACTCAATTTGAGATTTTATGAAATCACTGTACATATTATTTAAAATTGTGAGACTGAGTTACTATGTAAACGATACTGCAACCAGATACAATGAAACAGAAACACATTTTTAAAAATTATTTCTTGTGAAACTGGGCCTCTCATAATATCATTTTCCCTTTGAGAGTTTTAGAAAAGTTGCAACATAATTTTATTAAAATTTGAAGTATGAAAAGAAATGCTACCATATTCTTTGATTTTAATCCTTTTTCTTAGTGTTAGACATATTGCACTAAACTTGTAAAACCTTCCATTAATAAAATTGTTCACAAATAAACAATAACTTTTGGCACTCTTCAAAAAATGTCAAAATTATTCAATATTCTAAGTGCATTTTAGTAACATTTGAATTTCTAATCCAGCGGGGGGTGGGGGAACAACAAAACCTTAACCTCAAAAGAAAATCATGCTACCCCCTCAAATAAGCTTGCTAAAATCTCTATTATCTCTATAGGTTCCACTATGTAGCAAGCCCAAAATATCATTTTTCTGCATAATTATTATTCATACACCATTTAATGTTTTAGAGTTCTGGAAAATATTTTAACTGTGTAATATATTTTTTTCATTCTTTCCTGTTGCCCACTTCAAGGTTATGTTTCTTTTCCACTGATGCTGTGTAGCTTTCACATGCTGAAAATGACAACCAGTTCAATTTGGTAATGCAAAAGATCTGAATACATCTGGAGAAGCTGGACTTAATGAGATGTTTGTGTTGTGCTGCATCTTAAATAGAAAAGTGTTGCTCTTTGAAAGAGTATTCAGGAAGTAGTACCTGGGGAAAAATTTCAGAATAGGTAGCTATGTTTTTACCTTTCAAACTCTTACTGTTCTGTAACTCATCATTTAAACCAGGATTTGCAGCAGGGTGAGGCCTGTTCAATTTGCTAATTATTATTCTCCTTTCCTGGGAATCTCTAACATAACTATTTATGCGTTTCTGAAACCTATGCTATCATCCAGATGTTTCTATTCCACATTTTTCTCTTTCAGATTGTCAAAATATGTAAAGAAATTTCTCCATAGATACAATACAGCAAATAAGTAAAGTAAATATTTTTAAAGAATAATAATAATTTTATCATACTGCAGAAAATCTAAAATTTAGTTGATTTCTAAATTTAACTCTGATTATATTAACTACTTGTTTTTTACTTAATCATTGACAACCAATAACTATACATAGAACATTTTTAAAATCATACTCCCTGAGAGAGACCAATTCTCTATGAACACAAGCGACACATACTGCATTTGCTGAGGGCTGGTGCTGATGTTTGGACACTGTAGACAAGCAATTGCTGCGAAGTTGAATTGCATTAACAAATATCCACCTCAAAGAAGGCAGATCCTAAGGTTTGCAGGCATGTCACTCTTTATACTCAGAACTCTTTGAGTTACTTACAGTAATTCAGGAGAAAGAAAATCACTAATATTTTAAGTGTTTGTGAAATAGCAATATACATAGTAAAATATTACAATCATAATCAAAGGAACAGCTAAAGATAGAACAAATATAATCTATGAAAGTGGGAGGCCCATTAGATTTCTACTTTTTAACCCATATTTTCCAACTAGCCAAATGTTTATTTGTGAAAATAACTAGGTTTTTCTCAATCATATTACTATCTGCAGCATTATCTTGAGGTTAGTTATACCTGATTTACTAAACTAGATAAATTTCTGTTATAAGAATCACACAATGATGTTTAAACAAAAAAAGTGAAGGAGAAAAATCTTAAAAATTAGCCAATGCAGCTGCTCTGTTAATGATGCTTTCCAACTACAAGGTAAAGGATTTTTCTGCAGTAGATTGTGGGAGTACATGATAACTATAGGTATGATGAAAGCTTATTTCAATGCTTTGAAATGTCAAATGAGTAATGTTATTCTTCTTTTATTTTTAAACTATTTGAAGAGACAACACAAAATTACATAATGTTAAACATTTATTTTAACCTACACTTCTTCCTTCATAAGGTTTCTTGTCTAAACATTTCACTAACATTGTGCAATTTTAAGCTGAGAAAAAGAACAAAGTTACAAGTGTGACAGTTTATCAGGAATAGATTAAGTGACAGCTGTAACTAGAATCAGAATTAGTAAATTATTTTAATAGTTCTAGGAAGAATATAATTTACAAAAGTATATTTGAATAATATTAGCAAGATAAGAGGGTTTTGTTGGCTTTGTGGAGGATCATTTCTTTAGTTAAACATCGTAATATTATTTCCATTTGATTTTTTTCCCCATCTAGGCATATGACTCTTGATCGCGACAGTACAGTTCATCACCTGGTTCATAAACATCAAAGAGAAATGAATGTTTCTCAAACAGTGGAATCTCTTTACAGATTTATTATTTTTTAAGACTATTTTGTATGAATATGATTTAAATGTCTTTTTTCTTACCATGATACTGAAGCAGTGGTAAGTTTTCCAAATTTCTGGATATATTAAGTTGATTGCACAGTTCTAGGAAGACTGTATTCCACATAATCTAATTTCTAAGATAAAGTGTATTTAATTATACTTCGTTGTGTCCTCATTAACAATGCCCTCATGTCTAGAAAGTTTTTCTTCATAAAAAGCCTGAGATTTTATGCCTAAAAAAAAGATCTTTAACATTTAAGAGTCTCTTACCCAATTTGTCATCAAGTCTAATGTATCAACTTGTTAGTTGTAGTTATAAGCAGCCCACTTGACTTCAGTGCAAATGTATATGTAAACCAGGTACTTTCTGAAGTTTCTCCGTTTGAATGTCCTTTCTTCAAGTAAATAAACAAGAACTGCAAGCAGAACTAATTATCTCTTGTACAGTGGAATGTGCACTTCAGCACTTAGTAGAGGGTGATGCAATATGATGATGACTGTAACAACTATTTTTATAAATGCTTCTAAAGGGGACAGTTAGATTTGAGGATTAGGCTAGATGCTAAAACACATTTGAACGTTGAAAAACATCCCAATTCCAAAGTTTTTTCTTTCTAGAAAAAATTTTAATAGCATTCTTTTTTATGGAAGTTTGTTATGATAATTTTATGTATCTTATGCATTAAAAGGCTGAACTTATTTTGCAATTCAGTCCATTAATTGTCCAATATCTCTTATAAAGAGAATAGTGACTACACAGGGCTGATGAAAATGGATAACCTTATCCTCTCACTGATGACATTCCCTTTCAAAATAGAATGATTTTAATATAGACCAGAGACTTCTGAAAAGTCTAGAATGTTAAGTACTCACCTGTAGGGGGGGAAAAATATACAGTACTATATTTACCAGAATAAAAGTAAAAGTTCTTTTCTTCACCAGCTAATATATTTTCTTTTCTTAAATAGAACTAAGAGAAATAAAACTAACTGAGTTCTAGAGATGGCGTATTCACCAGATAATTATGCAGATACAAGCCAGAATTAAGAAAATGTAAAGGCTTGGGCTGCTTTGCATTCTTTCGTTTAATGGGAAGAAAGAGTAGCTTTAGTAAAATAATAAATATTTATGTTATGGTCAATTCAATCTTTGGTTTTATTCTTGTTTATTCATTGGCTAAATAAAAAGAAAAGGAGTTCTATTGTCTGTTAATAAAAATATTGGGTATTTGAGACAAGTTGGTAAAATTCTTGGTAACACCTGCAGTTGTAGAGTCAAGACTTAGCAAGGTGTCATGGAATTAAATAAAGGATTGTAAGAACTCGTGAGAGAAAATAAATTTTAAAAGTCTAAAGATCAATCCAAAGATTAAGCTCTACTCAGAGGGTAATATGTTTATAATTTGAGAAAAATGTTAACTATAATTCAAAACCACCGTATATGTTTATGTTACCATTTAAGCTATTGTCCTATAAGTGCAAGCATTCTCTATACTAAAGCAGTTATTTATAGAAATTAGTGTTTTATTATAATAGTTTTACCTGAAAAGAAAATTCTTAATCTTATCCTTGTTAAATAAACTCAGAAATGGCATCACAATGATATTAGTCAAGTTCATGAAGGACATTCATTCCAAGTACACTGAGCCTTGGAAAGGAATGACAGCTTTTTTAATGGTAGCTCGTCTCCTTGAAAAGAATTGTTTTCTTGAATTTCCTCTGTTGGAACTTGTACAGTTGGAAGCATGCAGTTGATCATTTCTAGCATTTGCATGAATGTGCATGTGCTTGTGAGTGGCCACTATGTGTGAAGTCTAAGGGGATTGCTCCATGTTAATGAGAAACCAAGGAATTCCTCTAGCAGCATCTGGCATAAGTGTGAATCACATAATTTAAAGCTGCCTTGGGCAGCTTTAACTTGCATGTCTGGTTTCAAATTTTAGATCTTCTATCTTAAGAAACACTTTAATCACTATAATATTAAAAGGGGAAAGTGTTTTCCCTTGTGTTTCAAGTGGCAATTATGGATTGGGAACACCATCACCTCTTATACAAGAAACGTATTTGAAGGCTTCAGAATGAACATCATAACCTGATACTGCTGCTTTCAGAAACTTGAAATAGCAGAAATACCAGCAGCCAGGTGCCACCCAATGTGACAGTAAGTCTAATTTGAGCAAAAAATCTGTAATTGCTGGACCAAATTCCCAAGTAACTTAATTTACTCTAATGCTGAACTTTTGAATGCAAGTCTACTCTATACTTTATCAGCATCTGAGTCTTGTTTGTTCGCATCATCCTTTGTAAAGATTCTAAATGAGTGAGCAAAACTTTAGGAGTATGTTGGCTACAATTTTCACAAATCACGAATAACAGGAAGATTAAAATGAGTATTTTAATATATTTACCTTAAATTAATAAAATTTACTGATCAGTAATGAAAACTATATGAAGTAATTTAATGATTAGCCTGTATCAACATTCATCTTAATCATTTTATGAACTTTCATTTAGATTCATATTTTGGACTCATATTTTCATAGAACAGCAATTATTTAAAAAAGAGTTGATTTAAATTTTCTTTCTTGTCCTACAAATCCTTAAAAAGTAAGAGATGGAGAGGTACTTCCTTTTTGTAATTCCTCGATGTCTTCTCTGAGGTTAAGATTTAGCAGTAGTGCCAAGATAAAGATATTAACAATAACAATAAGATTGCTATCTCAGATTCCTCAGTACATATCATACTGCCTTGGTATGCAAATTACAAAACTTACAAAGTGTCAAGAATTAGAAGCTTGCATTTAAAAGAGTATACAACTTTAACTAGAATTAGAGTGTGACAGTAGATGTAACTAATTTGGAATTTCTTAATTAATCTCAAAGTTATCTAAAATACACTTTTAATAATTAGGCAATATTATGATTTCTATGGGGAAATAATTTACATTTTTAAAGATAATATAAAGAGCATAAAATTATATTTCTCTAAATAAAATGGCAAAAACTTATAAATGGAGGTTAAAGCAATCTGAGACATTACACTGAAGTGTTCAAGGGTTTTTATGACTCAAGTTTCTTAGAGAATTTTCCTATTTTTAACTTTATTTTTGCACATATTATTTGTTTACATTTAAATAAGTCTTGGTAAGGGAGGAGTTGCTTTTAAAATAAACTTTCGCTTATTTTATACCAAAAAAAAGCCCCAAACCCCTAACACTGAAACATGAATTTTCTTCCTAATAGTAGCTCTTCTGAAAACAGTAATCAGTAGCTGAAAAGCAGTAGAACTATGCTAGTAGTCAATGGTCCCCAAATCATAGTCTGATACTTTCCTTATCATTATATGCCAAGTCCTCTTCAGAAACACAAAACTAGCACTAATATACATATCAGAAAGTTACTGAAAGTAATTTTATTTTATAAGAATAAACCGTTTACTAAAGATAGAAAGCAATTGGGACTTTTTAAAAAAGAACTATGTACTCAAAATTGTGTGTCTTATGCATAAAGATTCTATTGATATATTAAGTTTTCCAAATAACTTACCTGCCAGGAAATTTCCATAGAAATGATATATTAAACTACATCATCATTAGAGTAACCTA
>NW_006399793.1:8127762-8150262 GCF_000299155.1 Elephantulus edwardii | reverse complement strand
TTAAAAGCAATTCATAACTAAATAGCCACTGTATTTGTTTCTGTAGATAACTGTGAGAAATTATACTGGGACTACTTAAAACATGAAATTAGATTTTGCTAAGGTTAGCCCAATAACACATGAGTTTCAAGAGTTGATTGTTTATCCATTTTATTAATTCCCATCCCACTAGTACAAAGTGAAATGCAAATTCTCAGCCCAGATGCAATTATATTTTTAGAACAACAGCTAAAAATGGTTAGAAATGTGTTTTATTTAGATTAATAAATATTTTTCTTTTAGCTGTTCTTATCCTTGGACTATTCAATAGGATATATTTTCTTAAACATGCATACAACCTGTTGAAAGCTTTTCACTTTGTAAAATTACTTTAGTAAGTACAAAAACTGTATTCCTTCTTTTCAAAATTATTTATTTGACTAAACAGTCATGTTCCGTTTATACACGTAATGAATCATACTGTAAATCCCTTACAGTATCTGACTTTTGTCAAACATTTCTTCTGTGAGAAATTATGAACTTCTCATTCCATATTTTTTTTAAAAAAATATGAAACCTTTGGATACAGAAACTACAACAATGTGTAAGGAAAAGTTCCACTAAAAATTCAACCATGACAATAAATTGACATTTTGGACCTCAGTGTTATGCAATGAAATGGAACAATTCCTTTTACTTGTGTCTTCATTCTCCATCTCTCTCTTTGGCAAGGTCATAGTCTCAATTAGTCACAAATATGTAGCAAGAGATGCAAGCTCTTTCCAGAGCTCTTTTCTCTTGTTCAATTTGTTCCTGAGCAAAGCATTCTGGATGCTCTACCAGAACCCTAAAGACAGTATTTTTGGCAGTAATGAATGAGTTATTTTTATCAGACTGGTTTGTCTCTGATAGTTTTGGTTGTAATGTTATTGTTAGGTGCCATGATATTGACGACAACTTGTAATGACCCTGTGAAAAACAAATTGAAATCTTGCTCTTTCCTACACCATCTTCAAAATCTGCACACCGTGATCAAGCACACTGTTACAGTCACTGTCTCAATCCATCTTGTTGAAGATCTTCCACTTTTCCAGGAAACGTCACCTCCTGGTAATATGACTGAAATATGGGAGATGAAGTTTCACCAGCATTACTTCCAAGGAACACCCTGGTTGCACGTTCTCCAAGGTAAATTTGTTTGTTCATTTGGAAATCCTGTATAATCACCTATGATAGTGATAGTAGTGGTATAAATAGTACTGCAGTCAGAAACCAATAATAGGCTCAAAACTCTTTGACTTTCAGAAAGCTCTTTTTTTTTTATTTAAAAGCCAGCATTGGTAAAATTTGATCAAATTCATTTCTTCTTCTGCATCTCTACTTAAAAAAATCTAGGGACTTTTACATTGGATCTGTTAGTTGTGTAAATGAAATATAACTTCTTAGTTAAAATTCAATAATTCTGAAAAGTAACCATGACATTTCTTCTACTTATTAAAGTCATATTAATAAGTGAAAGCTTTTTAATTTCCCAAATCTCTATCTTTATCCATTCCATTATTTTGTTTTTTTCTGTCTTAAATTATTCCTGAGTAGATCCTCCATCTCCTACTTTCTGTTCTAAAAGTTAGCATCTTATCAATTTGATAACATGGATTATAATTTCCTTACTGGGATTCTAAGTACTGTAAAATTTACTGGACCAGACTACTAAATGTATCTGCTAAGTAGTAGCTTATCAGTTTGAACTGCTGGCTTCTCGTGAGGCACAAATAAAAATTGTGCTACCAGGGCTCTCTTGAACACAATAAAAATCAAATTGAAAACCCACTACTGACAAAATGATTCTGACTCATGCGTAAATCTAGTACAGATTTCTGACGTTGTAAATTTTAATGTGGTTAGACTATCCACCAATAATTTGCAGTGTGGCTAGTAGATTTGAACCACCAGCTACTTGATAAGTACCCTAACACATAACCACCATGTCACTAAAGCTTCTTTAGAAGATAAATCAACCACAACTAACAGTATTCTGCTTCACAATCTCTGGCTAACTACAATCTATAGCTACAGTTATTGTGTAAATCCACCTTGTTGTGGATCTTCTTTCTTTCCCTGAACCTCTACCTTTCTCAGTATAATGTCTTTTTCCAAGGGCTGGCCCCTCCACACAAAATTCCCAAAGTATATGAGATAAGTGTCACCATTTTAGGGTGCAAGGAATTTCTAGGATACGCTTCATCCAACACAAACTTGTTTGTTCTTGTCCAACACTATCATTCAAATGCAACAATTATTCTTCAGTCTTTCTTTTTCATGGAACGACTTTCAGATGCCCGGGAAACAATTGAAAAGAACATGACTTAGATAAAGAATACCTTTTTCTTTAAACAGACATCCTTGTTCTTTAGACTTTGGAAAGGTCCTTTGACAACAGATTTTCTTTCCTAGTGCAACAATTATTTTGATTTATTGATTGTTGTTAGTGTATTAATTATGAATCCAAGTGGAGTGAAATTGCTGACAATTTCAATCTTTCTATCTTGATTATGCCTATTGGTACTATGATAAAAATTTTTGTGTTTGTGGTATTTGATGTTATCAATATGGAAGGCCGTAGTCTGATTTTCTGCAGCTAGTACTTTAAGTCTTCTTCACTTTCTGCAAATAAGGTTGCTTTATTTACATAATGGTGGTTGTTTATGTGTCTTTCACTAATCCTAATATCACATCTTTTTCACATGATATGGCTTCTCAAAGTATTGTTCAGAATAAAATTTAAATAGTTAAGGAGAGAGGGTAGAACCATGATGCACACCTCTCCTATATCTCTTTCTTCTCTTTGAATAACTGCTTCCTGGTCTACATTTAGGTTTCTCATGAGCACAATTAAGTGTTCTAGAATGCACATTCTTCTCAATGTTACCCATCTTTTGTGATGATAGACCCATCTGAAATCAGCAATGATATCCTTCACGCATCAGCCTCTTCTGAATTCACATGTATAAAATGTGATTAAAAATACTAGGGCTTTGGTCATGTTTATCTTAGTTTTCCAAATGACATCTTTGTTTTTTAATATTTTAAAGACATCCTTTACAGTAATACATCATTTGATTTCTTGATTGCTACACCCATTGATGTTTTAACTATGATTTCAAATAAATTTAAATATTTGACAACTTCAATCTTTTCTCTATTTATCATGATGTGCTTATTGATTTAGTTAAAGGATTTGTGGGGTTTTTTTTATATTGAAGTGAAATACATTCTGAAGGGTTATATAGATTATCAAATATCATCAGTTAATGCTTCAAATATTTTTCAATTGCAACAAGCGAAGTTGTGTTATCTACCCATCACAGATCGTCGATGAGTCTTTCTCCAATCCTGATTTAGTAATTGTCATCATTTATCCAGCTTCCTGGGTAATTTGCTTGACAAATAGATTGAGTAGATGTAGGTATAACAGATATAACCTTTCTGCATCTTGATTTTAAACTGGACATTGTCCTTTTGTTCTGTTTGAATGACTGCTTTGTAGTCTGTAGATTCTATATGAGCACAATTAAATGTTCTGGAGTCAATATTTTTTGCTATTTTATCTGTAATTTTTATGTTCTATGCATAGTCAATAAAACACAGGTAAATATCTTTCCAGCATTCTTTGTTTTCAGTCAAGATATATCTGATATCTGCAATGATATCCCTTATTCTATGTCCTGTTCTGGAATCTCTGTTAATCAATTCTACTGGGTCATGTAGGGTCAATATGAATTGAAATTGACTCACCAGAATACAACAACAACAACTGCATATTCAATTCAGAGAAGAAAATTTGATTAAAAAAAAACAAACATATTATTGGGCTGATAATTTTTGTCATGATGGAAGTCCAGAGCGAAGGCTGCATAGTGGAGTGGACCTGGGAGGAGGGATTGTAAAACAATGAAAGAATTTTTCTTTGACTTTCCCAAGAGGGGAGTGTACTGAGGGAGAGGGTTGGTAGGGGAGAAAAGTGCAACAATGAATGAATGGAAGTAAAACACACACACACACACACATCTTATTTATTAGTTTATCCTTTGGACTACCACAAGAACAAACAAGTTCATCTTGAGGAAGTGCAGTCAGCATGATAATTAAAAGCAACGATGGTGAAACATCATCTCACATGTTTTGGGCATGCTGTCATGATCGAACAGGCCCTAGAAAAAAAGAGACACTATGCTTGGGAAAGTGGGAGACCAGAGCAAAAGAGAAAGAACTTCAACAAGATGGATAGATAGATGCATAGATGGATGGATGGATGGATGGATGGATGGATGGTTGGATAAAGTGACTTTAATGGGTTCGTGCATATCAAAGATGGGGAGGTATGGCGTCAGATAAAGCAAAGATCAGATCTCATGTTTATAGGGTTGTTTTTGAGTCATACTTAATTGCATATATCAATAATAACATTATCTTTATTAACTTTATTTTAAAATTATTATTTTTAATTTCACCTTTCAATTATGCCACACACTTCCAAACATTAACTGCCTTTTACCCATTATTTTTTTAAAACGTGTATTGCTTAGCATATGTTAGTTACAACTAGAAAGTTATTCATTCCCTTTCTTCTCTCAGTCAATTCTTTAACAAAACTAATTTTATGCTTATATACCCTTTCCTTAGAGAGGTATACAGAAAATTATTCTTCCTGTTCTAAAGCCAAATTCTGCATGGTTCACAAATTTGAACCACAATGATAACACCTCCATAATTTTTCTCTGAACTCTTGCTAGTCAACAGGGACAAATCCAGTGATTTTTTTAATGCATTCTACTTTAAGAGACATATTATCTTTTGTTATTGTCTAAGACTAATGTACACTTTTTTAAAAGTATTTTTTTCATTTTAATGAAAGTTTACAGAAAAGTTGGTTTTCTTACATTCATTGTTGCATATTTTCCTCTCTCTCTCTCCCCCTTCCCCCAATCCACTTTCTTTCTTTTTTAAAATTCTTCATTCATTCTTGCACAATTTCATCCCTATACTCCCCTCTGCCTCTCCCAGACCTCTTTGCAATGTACCTCTTATTCTGGACCTTCGTGTTACATATAATGTTCAATAATATAATCTTTTTAAGCAGTTGTTTGCTTTATCTATTCCAATGCAGTGTTTATTATCTATTCACTCTATTTTCTTCTCAAGCCCCCATGTCAGTCCTGCTTTATAATAGTGCTGTTATGCTGTATTTGTCCTTTTGGTACTGAGATACTTCACTCAGGATAATGTCCTCCAGGGTCACCCAGGTTGTGTAATATTTTACAAGTTTGTTATTTTTCAGTGCTGCATAGTATTCAATTGTGTGAAACGCCATCGTTTTTTATCCATTGGTTTGTTGATAAGCAGTCTTATCTGACTGTTGTCGTAAAGAATCTTCTTTTCTTCATATCTACCACAGTGCCTGAAAAGCAAGCATCCAAATATTAGCCAAGTAATGATTATTACCTGAACTTAATTTATTGTCAAAGGTAAAGTAAAAAATAATAAAAGTAAGGAAATTCCATTTAAAAATAATAAATTCAAGAGTCATCATAGCAAAGCTTCCCTATTACTCTATACTATAGGACTTTTAGGGAGCACTGGTGGCCTAGAGCCAAGAAGCTGTCTTACAATCCCCAAGGTACACAGTTTGAGTCCACCAGCTCTCTGCAGAAGAACTGGCAATCTCCTTCTGTGAGAATAGCTGTCTCTGAAAACCTGCTGGAGGGTAAACTGTGGGTTGGTTCTGGCTTGACGGTACACAATAACAACATAGGACTTTTAGCGTCTACATTGTGCTTCTCCATTTCTACTTCCTTGGACTTTTATTGTAGATTCAGGCAAAATTAAATTCTTGATAACTTTAAACTTTCTGTTTATTGTTATGTTGTCCATTGGTCTAACAATGACTATTTTTTTTGCCTTTCTGATGGACATAATTCATTGTCTTCATCAATAAATGTTTCAAGCCATCTTCACATTCAGCAAATGATTGTCACTTACATGTAGGAGTTTTTAAAGAGTCTCACTACAATCTCGATGCCATCTTCTTCATATAACACATATTTTCAGATTAATTTACAGTACACAGATTGAATAATTATAATGAAATTATATAAACCTGCCATGTACATCTCCTGAATTTAAACCATGTATTAGAGAGAGGTCAGTCGGTGTAGTGGACAGAAAGTGATGCTACCAAGCCAAAGGTGGGTGACTTTAATCCACAGCCCGTAGACCTGTTTTTAATTGTTTTTGGTGAAACATTCTTCTAAATCATATAGCCCTGGTCTGTGCACTTGCTGTACAGAGGCAACTCGTAGTTGCTGGGAAGCTGAATACTGTGACACTGATGTGTTAAATGCAATGATTGTTACCCATTGTGGAATGTTTGGTGGAGTTTCTGATTAAAACAAACTTGGAAGCAGGAGTGGCATCCACTTCTGAAATAGCTTGCCTCCAGAATCTCTATGAACTTGGAGAAATGACAAAAGTTATACAAGTGTTCAGGTCTTTCGTTCATAGGATTGCTATTAGTAGCTTACAACTCAATGGCACTTAACAACAACGGTATGTCTTTGTTCTATTGGAACATGTATAGCTAAGCATAAACATAATTAAGTATTCTGTAATTTCCATTATTCATCATATTATGCATAATTTGTTCTTGTCCACATCACAGAATCTCTTTACAGAGCTAATAAAACACAGTTACACGCCTTTCTTATATTGTATGTTTCCAGCCAAGAATCATCTAATGTCATCAGGGTTATTACTTACTTCAAATCTTTGTTAAAGCCAGCTTAAACTTCCCGAAGTCCCATGTCAATATATCACTTTTTAAAATTATCTTCAACAAGATTATATTTATATGTGATATTAATGTCATTCAGCCATCTCTAATTTCTTAGCATCATTTTGGAATTTGTACAAATCACTTCTACTCAGTTGAGGAAGCTTAGATGGAAGAGTGGCAAGGAGTTGCACTGCCAACCCAAAGGCATGCATTTTGAAGCCACCAGGTGTTTCACAGGAGAAAGATGGAACATCTCCTGTATGGTTTACTGTCTCTTAAAACCTGCTGGAGGGTAACTTACAGGTTGTTTCAAACTTGTCAGCACTTAACAGAAACTACTGTTCCATTGGCCAGCTATCTATCCAAAAAATTTCTTTGTTATAAACAAGTAGTACATCTAGCACTATTTGTTGAAATATCTGAATTGTATTCTTTCTATGTATGTGTTTTAATTAACATTTTCATCATTAATATACATTGTGTTTCAAGCATGTACATAATGTTTCATACAATCTTTCATTTACATGATATTTTTTTAGTGTATGTTGCGTTATTTTCTCCTTAACAATCATCTTACTAATTTGCCCTAATATCCCCGTCATCCCAATCATGCCCTAATATCTTCTCTTTAGGAAGCAAATTTCTGATTTGCCCATCCCTTTCAAACCATTACTCTGAGGGTACGAATATCTGCCTTTGGCTGAAGAATCCTCTGTTCAACTTGGAAACTTTGAGCATATGCATCCACAGCAAAATTCAGTCCAGAGCAAGCCATCAGGTTAAAACATTAGTTCACTGCATGAATCATCTTCTCTGTCAGGTTAAGTTCTGGTAAACTCATCCCCAGACATCCATGACTAGGTACAAATGGGCATCAGATGCAAGCTCAAGAGCCATACTTCTATCTCCTCACTTAGCCCTGTCCCCCACGTGGAGCCAGTTCAACTCGCAGCTCCCTGCTCCTCAAGTCAACAACGCTTCCCTTCTCATCTATACATCTGTGCATCTTGGGTTGATAGCAGTGAAGGAACACGTCCAAGCTCAGCCTGTTCCTCTATTGTTGTATTCCTCCCATTTCAACTCCAGTAGGTCCAGGTGATTGCTATGAGTGAGTATACCCCAATCGCAAGTCTTGAAAGTGGGTTATGATGAGCACCAACTTTGCCTTAGATCAGAAGCCAAACAGCTTGTTCCAGTTGAATTGGTATTCTTTCACTTCCTAAAAGCTTGATTTCTAGCAGTGCCTTCTTAAACTTCTTCCTCTAATATCTTTGGATCTTGATTGTATTCTACTTACTGAAATGGTTGAATGTTCATTAATGTTTCTTATTACTACAAATCTGTGTATCCCTTCCACCTTCTTTTTAAATCTGTGGCAAAGATTTCTTTAAGATGTAAAAAATTCTACAATGTACCTTTAAGGATTCAGGAGCTCCTGACTCAAGACAGGCAATTTTCAGATGCCTTATACTAATAGAAAAGCTGGACAATAAATAACAAAGACTCCTGAAGACTCTACCTTGAAGGAAGTATAGTCAGGGTACTCATTAGAGACAAGGATGATCAAACTCTGTCTCATATACTTTGGGCATATTGTCAATGAAGCCCATCTTTGTAAAAAAAGACATCATGTTGGAAAAGGTGGAGGGTCAGTGCAAGAGAGGAATACCTTTAATAAGATGGAATGGCACAGTGACTTTTATAATAAGCTCGAGCGTATCAGTGATAATGAGGATGGCACAGGATAGGGCAAGCTCCATTGTTTATAACATCGCCATAGTCATTGTCTACTTGAGGGCACCTGACAAAATAAATAACATGACATCTCTCATTCACACAATTGGCTTTCATAAGCCAGGTTAGCTCCAGTACAAATTTTAAATTGGCAAGTCCAACACAACCCATAGTGACATTGAATAGCAGGTGGACTGGGTTTCTAAAAATGTATTTCAATGCATGGCAAATGAAAACTCCTATTCAAATGGAATCCACTGCTGTGAAGCCTATTCCAACTCACAGACACTTATAGTTATTCTATGAACAACAGATCAAAACTGTACCCTATCATCTGCCATCCTTCCAATCTCTACCATGCTCAAGTCCATTGTTACAGTCACTATGTCTGTCCATTTTATTGAAGGTCTTCTTCACTTTCACTGACCCTCTAATTTGCAAGCATTATGTATTTTTTTCAAGGACCAGTTCCTTAGGAAAGTATGTGAAACAAAGTGTCAACATCCTTGTCTCTAAGGATAACCCTGGTAGCATGTTCTCTGAGACAGATTTATTTATTCTTTTGATAGCCGTAGTATACTATTTGCTAGCACCACAATCCAAAGGCATTGATCTCCCTTTCATCTTCCTTTAAATACTATCCAACTTTCAAATGTATACAAAAAAAGAGAAGATATCATAGCTTGTTTTAGGTACATTTTAGTCTTTAAAATAGAATTAATACTTTATCACTTCCCCTCTCCACTTTATTTATATTGTATATAGGTTTTCATACAAAATTGTATACAATGCATATCATTAATGTACATTGTGTTTCAGACATTCCTACAGTTGCATTTCATTCTGCTACTCCTTTTCTTTTAATTCCTGTGTTTAAGCCTTCACAGTAAATGCGACTATTAACAGGCCAGGTTAATCATTGCCATTTTTCTGTGTTGTTTTGTTTTCTCTTCTGCTGATTCTGATTACTTTGGTCCATCCACAGTTCCCTTAATGGGGAGGGCAATTCTCCCTAGCAAGAGTCCTTTCTAATCTTAGGCAGCAGGAAACGTTTTTTTTCCTAAAGTCCTTAAAATCTTCTCTTGTCTACAGTAAAGCTATGTGGGAATCTCACCAGGTTGTGCCAACATCGCCTAGAGTATAAGATTATCCATAATGTTTCTCAGAGAGGCCCTTTACCATGGTTCCCTATACATTTTTATCCATGGTGGGGAAGCAGAGACAGCTCCAGATCTCAAGCAGGTTGGCAGAAACAATGTGAGCATAGTAAGGTATCAGATACGGCAGGTGGCATTTGGTACGCACTAGCAAAAAAAAAAATAATCTAATGCCATCATCTGCACCTTTCTATGCACACTGCGGTTGGACCTAGTCTTAAGGTATTCTACCATTTCAAGACCTTAGAAAATATAACAGACAATGTTGTTATTGTTGTTATGTTTCATCAAGTCAGCTATCACTCATAGTGACCCTCTGGACATTAGCTCTGAACCCTATCCTATCCTGATCCAACTTCATTGTCTCCAACAGACCTAATCAAATTTCCCCATTCACTGAGTCAATCCATACCATCCTGGGTCTTCCTCTTCCGCACTTCCTTCCATCCTTACAATAATATCTCTCTCCAAGGCCTGGTCCTTCCTGGCCACATGCTCAAAGTACGCGAGAGGAAACCTCAAACTTTTTGCCTCTGGGAAGAACCTTGCTTTCACCCTCTCCAGGACAGACCTCTTTGTTCTCCTGTAGTTCATGGTATGTTTAACACTCTTCTCCAGCACTACAACTCAAAGACATTGATCCTTCTATCATCTTTAGCTATTGTCCAGCTCACAAATACATAGCAAGAATTGCAAGGACGATGACTTTGATCAGGTGGTCCAGAAAGACATTGCTGCTTTTCAGAAATCTAGAGAGTTCTCTGACAAAAGACGTTACCAGTGAAATTGGCCTTTTGATTTCATGACTGCTGGTATCAAATGTTTCGATTGTGGAACTAAGCAAGCTGAAATTGTAAAAAATCTCTGTCTCTTCTCCATCCATCATGAAGGTACTAATTGGCCAAATGGTGAGAATTTTTGCAGTTTGTTTGTTTGCTTTTTATGTTGAGCTTCAATCAATACTGAAGACTATATCCTTAACTTTCTGCAACAAATGCAGCAAGCAACATAGTATCATCTACATAACACAGGTTGTTGTTAATGAGTCTTCCTCCAGTCCTGATGCCACATTCCTCCTTCTAAAGTCCAGCCTCCTGAATTATCTGTTCTGTGTATTGACTGAAAAGGTATGGAGATAGAATGCATCCCTGAGACACATGTTTCCTGATCCTGAACCATGCAGTGTTTCTCTGCTGTGTTGTGGGCACTGCTTCCTGGTCCAAGCACAGGTTTCATATGAACACAATTAAGTGTTCTGTGATTCTCATTCTTCTCAAGGTTAGCAAAAATTTGTTGTGATCCACATAGTCACATATAGATATTCCTTTGGTGCTCTCTGCTTTTGGCAAATATCCATATAACTTGAGCTCCCTAGTGCCAGTGTCTCTTCTAAACCTAGCCTGCACATCTAGTACTTCTCTGCTGATGCATTGTTCTAGTAATTTCTGGCTAACTTTCAGCAGGATCTTCTTTCGTGTGTGATATTAGTGCTATCTTTCTATAATGTCCGCACTAATAGAGTGGTCACCTTTTATTGGAAAGGGAATAAATACAGGTCTCTTCCAGGCAGTTGGAAAGGTAGTTGTCCTCCAGATTTTTGGCATAACCTGGTGAACACATGCAGAAAGCATGTGTTTGTGGAAATATGTCACTTGTTATTCCTTCAATTCTTTGGGGGGGTTTTTTGCTAGTTTTTTCAGAGCCACTTGAACTTCCTCTTCATCACCATAGGCTCTTAATCATGTTGTTCGTGAAAGTCTTCTGTGCCTATTCTTTTTTGTGGCATAGTGCTTCTTTGTACTCCTTACATCTTCTTTTGATGCTTCATTGATCATTCAACATCTTGCCTTCAGTATCCGAAAGTATTGCAATTTGAGGCTTGAATGCATCCCTTTTGATTTTCCCACTCCAACTCCTTGCACATTTCATTACAATACTTTGTTTTGTTTTCCCATGCTGCCTTTTGAAAGCTTCTGCTCAGCTTCTTGACTTCTTGATTGTTTCCCTTTTCTTTCACTAGGTGAAACAAAAATAAAAAGGTTTCTTCAGGAATGTAAAGTCTCTAGCACATGAAGACACCCACTCATTGTCTTAGAATTAGAAAAAACTTATAGCTGACCCTCTGTGTGCACCCAGGCCTGGACACCGTATTCTCTAGTGTGTGTCTAGGCACTGCATCTATTTCCTGGCCTGGCTCCAAGTACCTCTAGGCTAAGATACCCTTCTTCCCTGCATGCATCTGGGCTATGCAAGTGGCTTAAACAAAGAAACAAAAAACCCAAAACCAGCAACGACAAAAAAGCTGAGTGAACCAAGAAGCATCAAAAGAAGATGAAAGGAATGCATAAAATCACCATACCAAAATAATTTCAAGAAGTAGCATATGATCAAGAGATAATGGTTATGAAGGAAAAAGTTCAAGCTTCTCTGAATGAATTTGAAAAAAATAAGGCAACAGGAATTTATAAAATACCCATTGGCATATTTAAACAGATACATCCCTGGATGTGGTCACCAAGATCTGCCAGGAAATCTGGAGGACAGTTGGCAAACTGACTGAATAAGATGCGTATTTATTCTCATTCCTCAAAAAAGTGATCCTACAAAATGTGTAAACTATTGAACAATATCACAAATATTGCATGCAAGCAAAATCTTGCTGAAGATTATGACAAAACAACTAGAAGAGTAGATTTACAGAGAACTTCCAAAAATATAAGCTGGATTTATAAGAGTCTGTGGTGCTAGAGATATTGTTGCTTATGTCAGATGGATCATAGCTTAAAGTAAAGATAGCAAAAGGATGTTTATTTGTGTTTTATAGATTATGCAAAGGTGTTTGACTGAGTATTTCACACCAATTGTGGCTAATGTTGAGAATAATGGGAACCCCAGAACACCAGATTGTGTTCATGTGACGCCTACATCTAGACCAAGAAGTTGTCCAAACAGAGTAAGGGGACACTGCATGGGTCAAAATGAAGAAAAGAGTGTATCAAGGATGTATCATTTCTTCCTTCCTTTTAAATCTATATGTAGAACAAATCATTCAGGAGGCTGCACTTTATGAAGAAGAATGTGGCATCAAGATTGGAAGAAGACTCATCAACACCCTTCATTATGCCTATGGCACAAACTTGCTCACCGAAATGGAGGAGAGCTTGAAGTGTTTGCTGTAGACAGTCAATGATTGTACCCTTCAACATAGATTGAGCCTCAACATCAAGAAAACTAAAATCTTTACCAAAAGGCCTATCGACAGTGAAAAAAATTGAAGTATTTAATGATTTATTGAGTCAAGAAATAAAAAAGTTTCATTGCATTGGGAAAGTCTATTGTCAAGGATGTTTCCGGAGTACAAAAACACAGTAATTCCATTTAGAGACTGAGATGCACCTGATCCAAGCCATGGTATTCTCAATTGCTTGCTATGCATCTGAGAGCAGGATAATGAATATATTATAGAAGAAGAATTGTTGCTTTTGAATTGTGATGCTAGAGAAGAGTATTGAGCATATCATGGAATAACAAGAGAGCAAATAGGTCTGTCCTGGAGAAGGGGAAAACAGTTTTCTCCTTAGAGGCAAGGATTTTGAAGGCTCTGTCTTAGATCCTTTGGACATAACACCAGTCCCTAGAGAAGCACATCTTTTTTGGAAGGGCATAGCATCAGAGAAGAATAGAAAGAACCTAGATAAGATCGAGTGACACATGACAGTGGCAATGGAGTCAAATGTGTCTGAAAGGAGGCAGTTGGCTCAAGACAGGCAAAGCTCAGAGCCATTTTTCATCAAGTCATAGTTGAGTCGATAGCATATAAAAATAACACAGCTGAAACTCCCAAGGTTTTCCAAAGCTGTCACTCTCACAGGAGATTGTGTATCTGTCTTCTGAGAAGTTGCTAGTGGATTCCAATCACCAGAGAAGCTCAATAAACTTGACTACCAGCCTCCTAGCCAGATTACCATGAAATCTAACATTGGAAACCTTATTTAACAGTAATAAAACAAACTGTTTATTACTCATTAGGCCAAAGATCTTAACAGACTCACCACCAAAGAAGGTAAAATGCTTGACTTCATATGTATTTCAAACTCAAATTCATTGCCACCTAGTTAGAACTGACTCTTAGCTGACCTTCTAGTAGCATCCCAAGACTGTACCTTGAACTGGATAAGATTGCCCATAGATTGTTGCTGATGGATTCAAACTGGAAGAGATATGTAGTCAGAACTAAGTACAGACTATCCCACAAGAGCTTCCTTATATATAATTATTACAACTATAAAGAGATTTTTCTCTCATTCTCTCTCTTGAATATAGTAAAAACTGTTAAAATTGAGCTTATAGTAAGAAAAGAACATCCATCTCACATACTTTTGGGATGTGGCCAAGAGGGACCAGTCCTTGGAGAAGGACATCATGTTTGAAAGAGTGGAGGACAGAACAGGAGAAGAAGACCTTAAGGGAGATGGATTGGCACAATCACTGGGGCAATGGGATTAGGTGTGTTGGAGTCAGTAAAACTGGTTCAGGATAGAGTAAGGTTAAGAGCTGTTGTACATAGGGTCACTATGTTGTACATATGAGTCACAGTCAACTTGACAGCATATAACAATAAACAACATGGATATCAATATAATAGATATGTAATTCTAAAGTCTTAAATATGGATTAAAGCTCAACATCAAGAAAACAAAGATTCTCACCACTGGGCCACGATGGCAGCATCATGATAGATGATGAAGAGATTGAGATTGTAAACACTTCAATTTGCCTGGATCCACAATCAATGCTCTTGGTACCAGCAGCCAGGAAATTGGAAGACAAATTTCATTGGGAAAGTCTGCTGTCAGAAACCTCTCCAAAGTACTAAAGAGGAATGATGTCAGTCTGGAAACTAAGGTGTGTTCGATGCAGGCTGCAATTACATGCTATGTGTCAGAAAGCTGGACAATGACTAGGGATGATAGAAGGAGAATGCATGCCTTTGAGCTGTGGTGCTGGAGAAAAGTATTGAATGGACAGCTAAGAGAACAAACAGGTTCATTCTAGAGAGGGTGAAACCAGGCTATTCCTTGGAGACAAGGATTCTGAAGCTTCATCTGACATACTTTGGACATGTTGCAAGGGGGGGCCAGGTCTTGGAGAGAGACCTCATGCTTGGGAGGATGGAGGGACAGTGCAAGAGAGGAGGACCCTCCATGAGATGGATCGATTCAGTGACTGGGGTAATGGTAGTAGGTATGTCATAGACATACACAGGGTCTCTATGAGTTACAAGTGACTCAACAGCACATAACAACAATAATTCTAAACAAATAAATCAAATATGTTGTTGTTGTTGAGTGCCATCAAGTCGCAGGCGACTCATAGCGACCCTATGAAGGAGAGTCCTCCACGCTTGGGTGCCTTTCATCCTCTCTCCAGGTTCATAGGGTTTCTGGAGGCAAGCTATTATGGAAATGAATGCCACTCCTCCTTCCAAAAATCAAGTATACTAATCTTAAAATACATTTTATAACACAAATTTTAAAAATAGTAATTTGTTAACAAATATTTCTAAGCACTGCTGGATTGAGTTCACCTCATTTAGATTTTCTTTTACTGTTGTTGTTGTTCTAGTTATTGTTGTTAAGTACCGTTGAGTCATAGACGACCCATAGTGACCCTATGAATGAAAGACCTGAACACTTGTCTTAACTTTCATCCTTTCTCCAAGTTTATAGAGTTTCTGGAGGCAAGATATTTTGGAAGCGGATGCCACTTCTGCTTCTGAGCTTGTTTTTCTTTGACTACCATATCTAAAAATGATCATAAGTTGATAGAGACAAGGAACGATTCTCCCCTAGTGCCTTCAAAAGAAGTTGCTCCTGAAAACAATTTGAATTGTATTACCAGATCCCTGTGATAGAAAAAGTTTTAATAACTTCTAGAATAGGACTGTGATATAGTAAGTTTCATTTGTTTTGAATATGTGATAAATTGTTATTATTGTGGCTGTCATTGTGATTGAGTGCCATCGAGGTAGAACCGACCCATAGCTAGCCCTTTGGTGGATTTTCAGAGGCAGTTAATCACATGGGAGGAGATAGCTGATCATTCTCCTGAGAAGCTGGTGGATTTGAACCACACACCTTTGGAACTGTATTTCAGCTTGTTGCCCCTAGGCCACCAGAGTCCCCCTGTAATTACAGTAGCCTTACTGTATAGATTTTTATACTGGATAATGGAATAACAGCTATAGCAATTATTTTTTAAGAGGCTGTGGCCTTTGAATGTGGTAATAGGTAAACACTGAAAGAAATTTTGAGGCACATAGCAAAAATGTCTTGATTTGGGGTATGATGAGATGGTTCATGTATTTTAGGGAGCCTGAGGGTGGACTGTAGTAGTTTGAATGGTAGTATCTCAAAAATCTACCTATGTAGAACTTGTGAATGTGACCTTATTTGCAAAAAAAAAAAGTCCTTTGCAGATGTAATTAATTTAAAGGTCATGAGAAGAGAGGATGATGAAATTAAGTTAAAGATCATTCTGGATAAGAATGGGCCCTAAATCTAATTACAAGTGTCCTTACAAGAGAAGAGAAGGGGGAAAGACATGGCAGAGAAGACCATGTGAAAATAGTGGCAAGGGCTGGAGTTACCCAGCTCCATATAAGAAGCTTGAATACAGCAGAAGCTGGAAGAGATAAAAAGATTGTTCCCTAGAATCTTCAAATGGTGTGGCCCTCCTAAAATCTCCAGAGTGAAAGAGCAATTTTATGTTGCTTAGAGCAACCATGTATATGGTCATTTTTTAAACATAATTCTAGTGAACTAATATAACTTTATACAAACTTGTTAACTGTTGTCAACTCCAATTCACAACAATTCTACACACAGCACACAGAAACTGTGCTAGATTCTATGCCATCATGACAACATTGGCTGTGCTTAAAACAATTGTTGTAGTCACTGTGTAGTCTATTTCATTGAACACTCTCTGATAGTATACCAAATTAGTAAACAAATTGTATACTCTGCAAAAAAATGGTCTCAATCAGAAAATAGGTGGAAAGTATAGTAAAATGTGACTGAGAGTAGAGATACATTGAGTTATATACTTGTTTTGTTATTTGCTTGACGTGTCGTCCTGGCTAAAGGGCTGTGGTGGTGTAGTACAATGGCAAGGATTTTGAGCTTCTGTCTCATATTTGGACACTTGGCCGGAGGGCCTAGCCCCTGGAGAGGTACGTTATCTTGGAAGGGTGATGGGACAATGCAGGAGAGGAAAACTCAGAACGAAATGGATTGACTCAGCTACTGGAGAAATGGGATTAGGTTTCTCAGAGAAAATGAGATTGACTAAGAATAGGGCAGTTAATCAGAGCTAGTGTACATAGGGTAGCTATGAGTCGCAGGCAACTCAATGACACATGAAACAACAGTAACAGGTTTGGGGGAAATGTGTATCTCAGTATTGAGGAAAAGTCCTTTGATCTGTTCCAGAACTGACTTCTTGTGCCTCTCTTCTTAGTGCTTTTTCTTTTTCATTTGCAGCACACTACTGTCACCGCAGAACAAATTCCCAGGAGAGGGTGGTGTCTCCTCAAGATCTGGTATGTAAGTGTTGTTCTCTTTGTTGATTTAGGGAAGTTGTTGTTGTTGCTAGGTTCTGTGGATTAGATTACAACTCATAAAGACCCTATGAACAAAAGATCTGAACCCAGTTCTGTCCTGAGCCATCCTCACACTTCCTGCCACACTAGAGCCCATTGTGTCAGTCACCATATCAACCCACCTGGTTGAGGATCTTCCTCTCCTTCACTGACTCTCCACCCTTCCCAACATCATATCCTTCTCCAAGGAATAGCAACTCCTAGCAGCATGTCCAAAGTATGTGAGGTGAAGCCTCATCATTCTTGCCTCCAAAAAGGCTGTATCCTCTCTAAGTCTTGCCTGTTCATTATCTTGGCTGTCCATGGAATGTTCTTCTCCAACACAATAGCTCAAAGTCGTCAATCCAATTTTTGTCATCCTTAGTCATCATCTAGGTTTCAGATATATAGATAGTAATCGCGAAGACTATGGTCTGAATCAGATGAATCTTATTCCTCAAACTTACATTATTACTCCTCAATAATTTGGAGAGGTCTCTAACTACAGGCTTCCCCAGTGCAATGTGTCTCCTTATTTCCTGAGGGCTAGAGTGGCATTCACTTCCTAATCAAGATGCCTCCAGAAATTCCATGAACTTTGATACATGATGATAATTGTAGAGGGGCTTCAGGCCTTTTGTTTATAGAGTCACTATGACATGTGCTCTACTCAAAGACAATCAGCAACAATAACAATAGTATTAAGGGTGTTGATTGTGGATCCAAGCAACATGAAGCTGTTCACAGTATCAAACTCCTCTCCCTCCATCATGACATTGCCTATTGGTCCTGTTGTAAGAATCTTTGTTTTCTTTATACTAAGACTCAATCCATACTGAAGGCTGAGTTCCTTGATCTTTTGCAACCAGTGCCTCAAGTCCTCCTCACTTTCAGCAAGTAAAGTGTGTTAACTGCATAATGTGGGTTATTGATGAGTCTCCCTCCAATCCTGATGCCACATTCCTCTTCATGGAGTCCAGCTTCTCAGATAATTTGCTCACCATATAAATTGAACAGGTATGGAGATAGAATACCATGCAGTAGTCCCCTGCTCCATTCTCACAACAGCCTCCTGATCCAGGTATAGGTTTCTCATGAGCACAATCAAATGCTCTGGGATTTTCATTCTTCTCAATGTTAGTGACCCATTCAGTCAAATGCCTTTGCATAGTCACTAAAGCACAAATAGACATTCTTCTGGTATTGCTTACTTACTGTCAGCCAGGATTCACTTAACATCAGCAATGATATCCCTGGTGCCACGGCCTCTTCTAAATCCAGCTTGAACTTCTAGAAATTATCTATGTACTCTTCTAGCCATTTTTTAATGATTTTCAGCAGTATTTTGCTGTCATGTGATATCAATGATATTGTTAGAAAATTCCCACATTCAGTTGGATCACCCTTCTTGGGAAGGAACAAATTTGGGTCTCTTCCAATGTGTTGGCCAGACAGTTGTCCTCCAAATTACCTTGCATAAACTACTGAGTGTATATCTAAGGCTGCATCTGTTAATTGAAACAAGTCAATTGGTATCCCATCTATTCCTGGGGCCTTATTTTTTTGCTAGTGCTTTCAATGCAGCTTCCACTTCCTATTTCATTATATCTGCTCCTGTTCATATGGTATTTCCTAAAATTTTTTAGTGTCAATAAATTTTTCTGGTACAGTGACTCTGTATTCTTTTCATTTTCTTTGATGCTTTCTGGGTCATTCAGTATTGCCCATAGCATTTTTCAATATTGCAACATGAGGCTTAAATTTGTTTTTCAGTTCTTTCAGCTTCATAAATGCAGAGCAAGTTCTTCCTGTTTTGTTCCCCAGTTCCAGTTATCTGATTTAGGGAGGGCAGTCTTCCCACTCTAAAGCCCAGGATCTAATTATATATGTAGGCCTTCTCTTGCTGAAATCCTCTTATTGTCATTCTTGATAGGTACTTCACAAATAACTCCAAGTAATAGTAACCCGGTCTATGTTCAACATAGCAATATATGTTCTGGTCTTGTACCACTCTTACAACCATTACAATATCTAAACCATTGTTGCAATCACTATGTGAATCTATCTCAGTAAGAATCTTATGTTTTCACTGACTTCTATTTTGATTTAGTTATTAGTTGCCATCAAGGAGACAATCAATGCCTCATAGCAACCCTGCGGACTTGCCCTATAGCCATCCTCACAATCTCTGCTAGGTTCAAGCCATTGCTTCAATCTCTGTGTTAATCTATAATGTTCTTTTTCAGAACATAGTCCTTCTGATCACATATACAAAATATATTAAATAAAATCTCACCATTCTCACTCATAAAATACATCTTTGTCACGATGATACTGGTAAATAGGAAGTGTCATCAGAATGAAAAACACGGCTTTACTTCTAGAAGGCATATTTGCTTATTCTTCTGGAATTTTAAGGTGTACGTGGTATTTTCCTCAACATTGTAAGTCAAAGGCAGTAATCCTTCTTTACTTTTCCTAATTCAATGGATGTGAGGTGCTTGAAAAGATTATGGCCTCAGTCAGGCATATTTAAGTCCTTAAAGTAACATCTTTTTGAGGAAATGCTACTACTACCTCTTAAGTCCTTAAACTCCCATACATATTTTACTAGTTATATTTCTATTTTTACTACTTTTAATATTTAATTTTTACTATTTTAATAGTCTTATGCAGTATTTGTCCTTATGAAATTATTTCATAGCATTCTTTCTCCAATCTCTCCCAATTTGTATGGTATTTTTTTAATTCATTGTTCCTGAGTGCTGCATAGTATTCCATCATGTGAATATACCACATTTTCTCAATTCGTGGTTGGACATTTGGGCTGTTGCCATGTTCTTGTGATGTAGACTAATACTGCTATGAAGATGAATGTATAAATCTCCATTTGTGTCTAGTTCTCATTTTCTTGGTGTATATTCCTAGTATTGGAATAGTTGGGTCAAATGGAGTTTCTACAGTGAAGATGGATGGGGTGAAATCATAGAATTTTACAAATTTGTGAGTGAAGGAAGGTAGTAAATGAAATGGGAAATATCTCATGGGTACCTGAAAAATTGGGTAATGGTGGAAATAGTTCAATGGTGATTAATTTTATAATAATGCATAAGAATGATTACATGAAACACAATGTCAGTGAAGGAAAGTGTGAAAGACATAATAATCTTTTAAAAAGGGAGAAAGTAACATCTCTGCTTTATAACATATTAAATAGGTATTTTACAACAAATTTTTCCCAATGTAATATATCTTTAGCCTTTACATAGTCAATGAAATGCAGATATACATGCATCAGGTAGGTATTCCCTGCTCTCAGCTAAGATCCACCTAACATTAGCTACAATATCCCTAGTACCACGATGCCTTCTTAACCCATCCTGGACATCTGGCAGTTCTCTGCTGCTGTGTTGTTCCAGTTGTTTTTGGATAATCAGTAGAATCTTGCTTGCATGTGAAATCAATGAGATTGTTAGTTTCCACACTCTGTTGGGTCACCCTTCTTTGGGATGGGAATATATATGGATCTCTTCCAGTCAGTTGGTCAAGTGGTTGTTCTCCAGATTTCTTGACACAACTTGGTGAGCACATCCAGGGCAGCATCTATTAGCTGAAAGACGTCAATTGGTATATCATATATTCCTGGGGCCTTATTTTTTGTTATTTCCTTCAAAGCAGCCTGAACTTCTTCCTTTATCACCAGAGGCTCTTGCTCATATGTTGTTTCACGAAATTCTTCTGTGTCTGCCAATTCCTTTCTATACAGTGACTCAGTATATTCTTTCTATCTTCTTTTAATACATCCTAGATCATTTAATATTCTGCCTAAAGCAGTGGTCAGAACAGACCAAGGAAACACGCTATGGTTCAAAATTAGGAAGGGTGTGCACCAGGGATGTGTCCTGTCTCCATACCTTTTCAACCTGTATGCAGAACAGATTATCTGGGAGGCTGAGCTCTATGAGGAGAAATGTGGGGTCAAGACTGGTGGAAGATCTATCAACAATCTGTGTTATGCAGATGACACAACACTACTTGCTAAAACTGAGGAGGATCTGAAACGCTTGCTGCAGAAGGTCAAGGACTGCAGCCTCCAATATGGATAGAGACTCAATGTCAAGAAGACAAAGATTCTCACCACTGGGCCAATTGGCAGCACCAGGATGGATGGTGAAGAGATTGAGTTTGTTCACAGCTTTAGTTTGCTTGGCTCCACAGTCAACACTCTTGGCACCAGTAAACAGGAAATTAAAGGACGTATTGGCATGGGAAAGTCTGCTGTTAGGGACCTCTCCAAAGTATTGAAGAAAAATGGTGTCTCTCTGGAGAATAAGGTGCATCTGAAACAAGCCATGGTCTTTGTTATCACTTGTTATGCATCAGAGAGTTGGACAATGATTAAGGAGGATAGAAGGAGAATTGATGTCTTTGAGCTATGGTGCTGGAGAAAAGTATTGAGAGTACCATGGACCGCTAGGACAACAAACAGATTCATCCTGGAAAGGGTTAAACTGAGTGTCTTCTTGGAGGCAAGGATTCTGAGGCTCCATCTAACATACTTTGGACATGTAAGGAGAGACCGGTCCTTGGAGAAGGACATCATGCTTGGGAGGGTGGAGAGACAGTGCAGGAGGGGAAGGCCCTCTATGAGGTGGATTGATTCAGTGACTGGGATAATCGGGATGGTAGTGTCAGAGACAGTGAGATTAGCAGAGTTTAGGGCTGTTGTACATAGGGTCGTTATGAGTCGCAAGCGACTCGATGGCACACAACAACAACTATATATCTTTAGATTTCTTGACTGCTGCTTTTAAAGATGCTTATTGTGTGCACAAGTAAAATAAATCCATGACAACTTTAATCCTTCTTTTTATTATGAAGTTGTTTTTTGATTCATATTTGAGGATTTGTTTTGTTTTAAACTGTAAGCCATAATGAAAATTATAGTCTTTGATCTCTATTAATAAGTGCTGTAAACGTTCTTCACTTGCAGCAAATTATGCCAGTCATTTGTATATTTCCAGTATGTGACTCTTCCTGATACCTGATGCTATATTCTTTTTTTTGGTCTATTATTATTATTATTATTATTATTATTAATTTCAATGAACATCTACAGAGAATTTGGAATTCCATTCATTCATTGTTGCCCTTTT
>NW_006399793.1:8107282-8127257 GCF_000299155.1 Elephantulus edwardii | reverse complement strand
TGTTTCCAACTCTTTGCTATTGTGAACAAAGCCGCAATAAACATGGGTGTGCATACATCTGCTTGGAGGTCATTTATGGTCTCTTTAGGGTATATTCCCAGTAGTGGAATTGCTGGGTCAAATGGAACATACTTCAATTTCTTGAATATTGCTCAACATTGATAAGTGTAGTAAAAGATGCAAGTCTGATATATATCTTTCCTGATTTTAAACCACATAGTATCTCTCTTCTTGTGTTTGAATATACTTTTTGGTACATACATAGGTTCAATGTTGTTGTTTGCATTGTAATACTTAGGTTTTTTTAAGATCCATATGGTACAATTCCTTTACATAGTAAATAAGATGCATGTAAACTCCTTTTTTGTATTCTTTGCTTTTACAAGATCCTTCTGACATCAGCAATAACATCCTTCACTCCACATCTACATCTGAATCCTAATTTTTGGTAATTCCCTCTTAATAAAGTGCTACAATCATTTTTGAACCAAATGTTTCTCCGCGGTGCACCCAGGGCTCTTAGCAAAATTTTACCTGCATGTGATAGTAATTATATTGTTTGGAAGTTTCTACAGTCATCTGAATTGTTTTCTTTGGAATGAGCACAAATATGAATCTCTTCAAATCAGTACTTCTAATTTTTTTGGCATATATCAATGACCATTTCCAATATAAAAAAACTGATAGATGAGTAATTGAGAACATAAATAAGAACCTGAAGCAGAAATGGTATCCACTTCCTAAACAACACACCTCTGTGAACTTTGATAATGTCGATAGTTGCAGAGGGCCTTCAGGCCTCTTGTTCATAGGGTCACTATGAGTCCTGTTCAACTCGAAGCCAATCAACAACAGCAACATTAAATATAATTCTTTTCTTTCTTTTTTTTCTTTCTTTGTAGTATACATAAAAAAAGATAATCTAATGGCATAGTGTATTTCATCTGAGTTACTAATTTAAAGGTCTGTTATTTGAATCCTCCACTGTTCTATGGTAGAGAAATCGGAAAATAAACCCCTACTAAAATTACAGCCTCAGAAACTCTGTGAAAAGTCATAATGATCAGAATTAATTCAATGGCAATGGGTAAGCTATACAATCCTTGACAACCAAATCAGTCCTGTATTTAACTTTTCATAATAATTTGTTTTCATTGAAAAGGTGTTTGGCATCCATATCATAGTTTAATACTAGAATGTTTAATTCTCAACTAAATAATTCATTTGTAACATAGAAAATTAGTGTGCTTGCTTCAACAGCACATATTATTGTAACAATATAGAAAAGATTAGAATAGCCCCTGTGCAAGGATGACATGCAAAATAGAAACTCAGTAGCATAAAGAAGTTATTGATTTTTAAATTATTTTGAATATGTTAAAATATAAAATCAGATACTAAATTTCAAGATTCAAACATTTATATAACAGTTCTGATTTTTTTTAACAAGCTACAAAATTGACTGATTAGGTATATACTTTTCTCCACCTTCAAACACTTTGTTTTCTTTATTGTAGATGGAAAATATTATTTTTGACAGTTATCACTTGCAAGCAAGAAGTTGACAAAAGATGCCAAGATCAAAGGCTATTGATCAGAATTCCAAAGTCAATGCCTCATATCTCATCCCATTCACTGGGGATCACTAGTCAATTTACAAGCAACTCAACCAGGCTCTGGGATTAAGCTATGGTCATGACCCAAACAGCACTGTAGCCCCAACAATAATGCACAAAGAATATATTATTACTCAATCAACTCATCTTGAACAAACACTGTTAATACCATAAAAAAGTAACATCTAAAAGTTATATTTCAAGATAATACATTTTAATATAAGCATATACACTTTTAATTTGAGTTTTCTTTTTTGTCATTTATAATTATGTCTTCAGCAAATATTTTTTAAGAGATATTTTACACTGGGCTGAAACTTAAAAATAATGATGCTGGGACTCTTGAAAAAATGACTAAGATAGAGTATCTTACGGGAAATAAAGTCTCACTGCAGCATCTATACATTTAAAATAGGTCTTCTGCTTGGAGACTATTTTCCCAGTTTGCTCAAATTCTCAAGGTCCTTCTAAAAACATGCAAATATACAATCATACAGTTTCTGCAATTGGGATTCAAATATAACTGATGTGCTTTATCATGTACCCCTTCTGCCCTCATAGAGTCACAGTCTAGTGAAAGAGAGGAAAAATAATTCTAATAAATCGTGATTTGGGGTAAAATGTGGGTTGTACAGCTGTTGCAAAAGCCACTTTATAGAGGAAACAAAAAAGACATGAGAACACCATTTGAAAAAGAGACTAAAATTTCTTTCATATTTACAGGCTTCCTAAATGCGTATCTAGGGCTCTCTTTCAAGAACCTCAAAGCCTTCTTATTAAAATTTATTATCATATGGTGATAAACATTGGATATTTCAGTACATTGGATATTTGCTAACTTCTTTTTCCAGGTGATACATTTTTTTTCCAGAATTGTTTTTCTCTTAACATTTACAATTAGGAAAAAATTACCTTGTATTAATTATTTTTGTTGTTAAGTGCCATCAAGTCAAACATGACTCATAGAGACCCTATGAATGAAAGACCTGAACACTTGCATAACTTTCATAATTTCTCCACATTCATATAGTTTCCGGAGGCAAGCTATTTCGGAAGTGGATGCCATTCCTGCTTCTAAGACTGTTTTAATCGGGAAACTCCACCAAATATTGTCCATTATGGGTAACCATTGTCACATTTGTCACAGTGTCACAGTGTTTAGCTTCACAGCATCATACAGCAACCACAAGTTACCTCTGTGCACCAAGTGAACAGACCAGTGCTATACCACTTAAAAGAATGTTTAAACAAAAGCAATTACAACCTGGCCTGACTGCCACAGGCCCAAGGGCCCAAATGCATTTTTAAATAGGAGCCGAACCAAATCAACTCACACCCATTGGCCTTCTATTTAAAATGCATTTAATCAGCAATATGGGGTTGGTCAGCAATCCAGGTTGGAAGTTGTCTGCCTCAGCCGAATTCTACAGAGGTTTGTTTGCTGATTTTGTTGAGGATTAGGGTGGAATGTTTACAAGCCAATAAGTATCAA
This sequence comes from Elephantulus edwardii, assembly GCF_000299155.1. NCBI lineage: Eukaryota > Metazoa > Chordata > Mammalia > Macroscelidea > Macroscelididae > Elephantulus > Elephantulus edwardii. Next base: position 8,124,149 of record NW_006399793.1, on the reverse strand, counting down.
TTATAAATATATTATTTTCCCAGTTTAATATCTGATAACCTGACTTGATAATTATTACTTTTCTAGAAATCAGAAAACATGGGATCAAATTACATTAAATATAGTATCTCAAAATTAAAAGTATAAAGGAAAATTAATTCTTTACTATAGTCATTCATCAGGTTATATTACCAGAAATAAGCTTAAAATTTTAACCACTCAAAGCATTCTTTAAAGTTCTGGGTATCAGATAGAATTTCCTATTCAGTAAACTCTGAGTCATTCAGCATTGTGCTTTCTAGCTTTTCCATGAAACATAGTAATTTTTTAAGCCATTGGTTCTAAGTGCTGCATAGTATTCCATCATGCAAATGTACAACAATTTTTCAATCCATGCTTTTGTTATTGGGCATTTGGGCTGTTTTCATGTTCTCGCTATTGTGAATAATGTTCCTATGAAATTGGTTTACAAATCTCCATTTGTGTGTCAGAATGATTGACTTAGGAAGTGGGTAGAGGGAGGGGTTGAAGAAATTATGAAAGATACAATAGGAATCTGAAAAGATGAACTAATAGTGGACATAAATCAATGATGATTAATTTTATAAAACACAATGTATATGGGAAGGATCACATGAAAATCATTATGAATGAATGAAATGCAGTTTATATAAATTTCACATGCAAACAAATATAGAATATTTTTTAAAAAAAGACTGCAGCCTTCAATATAAATTGCATCTTGAAATCAAGAAGACTAAATTATCACCATTGATCATAAGTAACATGATAGATGGAGAAAGCATTGAATTATCAACTGTTTCATCTTGCTAGCATCTACAATCAAACACCCTTTGTAATAGCGGTAAAGAGATCAGGAACAAACACTCTTGGTACCAGCAGTAAAGAGATCAGGAAACATTTGGCAAGTGAGCTGTCAGGAAAATCTAGTATTACTGAGGAACAATGATGTCAATTTGACATTACACTAAGATAAACCTAATGCAAACCTCTTTTTAATCATTTGCTACGCATCTGAAAGATGGAAAATTAATAAGGATTACAGAAGAATCAATTATTTGAGTTCAGGGTTTGGAGAAGAGTACTGAATATAACATGGACTGCCAAAATAACAAAAAGCATATATTTTGGAGAAATTACAGCCAGAAAACATCTTAGAGGCAAGCCTGATAAAGCTTTATCACACATATTTTGGGCATTATACTAGAAGAGGCTACTCATTGGAAAGAGACATTATGCTTTGATGTGTAGGGTTGATGAAAGAGAGGAAGACCCTAAACTAGACAGATTGACACAAGGACTACAGCAATGGACTCAAAAGGGCCAAAATCACTCAACATTTCTTAAGCTGAGAGAACGGAAAAACAACTTCAAACTTCATAGTTGCAATCTTTAAGGACTCTCTGGGGCAGAACATTGAATGAGCTAAGAAGCATTAGAAGAAGATGGAAAGAGCAGACAGTCACTACCAAGAGAAATTGGATGACACAGAAGAATTTAGTGAAACAACATATGATCAAGAGCCTAAGATGATAGAAGAGGAAGTTCAAGCTGCTCTGAAAGAAGTGGCAAAAAAAAAAAAATCCCAGGAAATAATGACATACCAATTGACATATTTCACCACTTGGATGTAGCTCTAGACACTCTCACCAGATTGTTCCAAGAAATATGGAGGACACAAATGAATAGAGAAGCTTTGGTATATTCACACGATGGAATACTATGCTGCATTGAAAAGCAGGCAACTCGTGCAATCTTATTCAAAAGGGGTGGCTCTGGAGGACATTGTGCTGAGTGAAGTATCTCAGTCACAAAAGGACAAATACTTCATGGTGCCACTGTTGTAAAACAGGACTGACCTTGGGTTTGGGGAGAGACTGAGAAAGATGGGTTCAATAATTTATACTGTATTGAAACAGATGAGGGAGAAAATTGTTTAAAAGGGATATGTAATTAGGTATTTTTGTCATGACATGAGTCTAGAGTGAAGGCTACATGGGGGAGTGGAGCTGGGGGAGGCTTTGTAAAACAATGAAAGAATTTTGCTTTTACTTTTCCAAGAGGGTAGGGTTCTGGGTTGTGGAGGGTTGGGAGGTGAGAAATGTGCAACAATGAATGAATGGAAATCCAAAGTCTCTGTAAATTTTTACTGAAATTAATAACAAATTTAAATTAAAAAAAATTAAGTTAAAGTAAGGAAGGCAATGGATTTATAACTGCTCATGCTGATAACATTATATCATGGCATGGAGGAGGAATAGTAGAACTGTATCCACATTTACAATATTCTTCTTACCAAAACCCTTTATGGAAAAGAGCAACTGTATTGGAACATGTATCTCTGGATTGGAAATGATCATATTGATAATATTTCTAGCTTTAAATTTAAAAGATTATATTGTTCAAAATTATTTGTTATATATTTGTTTAAATTTTTCCCTCTTTTAACAACTGGGATCTAGAGGAAAGAGAAAAGACCAGAAAATGGCCAAAATTATTGGGGTAGCTATTGCTGCCAGTTTAGGGCCTGTGTCAGGAAAAGGAAATCCTACTCATAAACAATGCCACCCAAAGGCAATAAAGGAAGTCAGAACGGCTTCCACTGTGGAAAGCTGGGCCACTTCAGTAGACAGTGTCTCAGATGAGAGCAAAAAATAGGCAAGGGAGTAGAGAGGAAACTCCCACTCACTTGCTTTAAGTGTGAATCTGAAGGACACATAGCCAAGGGTGGCCCACATCAGGTCCTCATGGCTGACAGGACTGACAGGCCCCAGCTCCCAGCTGGAAACAAAGGAGGATGCTTCAATGATTCAGATCCTCCCAGAAGAGCCATGGGTGAGCATTAACATTACTGTAAGTATATTCATTTTCTCCTGTACACAAGAGACTATTATTTGGTCCTAGAAGCCTTCTAAGGTCCCAACTATTCTCACTATTTCTTAGTTGTTGGAATTGATGGAAAACCTCATAAGCAGTTCCTTACTTCACCTCTGCCTTGCATGCGGACTTCTGAGCTGTAAAACAACCCAGTGGTATACGGAATTTGGCCCAGGACTTAAGAACAATAAATGACACAGTTGAGCCTCTACATCTTGTGGTTCCTAACCTTTGTACTATAATAGACAAAGTGATAGTCAATAAGCCTTTTATTTTAAGAACTACCTTTCTCTGTAACTTTATTTGTGCCACTGATAGAACGTCTGCTTGGAATATTATTGCTTTTAATTTTTGACTCATGTACTTTTAACTTGTTAGTTAAATTTGTGTCCTCTAGACTGCAACAGTTCCATGATGCATCTTCAAGAATGTGAACATGTATAGTTAAGCACAATTGATAACAGTGCATCTAAATTGCAAGATCAATCTCCGCAATAGTCTACATGTTTCCTATTGCCATAGGGGCCCTTTAGAGTTGTGAGAGATCTTCACCCTGGAACCTACAGTATCCCTTTTCAGCAGGATGTAGCTAAGAGGATACGTCATCCCCTTTTCCTTATGAATCAGGGTGAAGTCTCTCTCAGGGAGGAGTGATAGGGAATGGCAAAGGATACACTGACAAAGAAAATTAATCAGAACTGGATTTGGCAAGCACTGTGGCAATGGGATAATTAAAACAGACTTTCAAAGATTATTCAACCTGAATCCTTCTGATCATATGGAGATTTTTGAAAGTATTTCTTTGAGTTGAATTTGTTTTATTTGTTTGTTTGTGTATAAAGGATGCTCATCTAGATGATAACATAATTATGACAAAAACAAAAGGGGGGAAATATGCGAAGCCATTACTAAATATTTGCAATAAACTGAATGCTATTAAAAAAATTCTCTCCTAAAAAAAAAAAAGAAATATGGAGGACAACTACCTGGCCAACTGACTGGGAGAGATTCATATTTATTCATTTCCCCCAAAATAATGATCTGGATGAGTGTGGAAATTATCGAACAATATCACTAATATCACACACAAGAAAAATCTTGCTGAAGATTATCTGAAAATATCTGGGACAGTGCATTAACCAAGAACTACTATAAATACAATCTAGACTTGGAAGAGGCTGGACACTAAAGACATTATTGCCAAAGTCAAATTTATCTTGGCTGAAAGCAGAGAGCACCAGAGGAATGTTTTTTTTTTCATTTGTGTTTCAATGAATATGCAAAAGGATTTGACTGTGTAAATCACAACAAACCTTGAGAAGAATGAGAAGCCCAAAACATTTGTTGTCTTCACGTGAAACCTCTATTTGAACCAGGAGGCAGTCATCAAAACAGAGCAAGGAAATATCACATGATACAAAATTAGGAAGGAGGAGCATCAGGGATGCAGCCTGTCTCCATACCTTTTCAATCTGTATGTGGAACAGATTATTCAGGAATCTTGGAGTTAAGAGGAGTGTGGTATCAAGATTGAAGGAAGAGTCATCAACAACCTGTATTATGAGATGATATATCTTTGCTTGCCAAAACTGAGGTGGACCTGAAGTTTTTGCTGCAGAAGGTCAAGGATTGTAATCTTCAATATGGACTGAAACTTAATATCAAGAAGACAAAATTCTTTCCACTGGGCCAATTGGCAGTACCCTGATAAGATGGAGAATAGATTGATGTTGTTAACAATTTCACTTGGCACCAGAGGCCAGGAAATCAAAAGGTGAATTACACTGGGGGAGCCTGTTGTCAGTCACCTCTCGCTAAAGTGCTAAAAAGCAACTATGTTAGTCTAGAGACTAAGGTCATGGCCTCCACAATGCAACAGAGAGCTGAACAATAACTAAGGATGACAGAAGAAAAATTGATGCCTTTGAGTTGCGGTGCTGGAGAAGAGTATTGAACATACCATGGGCCACCAGGAGAACATATAGGTCTGTCCTGGAGAGAATGAAACCAAATTTCTTCATGGAAGCAAGAATTTTGATGCCCCATCTCACATATTTTGGGCAAGTGGCCAGGAGGGACCAGTCCTTGAAGAAAGACATCATGCTTGCAAGGGTAGAGGGACAGCACAGGACAAGATCCAGGATGAGAAGGATTGAAAAGGTAACTGGGGCAATGTAATTAGGTGTGTAAGAGTAAGTCAGACTGGCTCAGGATAAGGCAGGTTTCAGAGCTATTGTACATAGGATAACTACGAGTTAGAGTCAACCTAATGGTACATAAAAACAATAACATAAACAGTTTTAAAAATTTACTCTTTAAGCCTTCCTTCCTGACTAGTAATAACTCTAGAACTAAAGAATAGCTTATAGGAAGTAATTATTGTAAGCATTGGTTCTGAAGCATGGCTACACTGTTGATTCAATCTGTCATTTTATGTGTGTATGTGTTTTCACATAAAAGATGTACGCTGTGAAAAATGGAAAGTATGTCATGGTGTTTCTGGTTAGATGGATGTGCTAATAATCTGGGTCAGCACACATGCCCCCATTCAGCAGCCCTGGGAAGTTGAAAGATAAGGCAGAAGATCTGCCCTTCCGTACACAAAAGTACAGTCCTAAATAACAACATAATAATTACCTATTTACTTCACTATTTTTTATAAAATAATAAGCTATTAGTTACATCAAAGTATTGTATGCATACATGAGGTTCATAGAGAAAAATGAGCCATGGGCATTACTAAGAATTTATGTAGCTTTGTGTCACAAAACCATATACATATATAATTGCAGCCAGTTTCTCTGTGGGAGAAAGATGGACAATCTTCTCCTGCCTCATTAACTGTTCTGAAATCCTGCTTGAGATTCAGCTTTGGGTCAGTTCCTACTTGATGGTACACAACAACAACATAGTTGTAATTAATGCTGCCCTCCCACATAAAAGACCCTTATAAGCCTGATTTATTATAAAGCATTTGTATATTTTGTCCATATGGATTGTGTAAGGAATCTTGGTAGCACCACGGTTTAGTGTTTAGTGATTTGAATATAACCACTCTGCAGGAGTAAGATGTGGCAGTCAGTTTAGTTGAAGTTTACAGTCCTAAAAACAATATGGGAACTTCTTTCTGTTTTATAGGGTCACAATAAGTGAGAAATTATTAGAAAACAAGGGATTTGGACTGAATTGTGTACTAACTACAAATTCATATATCAACACAACAGATTTTAAGTGACTTAATAGAGATCAGGCTGGAGGGTTATAAGCATGTTGTGTTGTGTTGTGTGTGGTTGAGGAAGAATCAACTCATAATTGACCCTCCAGTGGGTTTTCATAGGTAGTGAATTACAGGGGAGGAGATTGTTTCTTCTCCTGTGGACCAGCTGGAGGCTCTAAACTTCATTCCTTTGGGATTGCAGCTCAGCCTCTTCCAACTAAGCCACCAGAGTTACCCAGGCTGTAAGAGCTGGAAAGCTGTAGCTGGTAATTTTCTGCATAAGATGTCAAGACCATACTTTTGTGATGCTCGATTATTTTCCATGACCAATTTGTTGTTTTCACAGTACTTTATTTCACATGTTTTTAAAACCATACCTCGGCAAGTTATGTCACCTTAAAGACAAAGATACACTTGACCCAAGCCACGATATTTTTAAGAGCTTCATGAGTACGTGAAAATTGATGATAACTTAGGAAAATTAAAGAATTATTTATTTCTTTGAATGGTGGTGTTGGAAAAGAATATTGAGTGTGCTATGCTGACTTAAAGTCACTCACCTTTGACTTGATAGCATAACTTTCTATCCACTAAGTCAACAGAGCTCTGTTTTTGTTGTTGTTGTTCAATGTTGTTGAGTCATAGATGGTTCATAGCAACCGTATGAATGAAAGACCTGAATATTTGTATAACTTTCATATTTTCTCCAGATTCATAGGGTTTCCAGAAGCAAGCTGTTTTGGAAGTGGATACCACTCCTGCTTCCATGCTTATTTTAATGGGGGAGCTCCACCAAACACTGTCTGCCACGGGTAACTATTATCACATTTGACACATCAGTGTCAGTGTTTAGCATCACAGCAACCATAAGTTACCTCTGTACAGCAAATGGACAGACCAGTGTTATACCAATTAGAAGAATGTTTGACTAATATAATTAAAACAAGGCCTGAGGGCTGTAAATTAAAATCACCCACCTTTGGCATGGTAGCATAACTTTCTGTCCATTGTTGTTATTGATTGCCTTTGGGTCAGGCATGAATCATAGAGACCCTATGAACAAAAGACCTGAAGCCCTTGTACAACTACCAACATTTATCAAAGTTCATAGAATTAGGTCAACAAAATAGCTTGCCTTCAGAAACTCTAAAAATGTGGATAAAAGATGAAAGTTATACAAATGTTCCAGTCTTTCATTCATAGGGTTGCTATAAGTCATCTATGACTCAACAGCACTTAACAACAACATGCTGTCTTAAGGAGCAAGGAATTGTGCTATCCAACCAATGGTAAGTAGTTTGAATCCACCGGCTGCTCTATGGGACAAAGATGGGCAATGTCTTCCCATGCAATTAACTGCCCCTGTAAACCCACTGACTGACTGGTCAGCCTTGAGACAGTTCTGATCAACAACACTTAACAACAGCATGGTGTAGTATTAATGGCTTATTCTTCAAAATCACTTCTATAGCCATTGATTTTGACTTTGCTATGCGGATGCACAAAAGTAGGTGAAGACGCCAGTCTCGCCACTAAATTTTGCAATTCTGCAGTGGACGTAAAGAATCTCATCACCAGCAGAGAAGAAACAGGCATGCAGTCTGTGCCCTCCAGGATCAGAGATTCCTGAGCCAGCTAGACCTTCAGCTGCAGCAGCCATGGCTATAGCAGAGAACAAGAGATCCATCTTGAGACAGAGTTGTCCTTGGGAATGCTACCTCATGGAGACAGTTAAGAGCCTTTGCCCAAGTTTGTTGGAAGACTGGGTAGGAGAAACATAATTTTTAGGACTAAGAGGTTTGTAACACTAGACTAAAGTGGTGAAGATGAAGGCTGAGGTGCCTGACCACACATTTCAGCAGTGTCCTGACTGAGTAATTGTATTATATCTGTATTATAGCTTTGGTACTTTTCTAATATGATATATGAAGAACACTAGCAGTCAGGAAAGCAAAAGACAAATTGCTCTGGGAAAATCTACTATCCTATCATGGACCTCTATAGAGTACTGAGAAGCAATGATGTCAGTCTAGAAACTAAGGTATGCCTGATGCAGGCCATGATCTTTGCAATTACTTGTTATGCATCAGAGAGCTGGACTAAGGATGGCAAAAGAAGAATTGATGTCTTTGAGTTATAGTGCTAAAGAAGAATCTTGAGAGTACCACGGACTGAGAAAACAAATAGGTCTGCCTTGCTGTTGTTTTTGTTGTTATGTGCGGTCGAGTCGCTTGCGACTCATAGCGACCCTATGTACAACAGCCCTAAACTCTGCTCTGTCCTGTGCCAATTGCACTGTCTCTGACACTCCCATCCCAATTATCCCAGTCAGTGAATCAATCCACCTCATAGAGGGCCTTCCTCTCCTGCGCCGTCCCTCCACCCTCCCAAGCATGATATCCCTCTCCAGGGACCGGCCCCTCCTCACAACATGTCCAAAGTATGCTAGATGGAGCCTCAGAATCTTTGCCTCCAAGGAGCCACACGGTTTAACCCTTTGCAGAACAAAACTGTTTGTTTTCCTAGCAGTCCATGGTATTCTCAATACTCTTCTCCAGCACCACAGCTCAAAGGCATCAATTCTCCTTCTATCCTCCCTGGTCATTGTCCAACTATCTCATGCATAACAAGTGATTGCGAAGACCATAGCCTGTATCAGACGCACCTTAGTCGCCAGAGAGACACCTTTGCTCTTGAGTACTTTGGAGAGGTCCCTAACAGCAGACTTTCCCATGGCAATGCACCTTTTAATTTCCTGGCTGCTGGTGCCAAGGCTGTTGACTATGGAGCCAAGCAAACTAAAGCTGTGTACAATCTCAATCTCTTCATCATCCATCCTGATGCTGCCAATTGGTCCAGTGGTGAGAATCTTTGTCTTCTTGACATTGAGCCTCAATCCATATTGTAGGCTGCAGTCCTTGACACTCTGCAGCAGGTGCTTCAGGTCCTCTTCAGTTTCAGCAAGCAGGGTTGTGTCATCCGCATAACACAGATTGTTGATAAATCGTCCACCAATCTTGACCCCACATTTCTCCTCATAGCACCCAGCCTTAGGGAGGATTAAAGCAAGTTTCTCCTAGGAGACTAGGATTTTGAAACTCCATCTCACATTTTTTTTGGCCATGTGGCCAAGAGGGACTGGTCTTTGGAGAAGGACATCATGCTTAGAAGGATGGAGAGACAATTGAGGAGAGAAAGACCTTGCATGAGATGGATTGATACAGTAACTGGGGCAATTAGGGTAGGTGTGTCAGAGTCAGTGAGATTGGCTCAGGACAGGGCAGGTTTCAGAGCTGTTATATATATGGTTGCTATGAGTCATAGGCTACTTGATGGCACATAACAACAATATGGTTCTGGAGGGAGCCCTGATGGTTTAGTGGCAACAAACTGCTGTAATCTAAAAAGCAGGCTGTTTTCAGCCTCGGCTGCTCTTTGAGAGAAGAAAGGGCAATCTCTCCTGTGATTAACTGCCTCTGAAAACTGCCAGAGGGTGGATTATTTGCTCTTTAATAAAAGTGATCTCTAGATGTATTAGAAAGCAAAGGTAAACAATTGTAATAAATTACCTGCACAGGCAAAAACAAACCAAGAAAATAGGGTAGGTTCCAACTCTACGGTACACAACAAGAACAATAATATGGTTCTGTGTGATCTATAAGCTATTGCAACAGTTTTTTGACCCAGTAGAGCAGTAAAATGAGTGTTGGGATGGGTAGAAAGGTCTGTATGAGTGTGAAGGATGTGTCAGACCTCACAAGAACTGGTTTTGTGCTATAGCTGTTGTTGAAGGTTGAATGTTCCCCTTTGTGGAGTTGGTAGAGAATATATATGGTCATCCTTATGTGACTCTTGCTCTTTTTAAACATGGACTGCTAAAAGAACAAAGAAATCTGCCTCAGAAGAAGTGGAGCCTGAATACTCCTTGGACACAAGGATGGTGAGATTTAATCTCACACCTATGAGCATGTTATTAGAGATTCAGGTCCCTAGAGAAAGAGTCATGCTTAATAAAGTAGAGGGTCAGTGAAAAAGAGAAAGACTTTCAATGAGATGCATTGACACAGTTGCTCCATCAATGGACTTAGGCAGAGCACAGACTGTGAGGATGACATAGGCTCAGGCAGCATTTTGTTCTGTCATATGTAGGGTCACTATGAATCAGAGCTAATGACACCTAACATCTTTAGGCATAAAAGTAATCCATGTTTGTTGGCTTGAACATTATAATCTTTGGATAAAAACCATATTGTTCTTCCTTTAAAAAGAAAATTGGGACAAATGAACTTAAAAAATAATTTTATAACTTTTGAGTTGTTCTAAAAATGATTCTGTAAAGGTCAACATTGTCGTCTCATTGTGCATAGTGATTACATCTTAAACCTTGTTTTATAGGGAGCTCTGGTGACGTAGTGGCAAGAAGCTGAGCTGCAATCCCAAAGGCATGAGGTTCGAGGCCATGAGCTGCTTCACATGAGAAGGATGGCCAAGCTCCTCTCATGTGAGTAAGTGCCTCGGAAAACCTGACAACAACAACAGCAACTATAGCAGTTGAAGATACACACTTTTCTTTCCTTCTTTTAAAAACATTTAAAAAGTGATGCCCCAGTTTCACAGTCAGTACCTTCATACCATTTAAAAGACATACAGTCAATCATAACCCCAAACAGGAAGGAGAGGGTGTGTTTTCACTTAAGTAAAGTTTAGTGAAAAGCCAACAGATCAGTATGATTATGGCAAGATCAATAGTGCACAGTTCTGAAAGGTTTTACAAAGCAGCAGCGAAGGATGGAGCTTTGAGGAGCAGGTAGGTCAGAAAAAGCATAAAGGCAATGCCCTGTGTATGTACCTCCCTTTGGGTTCATAAAGAATCTGACCAAATTTCTAAAGGGAAGCCATTCCTGCCATGGGGGCAGAGTTGAAGTGTTTCCATTTCCGCTGGCTGCATTTCAGTCTTGAGTATGTCAGCCAAGGTTTTTTGCTGGTCAAAGTCACAAAAATTCCGGTCGATATCTTTTATGAGGAAAGACAAATGTAAAACGATAAACTCTACTATGTCAGATAAACTATATGGACTTTTACTAGATCCCAAGGAAAGATTTAACAATGCGTAGTCAATTTCAAAGTTGTAATTTAAAGAAACAAAAGGCCTTCACTAAAGAGATTCCTTAAAAAAAAAAAATAAAGATTCCTACTACTAGGCTGGAGTCGGTTATGTCTAAGGTAGGGAACACTGAAAGCTGTAATTTTTTAAATATGGGTTTTTGTCAGTACTTTCAAAAAGTTGTTTCTGGTGAATTGTCAGATAAAGGGTAACCTGGTCAAAAGTGCTGCTCAGAAAAGATAGATTTTGAAGAATCTACCTGAGGCAGAATACTTTTTGAGCCTTTACTATCTCAACTTTTTAAAGCTTTAAGTCATTCATAGGAATTTTAAGTTTTTAATATAGAAACAATATTACTTCATAAATAAACTGCAACAGTCTTCCTCTAAATATCACATTCACCCTTTACTTTGCTTCAGTTTGTCATAGTTTATAGAGTATCTCAAAAAAGAGGTGAGGAGGACACAGATTTAATTTAACTGAAAATATAATGAAAACCTTTTTTGAACATTAAAAAAAAATTATAAACTTCCTACCTCTAGTAGCATATGTTGTTGTTATAGAGTATCATCGAGTCACCTGAGACTCATAGCAACCCTATATACAATAGCCCTAAACATTGATCTATCCTGAGCCAAACCTACTTCCATTATTCCAGTAACTGAGTCAATCCATTTCATCGAGGGTCTTCTCTTCTTTTGCTGTTCTTCCAGTAACCAAGCATAATTTCCTTTTCTAAAGACTGGTCCCTCCTTGCAACATGTCCAAAGTATGTCAGAGGAAGCTTCAGAATCCTTGCCTCCAAGGAGCAGAGTGGTTTAACCCTCTCCAGGATGAACCTGTTTTTTCTCTTAGCAGTCTATGGTATATTCAACACTCCTCTCCAGCACCACTGCTCAATGGCATCATTTCTCTTTATATCATCCCTAGTCTTTATCCAGCTTTCTTATAACCTACTAAATTAATATGCATCACTATTTAGTAGTTCTCTTTTAAAATCTGATCAATTAATAATATTATCTTCATTGTCTTCTCCTTCTTCCTCTTTCTTCTTTCATTGTGAATGATAGTAATTTCTGTGATAATTATAGTTATTTATCATTGAAAATAATTATTATTGTAAATAATTATCTCACCAACTTTATTTTAAAATAATTGTATCTGTAAGTAAAATACCAGACTATCAATATGTCTTTCATGTGTTTTCACAGTTCTGTCACTAACTTGATATGTAACTAATTCAATAACTTCTCTAATTCGTTTTTGTTTGAAATATCACAAATATAATATTTAAATGTGCTTGTAATCCATACTAGATAATAATATAGTAGATAATACTATATTTGATATCTCAAAGCAATAAATTCTAGTTAAATTTTATCATTAAGTATATCCTTAATCAGTTTTTTGCAAAAAATAGTTATTTTGCTATTACACATGGAAAAAATAAGTTGGTACTTTATTAATCAGTTCAATGAATTTTACATGTGCACCTCCAAGTGCCAAAGCAATGTCAAGGCCTTGTGTATATACAGCATGCTTGTGCTCAAGCTAATAGAAAAACAAAAATGACTTCTATTCAAGTGTCCTTGGTGATAAAGAACAAGGAATACATGATACATAACCAAAATACTGATTAAATAGAATGTTTTTCATATTTTTTCCAAGCTTTAGTGGCTTTCAAAGAGAGATTTCAGGGACTCCATCCCTTGAGAAAGCATCAAATCTAAAGGATTGACCATTAAGTTTAGCAGCATGATTCATTTTATCAACTTCCCTTAGACTTCTACTACTTCTTTTCAAAAATTGTGCAAACTGTGTGAGACTGTGCGTGTATTAAATTACACCATTACATCCTTAGAGGAAAGAGTTTTCTATTATTCAGGCAAGGAATGATCTTTGTTCAACCATGACAGATTCACAACTAGCTGCCCTAGAAGTCTTACTGTTGAATATAAGCCAGGCAAAACCTTTAGAGATGGAAACAATTATCAAGAGCTTCCCTGGGTCCAAAATAATATGTCATCTTAAAGTGAGAAGGAAGACCTGGAGTCAGTTACTCTAATAAAAATATTTCCATATTTGTAAAATTAAGCACACAGAAATAATTTCAATTTTAAGTAAATACTGTTTTTAACTTAAAGGCAAAAAAAAAAATAAGATTAAACTCTGGTTCCATTAATTGAATGAGTTTGAGTGACCTGTCAATAGTACATGTACTTATTCTGGATAAAGTAGGTTTGCAAAGAAGTTCACAAATGGTTGTCAATAGTATGGGCACATGTAATGGATCACAGATAATTAGCTGACTAGATCTCCTGGAATGTCTAATTTTTTATTCTTCTTTCAATTATCATATGTACTGCTACACTCTTTCCAAAATTCTTTACTTTTGTTCTGTTGTAATTTGAGCAAAATATTTGCTACAATGTTTCTCATTCCTAAGTGGCAAGAAACAGAAATTCCAAGATTTCCTTTTATTGTGACTTTTCCAAAAACATGGAAAATATAACATTTGCAAAAACAGTTATTAAATTTAAGGGTTGTAGAAACAAAAAAGGTATTTTTGTAATTCAGATAAGTGACAAAGCAATAACTCATAAACAAGAGATAAAAATAAAAAGAATGATTTTCCAAGCAGATATTGAAGTCAGGAAACAATTCATGCTTAGAACTGAAATATTAGTCACAGCACTGTGACCTCTCACCTTAAGTGATAAAATACACAGGTCAAAATTGACAATACATACTCATGGCTGATCATGGCTGCTAGTTATTGATCAAAGGAGGAAAAAAAGTACTTTGCAGGAAAAACATTGCTTTGAATTACAAACATCCATTCTCTTGAGACTCAGCAACTCTCTGGGTTTCTCCCGCTGGAACTGGAAGCAAAAAGTGAGTTCAGCCAGTATTTAATATCAAGTGAATGTGGTGTTTAATCAATACTCTTCTGCTTTGTTCCTCGATGTGGAAAGCAGTGTCTATTCATTCAGCAAAGGTTAATGCCAAGGGTCAAGTGATTTCACACTCTCGGTAGGATCCACAACATTTCAGTAGTTCAGATGCCTTAGACAATGATGACTCAGTTGGACTGATTTATTGCCACTCTAAGGCCCTGCTTAATACTAAAGTGCTCTCTTATGATAATACCTCAGAAAATAGCACTGATGAAAGAGGAGGTAATAATTACCTACATTTTGAAGTAATGTCTTCATTCCTAACATCCTATAAAGATGTAAGATCCATTTTAAATGATCTGCTTCTTGTATTAGCAAGCCAGTTACAGCAGATCTCATCGCTGTATCCTCTTTTAAGAAATACACTGTGAAAGTAATTCAGTAGCCTTATGATACTAATGTAGATTATAAGTAATGAATGATTTAATATTAATTTTAATTATTTTTAACATTTTTTTCTTGCAATATTTTTCACATCAGAGAAGAACAGAGGAAAAAAAAAATAAATATTTGTAGATGGGGGAAAAACCCACAAGACTTACTATAGCCTTCTCTTTTTTAACAAGGCAGATGCAACCTGCAATTTAATTTCTCTTTGGATAGTTCTAGAACAGGACAGGGTGGCTGAACAAGCATGCCTGCATATTTTTTTCTAAATATGGTTCACTTAAAGCAGCATTAGTTGAGGTCATTGTTTTAAACCAGAACACATTTGACTATGTCAGGGGTCCAATCTTTAACATGTTGGCATCCATGATTATTATTCAGCAATGTCTCATTCCAGATGTGTTTTATATAATGAAAGAAGTTCAAATGTCACCTGGAAAACAGTGTGAGAAGAATTAATTGAATAGCTTATCACAGGAAAGTCATTTAGAATCCCGTTCTTCCTAACATATCTGTGGATGATGAATATACCAATCAATTAGTGAAATAAAATAAATTCTGCAAATTTATCTAGAAATGTCCTATCATTACAAGTGAAAGGATATTTGAAACAGTTTATTACATCACATTCCAGGAGATTATCATGTAAAACACTTTAACATAAAATTTCAGCCTTCCATTCTTCTCGCCTTAGAAACGTTTTTCAGAACACTTACTTCAAATTATTTAAAACAGGTTCTTAATGCAGAATCCTTGCTCCAAATGATTTTTAAAAATGATTAATTCAGAATTATAACTCCATTCTATTTCAAGCAATTATTTCAAAATATAAGCAAATTGGAAGAGATGAGTTTAAAAGAACTTTTTTATCTGTGTAATTTAAGAAAATTTGTTTTTCATTTGCATTGTGCAAGGATTAATCTGGAGTTTGTCTTAAAATCAACTATGTATGCCAATAACAAATTAATAATCAGCTATTGTCTGTATAATATCAAGAGACTTTAATGTACCTTTTAATAATAATTTCATTCAAAAGATGATGACTTTTCTGTAATTCCATCCCAAGAAGAATTATTTTATAGGCCATGTATTTTATGACATGGAAAGGGAAAAAAGGAGGTATAATTAATAAAACCTCCTTAGAAAATAAGATCAGCTAAACAAATCAGATATATATATATTCTTCTTAGTAAAAATAGTATTAATGAGCAAAGCATGCTATATAAAATCCTCTGAGCCAATTTGATTGATTGTATCAGGGATTTTCTAGGGTTTTCTTCTATATAACTTTCCTGCACACTGTTTGTGAGGTTACAGATAATAACTGAGAAATATAGTTCAATTGAGACTTGTATAAAATAAGTAGCTTAACATAAAAGTTGGATCATGTCTAATTTTTTATTTCAAAACTGTTAAATAAATTACACACAATGAGATAACTTTAAACAATAAAATATTTGCATATTTTCAGTTTTACAATTATATTCAACACTTACATAATGACTAAAAGAAAATGTACTTCTCTGTTATTCTGCTTGTAATGACAATAAGGTAAGAAATACAAACAATTGTTCCTGCTTCACTATGACTGAGGAAAATATTTTTAGATTGTATTTTTTTTATTGTAATAGTGATTATTTCATCAAATTCTTCCACAGTATAGAAAAGACAATATGTGTGGTCGTTGTCTCTTCTACTCTTATTTGTTCATTAATGCAAAAAGTAAAAAGAGATACATATGAATCTCTGTTAATACAGTTCCCATCTTGGAAATTTAAACACTATTCAGAACTTTTAAAAAAATTAATGTCTCCTTTCAGCCTTGCATGCTTATCAGTTGTAATTCAAAACCCTTTAAAACTGATTTCAGTGCCTCATATGGAATTATCTGGAATATTGTACTATGTTTCTTTCAATAGAAACATTACTTAGGTTAGGACAGAATGCTTAATGCCTGATTTTTTTATAATCATTGTGGAACACATCTGAGGCTAAGCACTTTAATATATCTATTTCAAGTCCCTAAACAGGAAATGTAGAAATAACTATATCTTTCCTCGTATTTTTCATGAAATCTTTATTCAGGAGTTCAAATTATTATTGTAAGGAAGTTGCTATAAATGCTGATAAAGTGAATTTTCTATGGCAATGTTCACTAACACGTCACAAGATGAGAATAAAGTGCAATGCATTTTGCTAAATACAAAGACAACATATATTCATTCTGAAAATTCACAGAAGCAATAAGGAAAATTAAACCTTTAATCTTATCACCTATTCATCTATGTATCAGATTTTTTTCTCTGTATCTGCATATATATATAT
>NW_006399793.1:8106189-8107182 GCF_000299155.1 Elephantulus edwardii | reverse complement strand
ATAAAGTCAGAATGATACCTATTATTTTGAAACTTAAGTTTTCATTAAACAATATGGTGTTCTCTCTTTGCATACCCTCAATACCCTTATTTTTTTCTGTATTATTCTTAGGAATAATGTTAGGAAATGTTACTCTACTACAATAATTTATTTAAATGTTTTCCTATTTTTGAGCATTAAAATAATTTTATTTTCAATACTATTAGAAATGAAGCAGAGGTAAACATCTTATTAACTAAATTTAGCTAGGGAAAATATCTTAGAAAAAAAATTAAAGTTTCAAATGGTACAAAAAGTCATTAAAGAGTTGGGTAGAGTAAAAGAGATCTTTTTAAAAATGGTATTTCTTAAGTAATTTAAGTAAGTAAATAATTTTTTTAATCTTAATGACATGTACTCGAGTACTTTTATATATTCTACAAGTTTATGCTTTCCTTTATAGTAACAAATTAGTTTCTACTTCATTTTTACTATTATTTTTATTAGAGCAATACTGAATATCAACATCTTCAGAAAAGATGGTAATCTGTGAGAACCACATTAGCTCTTAGAGTTTGGATACACTAGAACAAATAAATATTCTTCCAGAATGATCTAGGGTTAGAGATTATTTAGTGTTAGAATTCTTGCCTTCCAGACATGACATTTGGATGTAAGTCTCCATCAAGGTATCTAATACACAGCCAACCTGTCAGTGAGGTCTGTTTTGCTATGAGCAAATGCAGCAGAACTTTCAAATAAACTCAGACTAGAAAGAAAAGTCTTGTGATCTTTCTTAAAATTTAGATAGTGAATTCTTTATAGATCACAATGGTCCTGTTTGAAAAGGGCATTGAGATGGTACAAGTCCAGAGTGTCATTCTATTTGCGAGAAACAACAGTAATCATTAGTTTCAAGATATTTTTAAGTCCAGCTTTCTGTATATGATGTTTTACGTTCTCAATGAATCATTAAGTAACATATTTTGGCATTTAATCAGTATTTTTTAAATT
>NW_006399793.1:8062505-8106089 GCF_000299155.1 Elephantulus edwardii | reverse complement strand
TAAAATGATTTGAATTATCCCATAAATAGTCTTTATTTATCACTAATTTTCTACATTACACATCTGGCAGGTTTCAAAATAATTTCACTGAAGTTTTATTATTCAAATATCAGGGCAAAACCCGGGATTTAGTAGTTTGGGGTCATTTTACTATTTTTAATTTGAAATTGTTTTAATACCAAAAATAATGTATACAACAACAATTATTCTAAGGTTAAAGTTGACAGAAATAACTGTAAAGTAAATGTTATTTATATACAAGTATAAAGCTCTTTTGTAAATATTATTCATTTGTTTCTACATCAGTAAGTATCCAAATATCCCCGGTATTCCTAAAAAAAAAAACCCTACTATTTGACCTAATGAGAGGAGGATAAAAATCTCTCACTTTTTCATTTGATTTTATGTTACAAATTAGATCTGGTATCTAGACAACTAAGGAAATCACAATCATCTTGTGATTTAGGAGTCAGAGGCTGTTAGAAGTATTTATTGGTTAATTAAAATAAAAATAGTCACAGTGCAGTCTAAATTTAAGCCAATAGCTGACTTTTATATATAATCTATGAATTATGAGAAATCAAACACATATAAAATTTTATGATATGTAAGAAACTTTCCAAGTATAGATCTCAAAATTTTTTTCTTTATCATTTAAGAATAAAACTTTTAATTTTCTAAACTAGGATAGATAAGCTTATATAGCAGAAACAAACAATACCTGATTGTATAGTACCTAATTATTATATTAGAGAGAAGTCTAGTTTTTATAAAGTTCGCACTAGGTGGTCAATAAGTAGAAAGTAACTTCCGTTCATTGTATAGAAGTAGGGACCGAGACTGATGGTGATCTATCTCAAAAACAGTTGGAGAGGAAAGAATGAGACAAATCACACACTTCTCACAACTCATTAGCTGTAACTCCATTATATAGACTTACTGTTAAAGATGTGGGAGCAGGAGCGCTATCTACTCCCTAAACAACATGCCTCTGGAACCTCTATGATCTTTGAGAAGTGACAATCGTTATAGAAAGGCTTCAGGTCTTTTATGGTCCCTGTGAGTCCATGCTCGACTAGATAGATGTCAATCAACAGCAACAACAACAAAAACTATGAGGGAAGATCTGGAAATATCAGATTCTAATTCTACTCTAAAATCTAACATTAGGTATAAATATTGATTTTCATTATATAAAGAATTTCAGTGGAATTCTTGTGGCTTAGTGGAAAGGATTTGCAATGCCAACCAACGGCACATGGTATGAATCCACCAGATACTCCGCATAAGAAAGATATATAATCACCTCTCATGTGATTTATTTCAAAGGAAATTACTTTGGAGGGTCAGCTATTAGTCACTTCTCACTAGATGATATATAACAGCCAGAATATTTTTTTTTTTTCTAAAAGGGGGCAGGGACTGTGTAACAAAAACAAAAGGACGAAACTTCGTCTTTTTTATATTTTGAGTTATTAGCATAAAGTTGTTATATGCCTTCGAGTCGATCCGACTCATAGCGACCCCATGACAGCTCTGAACCCTACTCTATCTTGAGCCAATTTCATTGTGTCTGACAAACCTACACCCATTACCCCAGTCACTGAGTCAAACCATCTCATCAAGGGTCTTCCTCTCTTGCGCTATCCTTCCACCCTTCTAAGCATGACGTCCTCTGCAAGGACTGGTCCCTCCTCAGAACATGCCTGAAGTATGTTAGATGGAGCTTCAAAATCCTTGCCTCTGAGGAGCAGCCTGGTTTCACCTTCTCCTGGTTAGATCTGCTTTTTCTCTTAGCAGTTCATGGCATGTAGTAGACCTTTCCTAAATGTTGATGGATATATATATATATATATACTACACAACAGCAAAGAATAATTATTTTTTAAAATGGGGGGGCACTGTGTAACAAAAATAAAAGTACGAAACTGCATCTTTTTATATTTTGAATTATCAGCATATAGTTGTTGTTATATGCCTTTGAGTTGAAGGCATACACACACATATTTATACATATACATAAACATATACAACATACAAATAAATGGAGTAAAAGAATGAATGAGTTTTTTAGTGAATAAATAACCACAAAACTTGTCAATGGGGATAAAGGCAATACCATTAAGGAAATATTTTCATGAAAAACTGACAAAACAAAAAATTAAATGGAAGATGTGAAAGTGTGTATTTGTTAACATAACAAATTATTTTTTGCAGCATTAGTTTGATTAAGCATGAGGAAATAAAATATTTTTCTTAACTTGTTTACCTTTTAAGATGATTGGTCATTAATTTAAACAAGCTTTTCCTCGGCACCACACAAATACATTGAACTATTTTTAATTCTGTTGGGAAAAATAGACAAAAAATATATACTATCATATTTAGACATATTCCAGCACTATAAGATAATTTGTATACGGTAGGAAATAAATATAGAAATATTTGACTGAAACAAAGGGCAGAATCAGATAAATGTCATAACAATTCTATCTGGTCCTAATACAAAATTATTTTGCGTTTCTGTCATTTTATTTCAGCAATTCTTCACAACTTTTTTCACATTTTAGTTAAAAGCCATAACTGAATTAACTCTCCTCATTATAGAAGAAAAAAGTAATCCCAAATGATATTCTTTTAAAAAATAAACTGAATTTAACATTTCTGATACAAACCTCAAGAACATTTTCTTAGTTTCTAAGATAAATAGTTCAGAGAGGTAGACATAGTTTAATAATTATGTATATTGATCTTTCTTAAGAAAATTTGAGGTCTATTTCCAAACATAAGTGTCTATGTATACATACCTACATACATATTTGGTTTCTTCTATGTGTGATATTTTATGTAGGGACTATTTACACTAATTAATATATAGCTGACATTGTCAAACTCAAGAATTACTCCATGTGGCTTTAGGTTCTACTTCAATTATGCAGATCTATGAACTTTTCTTAAACCAGAGGTAGTATTATACGATCTTTTAGAAGTCTTTTTTAATTTTGGATTTTTGTCACATTTTATTGAAACAAAATCCAATGTTTTAACATGTGATTTAACAAATCTAACAGCTGGAGATAGTAAAACTTTTCATGTAAGTATAAATTTGTATAATATAATCCATTAATTTGAATAGTTTTCAAACTATCCCTAATTTGAAATTTTATTTCTGTGTAATTCAGGTCGTGGTCTTCACAATTACTTGCTATGCATCGGACAGTTGTACAATGACTAAGAAAACAGAAGAATCAAAGCCTTCGAGTTGTGGTGCTGGAGAATGGACTGACAAGAAAACAAAGAGTTTTGTCTTGGAGAGGGTGAAACCAAGTTTAAGCTTGGAGGCTAGGATTTTGAAGCTCCATCTCACACACTCTGGGAACATGGCCAGAAGATACTGGTCCTTGGAGAATGACATCACACTCAGAAGGGTTTATGGACAGCACAGGAGAGGAAGACCTGGATGAGATGGACTAATAGAGTAACTGAGGCAATGAGGGTAGTGTGTCAGAATCAGTGAAACCGGATCAGGACAGGACAGGCTTCAGAGGTGCTGTATACATAGTCACTATGCATAAATTTACCTATGTTCCTACTAGGTTCATTATAGGTGAGAGCCACATTCTCTCCTTACAAAATTTAGATGCTTTCACAATAGCTATGACTGAAATAATTATATTCTGAATTAAACAAGACTCTTTCTTTAAATTCTCTTAATGGGGGAGCTGAAATTTCATTTTGTATATTTCTTAACACTCCTTTTAACTCATATGTTTCAGGTTGAATACTGCAAAGACACAGTTATTCTCTGCCTTATGAAATAAAGTAAGGAATATATGTGTATGTGCATGTATATATGTGTGTGTATATGCATGTATGTGTGTGTGTGTGTGTGTGTGTGTGTGTGTGTGTGTGTGTGTGTGGTGAGGGAGAGAGAGAGAGCGAGAGAGCTGCAAACATAATGCAGTATTTAATATTGGGGAAGGAGAACTAGTTGAATTTTAAGATATTTAAATATATGTACAAGAAGGTATTTCTGAGACACTGCTAAGACTAGAAGCTTGAATCCATATACATGTTTGAACCAGGCTCAAATGCAGTAACGAAGCTATTATTGATTCTGTGGCACATGACTTAAAAATCTCAGCAAATACTGAACAAACTGTGAGGAGCTCTTAAACTCTGAATGCATGTACCTAGACATCTCAATTTAACAACCAGACATACATTAAACAGCAATAATAGCCAGGCACTTAATGGATCAATTCCCACTGTTTGTGTAATGTGGAAATAAAAAAGGCTTATTAAATGACAAGCTTTCCCTGGTTTGTGCTAATTAATTATACACTGCATCTGACTGCTAATTTAGTGGGAAAATGCAGCCCCAAACCATGGTGTCGGCTTGAACTTTGCCTAGGCATCACCCAGTTCAGCACAGACTGCTGCTGCAGCCTGCCTCTGAACGACGCCAGTATTAAATTAGAGCACAAGGCCATCAATTTAATAAGTGCTGTAGCAGGTAATTTGAATAAGGGTGTATTAGTATTCTACCAGTGCACAACTAAAAGCAGCTGACCTTTCAGACCAAAGAAGATCCTTGAACACATCTAGCTGAATCTGAGAACACAGTAATAATCTGACAGTGTTAAGAGTGCCAAGAGAGACGTTTACAATCTTGGACCCATTATGATACATCAGGCACTATAGTATTATGCCTCTCATTTTGCTCTCACTCCTCACCAGAAAAGAAAGGAAATAAGAAGAAAGCTTTTTGAAAGATTATATTTTCAATGGTATGTTTGGAGACTCTTATTATTTTGATTTATGACATGAATAACACAAAACTACTCAAACCCATCGTCAGTAAGTTAATTCTGATTCACAGCCACTCTGTAGGACAAAGTAGAACTTCCATGGTGAATTCTAAGGCTGTAATCTTCAGTAGAGGAGACTGCCAGAGCTTCTTCCACAACATGACTATATAGTGGCTTCAATCTACTGACCTTTAGATTAGTAGCCAAGCTCTTTAACCATTGCAGCCCCAGCATTCATTAGAACACATCAGTGTCCATCTAAATCAAATCATAAAAGAAATCCTCAGTGTCCTAGAACGTAAGGTGAGTTTAACATTAAAAAAGAAAATCACACAGATATGTCAGGGCAAGCATTGTTATAAAACAATAGAAAATGTCATGTTAAAGTGGATGAGATGTTGAACCCAGGAGTGAGGATAGATCAGAGTTGGAACTGCAGCTCTGTCCTGCACGTGCTCACTGGCTAATCTGCAGGCACAAAATTTACTGAATTAAGTTCAACTGATATTTATGGATTTCCATCATAAATAGAATTTAAAGTCCTAAGGTTAAAAAAGAAAAAAAATATTTGTTCCCTGTTTTTAAGGAGATAAAAATCTGGGAATGATGACAGAAGGATAGATACATCATTAATTACAATACATAGCAAGAAGTGGTTTCTAGCACAGGGAATAGTGATCAATTTTGCCTGATGGTTTCCAGGAAATGTTTTCAGATCTGACAATAGATTTGATGGGTTGTAAGCACTTCACCATCAGAGAAGATGAAATTCTACTTGGTGGTAAATACTGATAGATGTGGAAAATAATTGTGTTGAGACAGAAAGAAATATTGCTAGACAGAAAAGACATTGAGCACATTTGATAACAACTTTTGTGATGCTATATATGATTCTGCATGACTAATATTATTAATGATTATGTATATATAGATAGACTTTAAGAACAAGTTATCTTCTTCAGTAAAATTAGAATCCTAGAATAAGAAGAAAAAGGTAGGGTGTTTATTTTTTGGTCTCACATAACATTGTTGTTAGGTGACGTCAAGTCCACTGTGACTTACAGTGACTGTATGAACCACAGATCAGAACTTGCATTATTTCGTTTCCCGGTCAGGGAACTAAAAAAAATAAAAAATAAAAAAATAAAAAAAAGAACTTGCATTATCTTGCACTGTCCTTGTGATCTCTGATATGTTCAAATACATTATTACGGTCACTGTGTCAGTTCATCCTGTTGAAGATCTTCCTCTCTTTCTCTGATCCTCCATTTTTTTCAGCATAATTTGGTTTTCTAACAAATGAAAGGGGGTATCCAAACAAAAGCAGAAAATCACCATATTTTGGAAATTAGATCCCTGTCCTTCAAAACTGATTATCGTGCAACCTACCATTTTCCTGCTCTTTAGGAGGCATGTAAGAATACAGTTGATTCAATATCTTGAATCTAATCAACTGAAACAACAGTTATAAACTCTGTCACATTACTTACTGTGACTTATAGAAAATATTTGCTTGTCATTTCATAATCAGCACTGATATTCATATAGTATAAACTGATGATGCATTATTATTTATGTTGTTGATAGGTATTCTGTTAAAAATATTTCTGAACTCTGTCTTATCCTCTGTCTAATCTTCTCTGACAGTCTTGAGTCCATTGCTGCTGTCACCATTTCAATCCTTCTCATTCTGAGTCTTCTTCTCTTTTAATGACCTGCTTATTTTACTAGTATGATGTCCCTTCCCAAAGAATAATGTCTCCTAGCAACATGCTTTACTGTTCATAGTGTTTTCAGAGCCCTATCATTTAAGAAGTGGTTGATTATTTCTTCATTTGTTTGTTCACCATCTGAAGGTCTTCCTTGACAAAGTGTCTGTTCATATCCTGTGCCCATTTTGCAGTTGGGTTGTTTACCTTTATCTTGTTGTGGAGCTTGAGTATTCTATAAATGAAAGATGTAAGTCCCTTATCAGACATGTCATTATAAAATATTTTTCCCAGTCTGTGTCTTTCCTTTTTATCCTGTTGGAGAAGTTTTTGGATGTGCTTGGGAATTTAATTCTTAGAAGGTCCCATTCATCTGTTTTATCCTCTCCTGGTTGTAGGTTTTCCGGGATGATTGGAAGAATGTTTATGTTGTGGGTTAGCGCTTTTATGGTTCTTTCAAGTTTTTCTTTAATGACGTTTATAGTCCTTGGTTTTACTCCTAGGTCCATGATCCATTTTGAATTGGTTTTTGTATATGGTGTGAGGTGTGGGTCTTGTTTGAGTTTTTTGCAGATAGTTTTCTGATATTGCCAACACTGCAGTTATTAAAAAGGCTGTCATTTCCCCACATAACAGATTTCATCTTGTCAAAAATCAGTTGACCATGGTAGATAGGCTGATTTCTGGGCTCGCAATTCTATTCCATTGATCTATGTCTGTCACTGTACCAGTACCACACTGTCTTTACCACCATGGTAGTGTAGTAGGATTTGAAATTAGGAAGTGAAATGCCTCCTGCCTTGTTTCTCTTTTTAAGGAGTGTTTTGCTTATTCAGGATCTCTTTCCATTCCAAATGAAATTAGAAATTACCGTTTCCATATCATTAAAGAATGGAATTGGTATTTGCATTGGGATTGCATTGAACATGTAGATTGCCTTCTGTTGTATTGTCATTTTCACAATACTGAGTCTTGCTATCCATGAGCAAGATATATTCTTCCTACTCTACAGGTCTCTTTTTGTTTCTTTTGGTAGTGTTTGGTAATTTTCTTTGAATAGATCCTTTGTGTGTCTAGTTTGATTTACTCCCAACGATTTAATCTTGTTATTAGCTATTATAATGGGTATTGTTTTTCTTAGCTCCAGTTCTGTATTCTCTTTGTCACTGTAGAGAAATCCAATTGATTTTTGTATGTTGATCTTGCATCGTGCCACTTTGCTGAATTGGTCAACTAACTCCAGTAGTTTTCTTGCTGAGTCTTTAGGATTTTCAACTATGAGATATCATTTCATCCTAGGAACAATAACAAAGTTCAACCGAGCAATAACCAACAAATGTTAATGAGGTTGTGGAGAAACTGGAACCCTTATTCACCGTTAGTGGGAGTGTAAAATGGTGCAACCACTATGAAAGGCAATATAGGCTTTCTCAAAAAGTTGGTAATAGAAATACCATTTGACCCAGCAATTCCACTAATGGGAATATGTTGTTATTATTAAGTGCCATTGAGTCATAGATGACTCATAGTGTCCCTATGAATGAAAGACCCGAGCACTGGTCATAGAGTTTCCAGAGGCAAGCCATTTCAGAAGTGGATGCCATTCCTGCTCCCAAGATTTAATCGGGAAGCCGCACAAAACGCTGTCCACCATGGGTAAACATTAACACGTTTGGTACATCAGTAACACAGTGTTTAGCATCACAGCAACCATGAGGTACCTCTGCACAGCAGTACACAGACCAGCGCTATATCATTAGAAGAATATTCGACAAAAAACAATTTAAACCAAGCCTGAGGGCCACAGATTAAAATGACTCACCTTGGGCTTAGTAGCATAACTTTCTGTCCACTAGGCCAACTTATATCTCTCTATGTTGTTTCTGTTATTGTTGTTAACTGCTCATAGGGACCCTATGAATGAAAGACCTGAGCAGTATGCATAGAGATCTGGAGGCAAGCCATTTCGGAAGTGGATGCCACTCTTGCTTCCAAGTTTGTTTTAATTGGGAAGCTCCACCAAAACACTGTCCACCATGGGTTACCATTATTACATTCGACACATCAGTGTCACAGTGTTTAGCATCACAGCAACTGGGCATATACCCTAAAGAAACCAGAACTGCAACCCAAGCAGATATGTGCACAACCATGTTTATTGTGTCCTTGTTCACAATAGCAGAGAGTTATAAATAACCTAAGTGCCCATTAACAAATGAATAGATAGAGAAGCTGTGGTATATTCACACAATGGAATATTACGCAGCACTGAAAAACAAAAAAACCCAAAGAACTCATTAAATATTATACAAAATGAGTGACCATAGAGGACATAATTCTGAGCGAAATATCTCAGTTACTAAAAGACAAATACTGCATAATGTCACTGTTATAATAGAGGATTGACATGGGGTTGGGGGAAACTAAAAAAAGAGAGGATAAATAATGTATAGTGTGTTGAAACAGACAAGGGAGAAAACTGTATAAAAGGAATATATGATTATGTATTATTGCCATGAAAAGAGTACAGAATAAGAGCTACAAAGAAAAGTGGACTGGATGGTGGGGGCGGTGAGGGGGGGCTAATGTATAACAATGAAAGATTTTTTAATTTTTTTTGTCTGAAGCAAAAAGTGAACTGTGGGGAGGGGGACAGGGAAAATGTGCAACAATAAATGAATGGAAATCCAAGTTATCTATAAACTTTCATTAAAATCTCAATAAAAGACATGGATGACAAAACCTATGTCCTAATTCTTCTTATTCTGAGAGCTCAACTAAATTATTGAGGAGTAATGATTCCAGTTTTAGGACTAAGGTGCATCCAATTCAGGCCATGATGTTTCTGATCACTTGCTATGCATCTGAGAGCTGGAAAATGAATCAGAATGACAGAATTGATGCCTTTGAGCTGTGATATTGGAGAAGGGCGCTGAACGTTCCATAGCCTGCCAAAAGAACAAACAAATATGTCTTGGAAAGGGTACAGACAGAGTGCTCTTTGGAGGAAAAGATGAGGCTTCACTTTGGGCAGTGAAACTAGAAGGTGCTTTTCCTAGGAAAGTGTCATGACGTTCAAAAATGCAGAGGGTCAGTAAAGGAGAGAAAGACCCTTGAACAAGTGACTGACATAATGGGCTCTAATATATCAGGAAGTTTGAGGATGGTACAGGATAGATCTGTTGTTCACAGTGTAGCTATGGGTTGTACTCGACATGATAGCACCAACAAAAACAGCAATATGCCCAGTGTGTGTGAGATGAAGCTACACCATTCTTGCCTCCAAGGAGCATGTTAGCTGCATTTTTTCAAAAATCTATTTGTTCTTTTGACAGTCCGTGGGATATTCAGTGCTCTTCTCCAACACCACAATTCAAAGGCATCAGTTCTACTTTCAGCTCTCAGCAGGATAGCAAATGGTTGAAAAGGCCATGGCCTGAGTCAGATGCACCTTAATTTTTAAACTGGAATCATTGTTCCTCAATTTAGAGAGGTAATTTAGAGAAGTCCCAGGCTGCAGACTTGCCCAATGCAATACATCTCCTGATTTCTTGACTGCTGGGACCAGGGATGTTGATTGTAGCACTAAGGAATCTAAAATCACTGACTGTGTCAAGTGTTTCTCCATCGACTATAATGTTGTTTATTGGTACAGTGGTAAAGATCTTGTTAACGTTAGGATCCAATTCATAGTGAAGGCTGTAGTCCTTGATCTTCTGCAGCAAGTATTTCTAGTGCTTCTCACATTTCAGAAAGCAAGGTGGTATCATCTGCATGATGTTGTTGATGAGCCTTCCCCTATTCTTTTATCACATTCTTATTCATCAAATCCAAGCTATCAAATAATTTGTTCAGTATGAAGGTTGAATAGGTGTGGAAAAACTATCAAATCCAAATGTTTCCTGATATAAAACCATATAGTGTTCCCTTGTTCTGTTTGGACTATAGAATTTTAGTCTAAGCATAGGTTTGATATGAACATAATTAAGCTTTCTGAGATTACCACTTTAATTGTTTTCATGTTGTTCTTCACTCATATTGTGTTTCCTATAATCATTCCCATACATTCTGTTTTATAAAATTCACTCCCATTTAATTATGTTCACGATTATTCAGGTCCCCACTGGATCTTTGTAATTTACTTTACCAACTCCCTCTACCCATCAAATTATATAGGCCTGTGATTTCCCACCCCATGTCCACCCACCCCCCTCTACTCCCACCCCTCCCCCCTTGGACCACCATATATGTTTTACTAATTGTCTACTTTCACAGTGATGATCTTATGCAGTATTTGTCCTTATGAGACTAAGTTAATTCACTTAGTGTAATGCTTCTCAGTCTCTCCCAAGTGTTGCATAATATTCTATTCTAGCATGTGAATGAACTATAGTTTCTCAACCCATTTGATTGTTGTTGAACATTTGGATTACTTCCATGTTCTTGTGATTGTGAATAAAGCTCCTATGAACATTGGTGTACAAATCTCCTTTTAGTGACTCAGTTTTAATTTCCTTGGTCAATATTCTTAGCAGTGGAATAGCTGGGTCATATGGAATTTCTATGTTCAGATTTTTGAAGAAATGAAAACTGTCTTAGAGAGTGGTTGTACTGTTTTACAATCCCACCAAAAGTGTGTAAGAGTTAGTATCTCCACATCCTCTCCAATATTAATTGCTTGCTGTTCTATTAAACTTTGAGTTGTGGTATCAGAGAAGAGTCTTGAACATACTGTGGACCACCAAGAAAACAAACAGATCTATTTTAGAGAGGGAGAAACCAAGTTTATTCTTGGAGGCAAGGATTTTGAAGCTTCACTTAACATACATTGGACACATGGTCAGGAGATAACAGTCCTTGGAGAAGGATATTGTGCTTAAAAGGGTGGAGGAACAGTGCAGAAAAGAAAGACACCAGATGAAGTGGATTAATACAGTAACGGGTAATGTACAAAGGGTTGGTGTTTTGGAATTACAGAGACTGGCTCAAGACAGTGCAGGGTTCAGAGGTCATAGGGTTGTTATGGGCCACAGGTGACTCGATGGCACATAACAACAACAATAAATCATACAAGAGGAGATTGTTTATCTTTCCCTCATATGCAGTTGTTATATTCTATGTACCTTTGCATTGGTGGCAAATTTCCTTATTATTAAAGCCACTAGAAACCCCTGTTCATATGATACTTCCTGAAATTTTTCAGTGTCAAAGAACTCTTAAATTGTAGAGTGATTCTGTTTATTCCTTCTATCTTCTTTTGATGTGTTTAAGATAATTCAAGATTTTGCCTGTAGGATTTCTCAATATTGCAACTCGAGGCTTGAATTTCTTTTTCAGTTCTTTCAACTTTAGAAATGCAGAGGTAATTCTTTCCTTTTTATTCTGCAACACCAGCTCATTCCATATTCTATTATAATACTTTGCTTTGTCTTTTCTATATACTTTTTCAATATACTGGTTTACTTACATAATTGGAATGCATTATTTTTAGGACAAAAACTTTCCCATTTCTTCCATCCTTCCGCCCCCCATCCTCACCCCTGTTTCCACCCTCTCTCCCTTGGATCCTCATACGCTTTCCGTAATAATGGTTTTATGCAGTATTTGTTGTTATGGGACTGATTTAATTCAGTCAGCATAATGCTCTCCAGTTTTTCCCAAATTAGGTAGTAATTTACAAAATCTTTGCTCCTGAATGCTGTGTAGTATTCCATGGTGTGAATGTACCATAATTTCTCAATCCATTTAGTTGTTGTTGGGCATCTGGAATGTTGCCACATTCTTGTGATAGTGAATAATGCAGCTATGAATACTGGTGTACAAGTCTTCATTTGTGCATCAGTTTTCGTTTTCTCAGGGCATATTCCAAGCAGTGGAAAAGCTTGAATTTCATATGGAATTTCTATGTTCAGTTTTTGAGGAAGCACCAAAGTGCCTTCAAAAGTGGTTGATAACTTCCAAGTGTTTGATCCACCTTGAGGTGATTTTTATGAATGGTGTGAGATATGGATCCTGTTTCAGCTTTCTGCATGTAGCAGTTAATTTTTTCCTGCACCATTTGTTGAAGAGGTTGCAATTTCTCTGTTCAATAGGTTTTATTTCCTTGTTGAAAATCAGTTGACCATCAATATCTGGGTCTATGTCTATATATTTTTTGAAATCTGTTCATATCTTTTACATTATTTTTGCATTTTATGCCTTTGTTTTGTCTTCTCAATACTACAGTACAATATTCAAAGTTTCTTGTGACATCCATTTTGGTCTTCCCCCTCCCCATATAATAAATGTCTTTGTAATCACCTTTTGCTCTCTTTATTGGTAATATATTTCATTTCATAACTAATCTAGTCTTTGATAATTAGTGTTCATATCTCTTCTGGAGATACTTTTTAAATTCAGGTGAGACAGACTCAAGGTAATATTTAGTTTCTTGTGGAATTATTTTAATTTTTTCCCCTTTAATTTGAAAATACACACGAATAATTGATGGTTTGTTCCACAATGAGCATCTGGCCTTACTTTGACTACTGAATCTAAGCTTCTCCAATGATTCTTTCCACAGATAATTCCTTTCTACAATCTGATACCTGTGCAGTCATTAGGTGAAGTCCATGTTTGAGGATGCCTTTTGTGTTTTTAAAAAAAACATTTGCAATTAATATATCATTGAACACGTAAAATCCAGAAACTCATTGTATAGCTTCATTCTCGTCACCAAGACCATACTTTCTGAATATAATTCTTTTCTTATTATTTCCAATTGTTTTATTCCAGTCACCAATAATTGACAATGCATGGTGATTACGTGTTTGGTCAATTTTGGATGAAAAAAATTGGCAGAAAGCCTCACTTTCCTTTTCTTTGGTTTTGGTTATTGGTGCATATGTTTGAATAATAGTCATATTAACAGTTATCCATTTTATGGTACAGCTAATATCCTATCACTCATAGCAATATTCCTTAGGATGGATCTTGAAATTGTCTTTTTCACTATAAATGTATCACCATTGTTCATCAGTTTTTCTTTCCAAATATAATATATTATATGATTATCTGATTCAAATGACTCATGCCAGTTCATCTCAGATCATTAATGCCTAGAATGCTGGTTCCATTTCATTTTTCATAACTTCACATTTTCTTACATTCATGCTTTGTAATTTCCACCTTACAATTATTAAAGGATGTATTCTGTTGTTATATGTCACCAAGTCAACTACAATTCATAGAGACCCTAGGAACAATGGCTATGAAACTTGCCCTACCCAAGCAAACTCATAATCTCTGGTCCTCCTGACCATTACCACAGTAACAGTGTTAGCCCATCTCACCCAGGTGCTTTCTCTCTTGTGCTGATCTACAAGCATTCTATCTTTTTCCAGGGATTGGCTCTGGAGTGAGTGTATGTGAGACAGAGTTTCAAAATTCTTGCCTCCTAAAAACAACCTAGTTTCACCCTTCCCAGAAAAGACTTGTTTATTCTCTTGGTAGTCAACAGTACATTGAAGACTCTTCTCCAGTATCAAAATACAAAGACATTAATTCTTCTCCTATCATTCATAGTCTTTGTCCAACTCTCAGAAATGAATAGGTACATCCATAATAATTACTCGGTACTCGTGTCTTATGGAGATATTGTGTTGTTGTTGTTGTGGTCATTGTTTATGGCCTTTGAGTCTAGCATGATTCATATCGACCCTATGAACAAAAGGCCTGTAGCCCCTCTACAAATATTGACATTTATCAAAGTTCATAGTGTTTCCCGAGGCAAATCGTTTAGGATGTGGATACCACTCCAGCTTCCAAATGTCATAGAATGTTATTGGTGGGTCACCTGTGATGCATAGCGAACCTATGTACAGCTGTTCTAGACCTTTCCATTTCCTGAGCTAGGCTCACTAATTCTAACAAAACAACCCTCATTGTCCCAGTAACTGTATATATCTTATCTGGGGTCTACCTCTCCTGTGTTGTCTGTCCTTCTGAGCATGATGTGTTTCTCCAAGGACTGATCTCTTCTGGCCACATGCCCAAAGTAAGTGAAGCAGAGCTTCAAAATCCTAGTCTCCAAGGGGAGACTTGGTTTCATCTTCTCCAAGACATACCTATTTGTTTTCTTGGCGGTCCATGTGATGTTCAAGACTCTTCTCCAGCACCACAACTCAAAGGCATCTATTCTTCTTAGTCATTGCCCAAATTTCTGAAGCATAACAAGTAACTGAGAA
Organism: Elephantulus edwardii; assembly: GCF_000299155.1. Taxonomy (NCBI): domain Eukaryota; kingdom Metazoa; phylum Chordata; class Mammalia; order Macroscelidea; family Macroscelididae; genus Elephantulus; species Elephantulus edwardii. The sequence continues at coordinate 8,091,344 of NW_006399793.1, read as the reverse complement.
AACCGTGGCCTGGATTAGGCCCACCTTTGTATCTAGACTGACATCATCACTCTTCAGCAATTCATCTTTTGATTTCCTGGCTACTGGTGCTAAGAGTGTTGATTGTGAATCCAAGCAAATTGTAATTGCTAACAACCCCAATCTCTTCTCCATCGATTATGGTGCTGCCAATTGACTCAATGGTGAGAAACTTTGTGAGCTTCAATTCATATTGAAGACTACAGTCCTTGACCTTTTGTAGCAAGTGCTTCAGGTCTTCTTCAGTTTCAGCAAGCAAGGTTATATCATCTGCATATCATGAGTCTTCCTCCATTCCTTATGCCATACTCCTCCTCATAAAGCTCTGCTTCCTGAAAGATCTGTACTGCATACAGATTGAAAAGGTACAGGGACAGGATGCATCTCTGACACATTCCCTTTTTTTAGAACCATGCAGTGATTCCTTGCTCTGTTCTGAGGAGTGCTTCTGGTCCAAGTATAGGTTTCATATAAGCACTATCAACTGTTCTGAGATTCCCATTTTCCTCAAGGTTAGCCACAATTTACTGTTTCTTAGTGGTAGGAAATTTCACTTCCAACCCAAAAGTACACAGTTCAAATCCACCAACTGCTCTGTGGGAGCAAGATGGGCACTATCCTTCCATTAGATTTACTGGCTCTGAAAACCCACTGAAGGGTAAGCTCTAAGTCAGTTGTGAGGCAATGGTCCTCAGCAACAGTAAACAAAACACCTAATAGGCTTTTTTATTCATTTCAGATTTCCCTACATTAGTTGTAGTCTCAGCAGAAAACTGGTGATGCACAAAAGTCAGATGTTTGTGTAGAATTTCATAAAAGAGGGGTTTTTTTTAATTGATTTTAATGAAAATTCACCGAAATGTTGGATTTTCATTACTTCATTGTTGCGTGTTTTCCTCACTTTCACTCTCTTCCCCCTCCCCAGTTCACTTTCTTTTTCTTTTTTTTTTTTTTCCAAATGAGTTGGTTTAATTCCAGATGGTACAGAATTCTAAGCATAACAAAGAATGAAAAGGAGATTTGATTCTGACAGGTTTTTGGATTGCATTTACTTTGACTGCACATCTAAGATTGTAATTGCTGAGTGAGAACTGGCGATGGATCCTCACAGGATTTCTTCTTTTTCACTATTTCACAAAGTTTCTTCTCAAATGTACAACAGTCTCCAAGACAACACTTCATTTTAACTACAGGTGGCAACAGATGTTATAGCAGAGAATCCAGATGTTTTAAAAAGGAACAGAAGTAAGATTCATCATTGCCTCAGTCTTATTTTTTGCCAGATTTCTTAATTCCACTCATGGCCTGGGGACGTTTGCCCGCGGCCTTCTATTTTAGCTCCTTGAGTTTTTCTGTTCGTCTTTTTTGTTTCTCCTTGAAAGCCTTATCTTCCTCGTCCATCTCCCTGGTGTGCTTCTTGGACTATTTCGGGGGCTTCTTCTTACCACCTTCATGGCCAGACATGGCACCAGACGCCCTTTTCCCAGACCTGCCGCCACCACCTGTGCCCACCAGTGCCTCCGCCACCACGCGGTGTGATGATTGGCTGCTAGTCCAGAAGTCCCACTTTCTTCTTCTTTTTTTAATATGCGTTCATTTTTGCACAATTTTCTCCCTTCCTTCCTGTCTCCTCCCCCTTCTCCAGTCCTGTTTGCAACATGCTTCTTATTATGAATATCATCTTATATATAATACCTAACCATATATTCCTTTTAAACAGCTCTCTCCCTCAGCTTTTCCAACACAGTGTGCATTATCTATCCACTCTTTCTAGTCTCTTCCCAACCCCACATGTCAGTCCTGTTTCTCAATGGTGATGCTATGTGGTATTTGTCCTTTTGAGACTGAGACATTTCACTCAGCATAATAGCCCCCAGGGTCACCAATTTTGTGTTATGTTTGTTGACAGGCCCTTGGGTTGCTTCTATCTCTTTGCTATTGGGAATAATGCAGCAATAAACATGTGTGTGCATACATCTATATGACAGTTCTGGTTTCTACATAACAGTTCTGGTTTCTTTAGAGTCTATTCCCAGTAGTGGCATTTGTGGGTTAAATGGTATTTCTATTTCTAAGGTTTTGAGAAAGCACCAGAAAGTCTTCCAAAATAATTGCACCATTTTACACTCCCATCAACAGTGAATAAGGGTTCCAATTTCTGCACAACCTCACTAGCATTTGTTGTTTTCTGCTCTGTTCAACTTTGCTATAGTTGCTAGGGTGAGATGATTTATCATAGTTGCTTTGATTTGCATCTCTCTCTAATAGCTAGGGATTTTGAACATTTCTTCATGTTTGTTCACCATCTGAATGGCTTCATTGGTGAAGTGTCTGTTCATCTCCTGTGCCCATTTTGCAATTGGTTGTTTACCTTTTTCTTGTTGAGGTGCTTGAGTAGTCTATACATTTTAGATTTAAGTCCCTTATCTGATATATCATTACCAAATATATCTTCCCAGTCTGTGGGTTTCCTTTCTACTGTATTGTAGAAGTTTTTTAATGTGCAAAGGGATTTGATTCTTATATTGTCCCATTCATCTACTTTGTTCTCTCTTGGTTTTAGGTATTTTCATTATACTTGGAAGGCTGTTCATACTGTGAATTAGGGCTTCTAGCATTCTACCAAGTTTTTCTCTGATGAAGTTTATAGCCTTGGGTTCAACTCCTAGGTTCTTGATCCATCTTGAGTTGGTTTTTGTGTATGGCATGAGGTGTGGGTCTGTCTTGAGTTTTCTATAACTAGATTTCCAATTTTGCCAGCACTACTTTTTCAAAGAAAGAAAGGTGACCCAACAGAGTGTGGAAACTATAGAAAAATCTCCTTGATTTCACATGCAAGCAAGATTCTGCTGAAGATTGTCCAAAAATGACTGGAACAGCACATTAGCAGAGAACTGCCAGAAGTCCAGGCTGGGTTTAGAAGGGGTCGTGGTACTAGGGATATTGTAGCTGATGTTAAATGGATCTTAGCTAAAAGCAGAGAATACCAGAGGAATGTCTGTCTGTGTTTCATTGATTATGCAAAGGCGTTTGACTGTGTAGATCATAACAAACTATGACTGACTCTGAGAAGAATGGGAATCCCAGAACACTTGATCTTTCTAATGAGAAACCTATACTTGGACCAGGAGACAGTCATCAGAATAGAGCAAGGGAACACTGCATGGTTCAAAATTGGGAAGGGAGTACGCCAGGGATACATCCTATATCCATACCTTTTCAACATGTATGCAGAACAGATTATCTGGGAGGCTGGGCTCTGTGAGGAGAAATGTGGGGTCAAGATTGGTGGATGATTTATCAACAATCTACATTATGCAGATGACACAACCCTGCTTGCTGAAACTGAGGAGGACCAGAATGCTTCCTGCAGAGGGTCAAGGACTGAAGCCTCGAATATGGACTGAGGCTCAATGTCAAGAAGACAAAGACTCTCACCACTGGGGCAGCATCAGGATGAATGGTGAAGAGATTGAGATTGTTCACAGCTTTAGTTTGGCTCCACAGTCAACACTGTTGGCACCAGTAGCCAGGAAATTAAAAGGTGCATTGCCATGGGAGAGTCTGCTGTTAGGGACCTCTCCAAAGTACTGAAGAGCAATGGTGTCTCTCTAGAGACCAAGGTGCGTCTGATACAGGCCATGGTCTTTGCAATCACTTGTTATGCATCAGAGAGTTGGACAATGACTAAGGAGGATAGAGGGAGAATTGATGCCTTTGAGTTGTGGTGCTGGAGAAGAGTATTGAGAGTACTGTGGACTGCTAGGAAAACAAACAGATTTGTCCTGGAAAGGGTTAAACCTGGTGGCTCCTTGGAAGCAAGGATTCCGAGACTCCATCTAACATACTTTGGACATGTTGTGAGGAGAGACTGGTCCTTGGAGAAGGACATCATGCTGGGGAGGGTGGAGGGACAGCGCAGGAGGGGAAGGCCCTCTATGAGGTGGATTGATTCAGTGACTGGGGTAATTGGGATGGGATTGTCAGAGACGGTGCAATTGGCACAGGACATAGCAGAGTTTAGGGCTGTTGTTCATAGGGTCTCTATGAGTCGCAAGTGACTCAACGGCACATAACAATAGGAACAACATTTCTTTCAAAGTCTATAATTTCCTCACTTGACTGATTTTTGTCTCCTTGTCAAAAATCAGTTGACCATAGGTAGATCAATTGATATCTGGGTTCTCAATTCTATTCCATTGAGCTATGTGTCCTGTCTTAAACAACATGGCTAGGTACTAGGATTTTAAATCAGGGAGTGTGATGACTTCTAAACTTGTTTGTCTTTTTTTTCAGGAGTGTTTTACTTATTTGGGGCCCCTTCCATTCCAAATTGTGGTGTTGGAGAAGAGTCTTGTACATACTATGGACTGACAAGCAAACGAATAGGTCTGTCTTGAAGAAGATGAAACCAAGTCTCTTCTTGGAGGCTAAGATTTTGAAGCTCTGTCTTATATTGGGCACATGGTTAGGAGATATTTGTTCTTGAAAAAGGACACCATGTTGACAATGGTAGACAGATAGCACAGGAGAAAAAGACCCCAGATGAGATATATTGATGTAGTTACTAGGGCAATGAGAGTTGATGTGTCAGAATTAGTGAAACTGGTTCAGGAGAGGGAATAGTTCAGAGCAGCTGCACATAGGGTCGCTATGCATCACAGACAACTGAATAGCACAAATAAAAAATAACATACAATGACAGGTTTAGAAGCAGGAGTGGCATCCTCTCCCTAAACAACATGCCTCCAGAAACTCTATGAATTTTGAATAATGTTGATAGTTGCAGAGGGTTTTCAGACTTTTTGTTCATAAGGTTGCTATGACTTGTGGTTGACTCGAAGCCAATCATCAACAAAAACAGTTAGTTTTGCTCCCAAGTTTTTACTTGTGACTAACTATTGTTATGGGTATTACTTTTCTTAGCTCCTTTTCTGTATTCTCTTAAAAGAGCTATTTTAAAATAAAGGTAGGTGTAGAAAAAACCATCAAGGGATGATATAGTGCTTTGGAATTAAAGATTGTGGACTTGCGGCCACCACCAAAGTTAAGGAGGAAAGGGAAAAAACAGTTGCAGAACCCAGTGAAAAAATACAGAAGAGAAGGAGCTAGTCAATTATTTTTTCTCTTGAAAGGGCAAAATCTAATGAATAAATATTCTAATATTACTATCAACTATGTGGCCAATTCACTAAAAGAGATCCATATTTATTCCTATTTTTTTAAAAAAAAAGGTGATCTGACAATGTGGAAATTATCAAATAATATTATTAAAACCACACACAAGCAAGATCCTGATGAAGATTATCCAAAAACGACTGTATCAGTACATCAACAGAGAATTGACAGATGTACAAGCTGGGTTTAGAAGGGGTCAATGGCACTAGAGACTATGTAGCCAATGTTAGATGAATCTTGGCTGAAAATAGAGAATGCCACAGAAATAGTTATCTGTGTTTCATTGACTAACCAAAGACATTTGACTGTGTGTATCACAACAAATTGTGGATGACCTTAAGAAGAATAGAAATCCTAGAACACTTAATTGTATTAATGCAAAACCTGTACTTGGACCAGAATGCAGTCATCAGAACAGAGCAAGGAAATACTACATAGTTCAAAATAAAAAAAAAGGTGTCCATCAGGGGGACATCCTATCTCCATATCTTTTCAATCTATATGCAGAATAGGTCATTGAAAGCCTGGAGTTTATGAGGCAATAGTACTGGAGAAAGATTCATTAAAATTTGCATTATGTAGATGGCACAACATTGCTTACTGAAATGAGGAGGACCTGAGATATTTGTTGCATAAAGTCAAGGACTGCACTCTTCAATATGGATTGAAGCTTGATATCAAGAAAAGGAAAATTCTCACCACTGAGCCAATTGGGGGCATCATGATAGACTGAGATTGTTAACAATTTGTACTTGCTTGGTTCCACAATCAACAGTATTGGCCCAACAGTTAAGAAATCAAAAGACCAATTGCATTGGGAAAATCTGCTGTTAGGGACTTCTCTAGAGTACTGAAGAGCTTCAATGTCAGTCTAGAAACTAAGGTATGTCTAATATAAGCCATGGTCTTCACAACTACTTGCAATGAATCAGAGAGCTGAACAATGACTAAGTATGATAAAAGAAGAATCAATGCCTTTAAGTTGTAGTGCTGGAGAAAAATACTGAGTATACCATTGATTGTCAAGAGAACAAATATGTCCTATAGAGGGTGAAACTAAGGCAGAGTTCCATTTCACATACTTGGGAATGTCAGCAGGGACAAGTCCTTGAATAGGGATATCATGCTTAGAAGTGTGGAGGAACAGAATAGAAGAGGAAGACCCTTGTTGAAATGAATTGACACAATTACTGGGATCATGGGATGCATGTATGTGAGACAGTGAGATTTACTCATGATAGAGCAAGGTTCAGAGAAATATACAGCAATAGAATTGCTATGAAAATCAGGGAACTCAAAAGCACATAACCACAAAGGCACTATAAATCTAATCTCTTACCATTCTCTCATTGAACATTCTCAAATAGAATCTAAACGTTAAGGGAGATAATGGATGCAGACACAAAGGTTCTTTGTATTCCTAGGGCATAAAATAATTAGAGAGAGGCTAGACAATATCTATGAAAGAAACTAAGGAAAAAGAATTATAATATTCCTCTATTTATACTGACTGAATTATAAAAATAGGTTGAGACACAAAGAATTCTACCAAAGTTGAAATTAGCTTTCCAGGTTTTGAAAATCACATATAGTTTAAGCTCTATAAATTCCATTTCTAACTATTAGATGCAAACAACTCAATTGCAAATACTGTGCTTGGATCAAGCACATCTTAGTTTATAACCTGATAATTATTTTTCTTTGTCACTTTAGAGCAATCACTTACAGCAGATTTTCCCAATGTAACAGGTCTTTTAATTTCTTAACTGCTAATACCATGGGTGTTGATTGTAGAATTAAGTAAAATGAAATCGTATTTCTGCCCATCCACATGGAAAAGTCGTGTGGCTATGAAAGCCATTTTAAACTGTAAACCCTTAACACCACATGAACGATGTACAGGTTTAGCATAAGCACAAGTGAGGGTTTTAGGATGTTCATCCTTCTCAATGTTATCCATAATTTGTTACCCACACAGCCAAGTATCTTGCATAGTCAACAAAACAAAGTTAACATCTTTCTGGCATTTTTCTGCTCTCAGTCAAGATCCGTCTGATATCAGCAATGAAATTTTTCATCTCATGGCCACTTCTCTATTCAGTTTTAATTTCTGGCAGTTACTTGGTGATGAATTATTTCAACCATTTTTAAATAATAATCAGCAAGCTCTTACTTGCAGATTATATTAATTAGATTGTCCAATATGTTGCATTGTTCAATGATATTCAGCATATTTTATCACTTTTTTTAGAATAGGAATAAATGGTTCCCTTCCAGAGAGTTGGATAGGTAGCTATCCTGTACAGTTCTTGGGAGAATCTTGGTATTTGTTTCCCAAAATACTTCCATTGATAATTTTCAGTTCCTGGTGATTTTCCCCCTCTCCTATGCCTTCAGAGCAATTTGGATTTCTTTCTTTATTACCATTGGTTCTTGATCATATGCTAATTTCTGAAATAATGAAAAGTCAAAACAAATGCAAATTCATGAAATCATTCTTTACTGATCATCAAGCCGGCTTATAAAGGCTTTATGTAGCATGAGAAGAGAATAAGCCATATGTTTTCAAAGTCATAGACAGCACATTCAAACTTCCAGAGAAGCATCACCTTTGGGTTCACAGCACATCTCTCTGTGTACAGAAAATGCTAACAGAACTCCTCCTTCAGGGTCCCTCAGTATTTTTCTTGGCAATGACTTCGAATGTTCCTGCAACCTTCTTTTGATGTTTCCTACATCATTCAATATTTGCCCATAGAATCCTTCAGTACTGCAGTTCAATACTTGAATTTGTTCTTCAGTTTTTCAGCTTGAAAATTGCTACTCTTGTTTTTCTATTTTCTAACTGTGTCAACATATTATAAAACTTTGTCTTCTTAAGTAATTTTTTTGAAATTTTATGTTCACCACTTTCCCCAGCATGTCTTTAGTGTTTGCTTCGTGATATACTAGTAAAAATTTTAGCATCTCTTCTGATACTCATTTTCATCTTTCCTTTCTTTCTTATCTTTGAAGTAATCTATTGCTTTCTTTAGAGATGACGTCAATCTACAACTCGCATAATGTTCAGACATAAGTTTCCAATGCACCAAATCTATTCTTGAAATAATTTTTAAATTCTTTTGAGATGGACTGAAGGTCATGTTTTGGTTTCTGTGGACTTAATTTCATTTTCTTTACCTTCAATTTGAACTTTCACAGAGTAATTGATGGTCTATTTGACAGTTGGTCCATACACTTGTTTTGATTGTTGATATTGTGCTTACACTTACCGAAGCAATCTAATTCCTTTGTAGTCTACCTGTGATTATATGTAGATGAGGTCCATGTTATAGTTATCTCTCTTTTTTTTTTAAAAAAAAAGGCACTTGCAATGAATAAATCAATTATTGTGCAAAATTAAAACATTTTATCCCATCTCCATTACTTTCAAGGTCATTTATTTATTTTCAACTTTTGCATTTCAGTCATTATTATTAGTGCAAATTAATTTCTGGTTTGATCAATCTCAATCTTTAAAAGTTAATGTAAATCCTCAATTTCTTCATCTTGATTTTATTGGTTAATGTGCATGTTTGAATAATAGTTGTATTAGCATGTTTTCCTTGTATGTGTATCGATAATATCTTATCACTCACAGCATTATATTTCAGGGTAGACCTTGAAATATTCTGTTGATAACAAGTGTAACACTATTTCTCTTCAATTTTTTTATTACTAGCATAATAGTTCAATATTATCTGAAGAAAAGAGGGGATATATAATACACAAAGCATTGAAACAGACAAGGGAGAGAACTGTACAATTGGAACCTATGATTAGGTATTATTGACAAGACAAGAATTCAGAGTAAGAGTTGCATAATAAAGTGGTCAAGTGGCGGGAGAATGTATAACAATAAAAGAACATGTCTTCCAAAGAAAAAAGCAAACTGGGGGTAGAAAGAGGGGGCAGGGAGGAAAATGAATGCAACAATAAATGAATGGAAATACAACAACAACAAAACCCCAACTACGTGCATTCTAGTTCCCATTATCTTTTTTTTTTAAAGGAGGGGGGTGGAAGGAAAAAAGAAAAAGAAAAAAAATGGTAAATATCAGGTCATCTTAACTCATTAATGCCTAGGATGTTGATCTTTATACAATCCATTTCATTTTTTTTTAAACTTCCAGTTTTCCTAGATTTAGTCTTTGAGTATTTCCTGTCCCAGGTGTTAATGGATGTTTGCGGCTGCTCCTTCTTATTGTAGAGGACCTTCTAACCTGAAGGGCTCTACTTCCAGGATTTTATTCAACAATATTTTGTTTTACTTGTGGTTTTTAAAGGCCTGTTAGTTCAGAAGTGGATGGACAGTACTAATTTTTAGTCCCTCTAAGTCTGGAAGTTCCACTGAAACCTGTTTACCATGGATAATACTGGTTGTTTTCGTTGTTGTTATTAGGTGCCATTGAGTCAGGTGTAACTCATAGCAACCTTATGAACAAAAGATCTGAATGCAGTCCTGTCCTACACCATCCTCACACTTCCTGACACACCGCACAAGAGCCCATTGTAGCACTCACCGTGTCAATCCACCTGGTTGAAGATCTTGCTTTTCTTCATAGACTCTCCACCCTTCCCAACAGCATGCCCTTCTCCAAAGAACAGCACCTCCTAGCAACATGACCAAAATATGTAGGGCAATGACCCATCAGTCTTATCTCCAGAGAGAACTCTGGCTGCACCCTATCTGAAACATATCTTTTTGTTCTCTTGGCCATCCATGGGATGTTCAGTGCTCTTCTCTAACAAGATATCTCAATACCTCAATATCTCAATTATTTTTCTGTCATCCCTATTCACTGTTCATGTCTCAGATGTATAGCTAATAATCAGAAAAATCATGACCTGAATCAGGTGCACCTTAGTCCTCAAACTGATATCACTACTCCTCAATAATTTGGAAAGGTCCCTAACTGCAAATTTTTCTAGGCAATGTGTCTCTTTATTTCCTGACTTCACATACCAAAGGAGTTTCTAATTGTGTTAGCAATCAAGTGTAAGCCGATTAATTGTATCTGATCTTGTTTACAATCAACTGTGGGTGGGAAACAACTTTTGTAGGCAAACTATCTGATGGGCAGGGTTTTGAATTTAAAAGTTGGTTGGTATTTATTGTATTTGGAGAGAACATTGTTCCAAGTTGTGCAGCACTCATCTGTTAGTAGCTGTACTGAGATTACTTGAGGTTTCTGTGATACTGAAATCTTTGCCACTGGTGTGTCAAGTTTCAAAAAGGATTTTCCGGCAAAGGACACACCGACAAAGGAGATTAATCAGAACTGACTTCGACAAGCACTATGGCAATTGGACAATTAAAACAGACATTCGGATGGCAGGGAAGAAGAACAACCTGGGGAGGAAGGTAGAGAGAATGGTGCAGCAATGAAGGAATGAAAACACAAAATCCCTGTAAATGTTCATTAAAACTAATAAAATTTAACAATAAAAAAAAAAGAACTGAAAAAAAAAGAATTTTCCATCATGGACTGGTTTTGGTGGGGCTACCTGATTAAGACAGACTAGGAAGCAGAACTGACCATCTACTTGCTAAACAAAAGGCTTTTGAAAACGCTATGAATATTAAACGAAGAGAATAGCTACAGTAGTGTAGTGGTAGAGCCCATACTGGAGTCAGTCAAAACGAGGAAAATCAATAGCAAACATCATTTAATGACACTGCTAGTATTTTAAATAGTCAAGGCATAGCTTTCATCATCACAGTAACATGCACTACACTACAGAACAGCAAACTGACAGACATGTGCTGTGTGCTAAGGAGTAAAATCTACAACAAACAAGCATAAAATACAAACATACAAGCTATGGAAAATAGGAAATTAACTCTTTAAACTGGAACAATTTACCAGCTAGCCCAGCAAAATATTGGAGCTAGGGTGTCAAGCAACATCAGTTTCTGCTAAGCTAACTGGTGATCAAGGTCCCAAGATGTGAATCTGGTCACAGATTGTACCTCTTCTGGTCTAGGTTATGCATTTTTACTAGCCTCAGGAGCCCAGAATAGTCCACTTGTGTCACAGATGAGTTCTTCGCTAGTCCAGTCTAGGAGATATGTGCAGGCAGGGTATCCGGTCAGGGATGATTAGCTGAGCATGTCAATGGAAGGGACAAGTTCTTGTAAAAAGCCATCATGCTGGGAAAGATACTATGAGTCAGCAAAAGAAAGAAAGATTTCTAACAAGATAGATTGGCACAGTGCTTGTAACACTGGTCTCAAGTTTATCAGAGATCATGAGAATAAAGCAAGATAGGGCAAGGTTCAGATCTATCTTTCATAGGGTTACGCTGAGTAGTAATCAATCCAGGGCACATAACAGAAACAATAATTATATTATTTGCCTGGCCGTCAGCTTTCTAAAAATCTGAGTAGCCTATTAAAACAAACTATTCCTTTAGGCTACACTTTTTGTAAAAGATAACTATCAAAGTTAAATATTTTCTAACAATAGCTGCTAATCAATTCATGTGTGTTTCTGTTAAATTTTTCTTTCAAATGCATAACTGAATCAAAAGAAACATCATAAATGAAGATTCTTTTTAAAGCCTGAAAAATAATGTAGCAGCCTATAAAGAAGCAAATGGAAGGAAAATAAGAGTTGATGAAGTCTTTACAAAGATATTGGCGTGGAGTATCGATAGGGAGAAGATAAAAGACCTACAAGGTAGGATGTAAAGCAAATTTAATTTGGAGGATGAGGTAGAAGTCATAAATAATTGGCTTGGATAACTGGTTGTATTAAAATTCTAATAATTAAAATCACAAGTAAAGAATAAAGTATGGACTTCCAGAATTTCATTAACCACTCAAGAGAAATTCTAACTTTCAGAAGGCATATTTTCCTCTTATTTACTGAAAGATAATAAGAAAACATTGTGTTTTCAGTAATTGTAAAAACCAAGTAATATTTGGTAATATTTGCTAGGGTTTTTTAATTGGCATTTTAATGAAAGTTTACAGAAAACTTGTATTTCCACTCATTCATTGTTGCACATTTTCCTCCCTACCCCCACTTCCAGTTCACTTTTCTCTTTAAAAAGATTTTTTCATTCTTATAAAATTTCCTTCCTTTCCCCAACCCCTAGTCCACTTTGCTATGCAACTCTTATTCTGGTCTGTTGTCGTAGAAATAATACCCAATCCTATTTTTCTTTAAAACAGTTTGTTCCCTCATCTGTTTCAATGCAGTGTACATTATTTTTCCCCTCTTTTCTTATTTCCCCCCAACTCCCATTTCAGCCCTGTTTTAAAACAGTGGTACTAAATAGTATTTGCCTTTTTGTAACTGAGATATTTCTCTCAGCATAATGTTCTTTAGGGTCACCCATTGTATACAATATTATGAGTTCCTTGTTTTTCAGTGCTGCCTAGTATTCCATTGTGTTAATATACCACAGCTTCTCTATCCATTCCTTTTTTTATGAACATTTAATGCTGTTGTTATGTGCTATTGAGTTCCATGTGACTCACAGTGACCCTATGTACAATTGCTCTGAATCCTGTCCGATCTTGAACCAATTCCACTGTCTCTGACACACCTGCCCCTATTACCCCAATCACTGAGTCAATCAGTCTCATCCAGGGTCTTTCTGTCTTGTACTGTCCCTCCACTCTTCCAAAGTATAATATCCATCTCCAAGGCCTGTTCCCTCCTGGCAACATTCTCAAAGTATGTCAGATAGAACATTATAAGAACAGAACAATAGCAGATGTTTAGATTATCTACAAAATCTCTAAGAATGTTGAACAGTATGGTCTTATATAAGATCATCATAAATTGAAACATGGGAGCAATTAATAAAAGTTAGAGCTACAAATGCAAAGAAACCAATGAGCTGTTAAAAAGTTATGATCCTTTATAGGATAGAACAAACCCATAATTGCTTAATGATTTATAGGGAAAACAGAAATAGAAAAATATGCCATAGACATAGGTAAGGTAAGAAGAGGGGGAAAGGGTAGAATAAGGAAGTAGGAAGAAGAATCAGGATAAATGCTGTAGCACTCTACATTCACCAGTATAAGAAAACAAAGAAATATTACGGATTTTAGTGGCAATATGATCTACTACACAGGAGATGGAAAAGTGAGGAAAAATAGGATCACTTTCATAGTTAAAAAGATCATTTCTACATCTATTTTTAAATACAATGTTGTAAGTTACAGGATATTATCCATATTCATACAGAGAAGACTTGTTAATAAACTATATTTCAAATGTGTGTGCCAAAAACCAGAGAAGAGAAAACAGATTAGTTCTATCACATTTTGCAGTCAGAAATAAATCAAACATGCATCCAAGATGCATTAATAATAATGAGTGGCTGGAATGCAAAAGTTGGCAACAATGAAGGACGATCAAGAGGCAATGGTGATAAAGGAAGAAGTTCAAGCTGCTATTAAAAATTTGACAAAAAACAAGCTGAATGTATTGATGGAATATCAATTGACATATTTCAACAGACAAATGACGTACTTCAGCACACAAATGCTCCCTTGGAAATACTCACCAAGTTGTGCCAATAAATCTGGAGGACAACTATATGGCAAGCTGACTGGAAGAGATCCATATTTGTTCCCATTCCAAAACAGGTTGACCAAACAGAGTGTGGAAATTATTAAAAAGTATCACTTATATCACATGCAAGCAAAATCCTGCTCAAGATTATATATACACACACACACACACACACACACACACACACACATATATATATATATGCCATGGCACCAGAGACATTATCATCAATGTTAGATAGAGCTTGGCTAAAAGTATAAACTCCCAGAGAAATGTCTTTCATTGAGTTTCATTGAGTACACAAAAGCATTCATTTGACTGTGTGAATCGCAACAAATTGTGGTTAATCTTGAGAAGACCAGGGATTCCAGAACACTTGATAGTGCTCATATGAAACCTACGCTTGGACCAGGAAACCATTGCCAGACCAAAGCAAGGAAACACTACAAGTTTCAAAATATGGAAAGGAGTGCATCAGGGATGCACCCTGTCTCCATTTCTTTTCAATCTATAAGCAGAACAAATGATACAGGAGGCTGGACTTTAAGAGGAGGAATGTGGCATCAGGATTAGAATAAGACTCATCAGCCTACATTGTGCACATGACATAGTCTTGATAACTGAAACTGAGAAATACTTAAAATGTTTGCTGCAGAAAGATAAGAAATAAAGTTTTCAATATGGATTGAAGATCAACATCAAGAAGACAATGATTCTCACAACAGGACCAATTGACAGCATCATAATAGATGGAGAAGAGATAGAAGTTGTTAGCAATTTCAGCTTGCTCAACTCAACAATCAACACTCTTGGCACCAGAAGTCAAAAATCAAAAGATGAATGAGGATGTGCAAAAGGAGGGGTGGGTTAATCATGGAGTTGTACAATTTTATTGGGGGGATGGGGAAAATTGGAAGAATCTGTTCTGGTACACAATGTATTTGAATTTTATGAATAAACTAGTATCATTATATTTTTTTAAGATGAACTGCACAAAGGAAATTTGCTGTCAGAGACCTCTCCAAAGTACTAAAGAACAACCTTGTTAGTCTGGAAACTAAGATGTGCCTGATTCATTGTGTGGTTTTGCAATTAATTGTTGTGCATCACAAAGCTGGACAATGATGAGGGATGACAGATAAAGAATTGATGCCTTTGAGTTGTGGTGTTGGAGAACAGTGTTGAACATACCAGGACTGACAAGAGAACAAAGAGCTCTGTCCTAGAGTAGGTGAAACAAAGCTGCTCCTTGGAGGCAAAGAACGTGAGGCTCCATTTCCTGGAGAAGGACACCGTGCTCGAAAGGATGGAGTGGCAGAGAAGAAGAAGAAGTAAACCCTAGATGAGATTAATTGAAACTCTAACAGGGTAATGCGGGTTAGTATATGGGATACAGTGAGACTAGCTCAGGATAGGGCAGAGGTCAGAGGTATTATACGTTGGATCACTGTGAGTCATAGGAACTTGATGGCACATAACAATAAAAACAACATAGGATGTAATGGACATCTTTACACAGAGGAAGGTAGCAACTTAGATGAAATGCGAAAATCCCTGAGGGGAAAAATAGTTTACCAAACTCGACACAAACTAAATATTAATATGTTTATAATGTAATATCTATAAATAACATATCTCCATTTTAGACACCCACAGAATTTTTATCAAATACTAAAGACAGAAGCCTGAAACTCTACAAACACAGTGTTGACGATTTTCATGACCATCAACATAAGATGCTATATACTGGACCATTGATACACATATCATTTACTGGGGATACTCACTAAAACCAATGTGGAGGATGTCCTATAATTTGCATGTGTAATCATATCCTGAATGAATTCTAAAAAGTTGCGTCTTATTACTTTCACCAACCTATTGCCAAAGACTGCTGCAGTGAATGTCTCTGATTGATTGTATTTGGTTGAGTCAAGCATGACTCATAGAGACCTTATGAACAAAAGACCTGAAGCTGCTCTACAACATTTATCAAAGTTCATAAAGTTTCCAGAGGCACGTTATTTAGGAACTGGATGCCACTCCTGCTTCCAAACCTGACACAGTATGTTACTGTTGTTCTGTGCCATTGAGCTGCCTGCAATGTATAGCAACCCTATGTATAGCAGCTCTGAACCCTTCCCTGTCCTGAGTCAGTCTCACTAAATCCAATACACCAACCCCCATTGCCACAGTCACTGTATCAAATCATCTCATGCGGGATCTCCCACTCCTGCGTTGTCTGTCCACCCTTCCAAGCATGACGCCCTTCTTCAAGGACCGATCTCTCCTGGCCGTATGCACAAAGTAAGTGAGGCAGAGCTTCAAAATCCTAGTCTCCAAGGAGACACTTGGTTTCACCTTTTCCTATCTGACAAACAGACCTATTTGTTTCTTGGCAGTCCATGATATGTTCAAGATTCTTCTCCAGCTCCACAACTCCAAGGCATCTATTCTTCTTTTGTCATCCTTAGTCATTGATCAACTTTCTGAGCAAAACAAATAATTGAGAAGACCATGGCAAGGATTTGGCACACCTTTGTATCTAGACTGACATTGTTGCTCTTCTGCACTCTGGAGTTTTGGTTGAGGGCATCAAATAATCAATATTCTATGTGATAGCACTGCTCATTAACGAAATAATAGGGTGGTACAAATGACAAATATATACATGGGTTTCACATAATGAGCTGCATATTAATTAGATTGACAACATCTGTGGAAGGAATTGTTGGAGAAGCTCAATAACAGCAGTCAAACTAGGCCAGGGACAGACTGTGGGTCAGACGTTTCTCAAGTGCAAGTTTAAATTGAGGGAGAAGAAAATGAAAATAAGTCCACGAAATCCAAAACCATTTTAGGGATAGGTTTAAAAGACCGATAACCCAATTACAAAATGGGCAAAAGACATGGAATGAACTTTCACAGAGGAAGTTCACATTCAGATGATCAATGAACATATGAAGAAATGTTCAAAATCACTAGCAATAAGAGAGATGCAAATCAAAACCACAATGAGATATCATTTAACTACAGTAGCAGTGGCAAAGTTTAATAGGACATCAATTAATAAATATTGGAGAGGAGTGGAGACATAGGAAATATCAAACTGTTGGTGGGATTGTAAAATAGTATAACCACTCTGGAAGGCAGTTTAGCATTTCCTCAAAAAGCTGAACATAGAAATTCCATATGACCCAGCTATTCCACTACTTGGAATACACCCTGAGAAAATTAGAACTGAGACACAAATAAAGATTTGTTAATATGTTCACAGCAGCATTACTCACCATTGTAGAAACATGGAAACAGCCCAAATGTCCAAACACAATCAAAAGGATTGAGACATTTTGGAACATTCACGTGATGAAATACTAGCACTCAGGAGCAATGTTTTTGAAAATTACAACATAATTTAGAGGGCTCTGGAGAGCATTATGATGAGTGAACTAATTCAGTCTCATAAGGACAAATATTGTGTGGGATTATTGTAGAAAAAGAAAAATAACTAGTAAAACATGTTTGAGGATCCAGGGAGCAGAGGGGAGAAGCAGAGGGGTAAGGATGGGTAGGGGGGAAATCAAGGGGGGCAAAATTTAATGGATGGAGAGAGAGGTGGGTAAAAGTAATTGGGAAAGGTCTAATGAGGATCTGGAGAGACAGGGCAATGGTAGGCATAGTTCAATGTTGATTAATTTTATAATATATAATAAACTCAAATGATTGCATGAAATATGTGAATGAAAGATAGTGTGAAACACAATACATACAAAATTTATAAGCAAACCAACATAAAATGAAAATGTTTAAAAAAGTAATAAAGAAAAAAACAAGATACTCCCAATAAAAAATAATGTTCAAGCATTAAACACTAATAATTGAAGATCATATGAGTTGTGGGATAATATCAACCATAAAAAAAAGAAGTGGTCATTACAAAGATGGAGGAGAAAGCAAAAACCAAAATAATACTTGTCATAGGAGACTCTAACTTTTGTGCTAGACCATGTAGAAACCAAAACAAAGGGGAAATATGTCAAAGTAAATGATCTGAACAAAAGACTTCAAACACAAAGCAAAATATTGTAATGGAATGTACAGAGAAGTAAAAATGGAGAATAAAAAAAGAAGAACTTGCTGTGCATTTCTCAAGCTGAGAGAACTGAAATTTTTAAACGCCAAGTCACAATATTAAAAGATGCCATGGACCGCTTTCCCAAAATGTTGCAAATAGAGATACCATTTGACCCAGAAATTGCACTACTGGGAATATACCCTAAAAAGACCGTAACCGACTTCCAAGCAGATATATGCACACCCATGTTCATCGCGGCTTTGTTCACAATATCAAGGGGTTGGAAAGAGCCTAAGTGTCTATCAACAAACGAATGGATAGAGAAACTGTGGTATATTCACACAATGGAAGACCATGCTACATTGAAAACAAGGAACTCATGCAATATTAGTCAAAATGGGTGACCCTGGAGGACATTATGATGAGTAAAATATCTCAGTCACGAAAAGACAAGTACTGCATAGTGCCACTGCTGTAGAATGGGACTGACATCAGGGTTGGGGTAAAACTGTTAAAAACTGGATAGATTATATATACTGCATTGAAACAGACGAGAGAGAGAACAGTTTAAAAGCAATATCTGATAGGGTATTATGATTATCACAGGAACTCAGAATTAAGGTTGCATAGTGGAGTGTATTCGCGGCAGCGGACAGGGAAAGGGTTGGGTGGATTGTATACCAATGAAGAAGTTTATCTTTTGCTTTTCAAAGAGTGGAACGAACTGGAGGTAAAGGGGTAGAGGAAAAAGTGCAACAATGAATAAATGGAAATCCAAAATCTCTGTAAATGTTCATTAAAATTAATAAAATATTTTTTTAAAAAAAAGATGCCATGGACAATATATTGAATGACCTATGAAGTATCAAAAAGAAGATGGAGGAAATACACAGAATCTCTGTACACAAGTAACCGACGAACCGAAAAAATTCAGTGGGTTCCATATAAGCAGGAGACAATAATAATGAAGCAAGAAGTGGAAGCTGCATTGAAAGCAAAAAATAAGGCCCTAGAAATCTATGAAATATCAACTGACTTGTTTCAATTAACAAGTACGGTCCTAGATGTGCTCACAAATCTATGGCAAAAATTTTGGAGGACAGCTGTCTGGATAACAATTTAGAAGAGGTCCATATTTGTTCCCATTCCCAAGAAAGGAGATCCAACTGAATGTGGAAACTATAAAACAATATCATTAATATCACATGCAAATGTAATTCTAAATGTCGTTTTAAATGCTGAACAGCATTTAAAAACTGCTAGAACAGTATAAAGATAGGGAACTGCCAGAAGTTCAAGCATGATTTAGAAGTTGTAGCACCAAGGATATTATTGCTGATATCAGATGGATCTTTGCTGAAAGTAAAAAATACCAGAAGAATGTTTATACTTTAATAACTATGGAAAGGCATTTGACTGTGTGAATCATAACAAGTTATGGCTAACATTTAAAAGAATACGCATCTCAGAGCACACAATAATGCTCATGTAAAACCTATATCTAGACCAGGAGGCTATTTTTCCAACAAAGGAAGGGAATACTACATGGTTTAAAATTGAGAAGCGAGGGTATCATTGTTGTGTTCTCTCTCCATACCTATTCAATCTGTATGGTGAACAAATTAATAGAAAAGCTGGACTCTATGAACAAAAAAGGGCATCAGGAGGGAGATAATCTGCATTATGCAGTTGACACAAACAAGTTGCAAATTTGACTATATAGATTGTAACAAATTATGGATACCATTGCCTATAGAGTCACGACGAGTTTAAAGTGAATTGAGTGAATCTAACAACCAAAATAACGAAAAATAGTGTTTTTTCATGAACTCATTGGCTATTTGCCCTTGACATTAGTCTCTTGACCCACCCCTTTCCCTGCTCCACAAGTATTCCCTTCTATTCCCAATTACTCCCTGCAACACCTATCACCTGCTACACGCCGCTTGATCTGACAGCTTATATCTCAAGTTTTATGGGTTTCTTTGCTCCAAATTTATCAAGATGTTGCCGATTTCTTAAGCTGTGACCAGTGTCCCTTGAGTTCGGGGGCCTGTGAGTCCGAATACAAAGCTCTAATGTTAGGGAAACCTTCTTTTTTTAAAAAAAATATGAAATTTTATTAATTTTCATGAACAATTTACAGAGATTTGGGGTTTCCATTCATTCATTGTTGCACTATTCTCTCTACCCCCCCCCCAGTTTGTTCCTCTTTATTTTTCCCGCTTGAAAATCTGTTTTAATTGTCCAATTGCCACAGTGCTTGTCAAAGCCAGTTCTGATTAATCTCCTTTGTCAGTGTGCCCTTCCCATTCCCTATCACTCCTCCCTGAGAGAGACTTCACCCTGATTCATAAGGAAAAGGGGTTGGCGTATTCCCTTAGCTACTTCCTGCTGAAAAGGGACATTGTAGGGAAACCTTATTTCATATGGTTCTGAAGAAAAGTCCTCTCCCTTTAATTTCTGCCCAGGTTTAACTTCTTGTGGTTTGGGCTTCTTCCCTTCAATTTACAGCACACTGCAGTCAAAATATTTTTCAAGGGAGGGTGTTCTGTCCTGTAATTTTGGTATGTAGTGGTTTTTTTTTCTGGCCTGAGGGCCCAAGAACTCAAGAGGGCACTTTGTTCCACATGCACACACTGAATGCAAAAGGTCATTGCAAAGAAATTGAGGAAGAAAAAACCGAAATGGAAGTCAGAAGAGACTCTGAATATTGCGCTGGAGTGCCCAGAAGCCAAAGCAGAAGGAAGAAATGAAGACATTTAAGAGCTGAGCAGGAGATTTCAAAAGGCTGTGTGACAAGACAAAGTACTATAATGAAATGTGCAAAGAGCTGGAGTCAGAAAATCAAAGAGGCCAAACTCATTCAGCATTTCTTAAGCTCAAGGAACTGAAGAGGAAGTTCAAGCCTCGAGTTGCAATACTTAAGGATGTTTTGGGCAGAATATTGAGTTATCCCGCAAGTATTAAAAGAAGATGGAAAGAGTATACAGAGTCATTATACCAAAAGGAATTGGCAGACAGAAGAATTTAATGAAACAACGCATACGCAAGAGCCTATGGTGATGAGGGAAGAAGTTCAGATTGCTTTGAAAGAATTGGCTAAGAATAAGATCTGAGGAATTGATGGTATAGCAATTGACATATTTCTACTAACAGATGGTGCCCTAGATGTGCTTACCAAGTTGTACCAAGAAATCTGGAGAAAAACCACTTGGCCAACTGACTGGAAGAGATCCATATTTGTTTCCATTCCAAAGAAAGGCGATCCCACAGAGTGTGGAAATTATTGAACAGTATCATTAATATTACATGCAAGCAAGATTTTTCTGAAGATTATCCAAAAATGACTGGAACAGCGTATCAACAAGAACTACCAGAAGTGCAGGTTGGATTTGGATGGGGCCTTGGTACTAGGGATATTGTAGTTAATGTTAGATGGATCTTGGCTGAAAGCAAGGACTACCAGAAGAATCTTTGTTTCATTGATTATGCAAAGGCATTTGACTGTGTTGATCATAACAAACTGTCGCTAACTCTGAGAAGAATAGGAATCCCAGAACATTTGATTGTGCTAATGCAAAACTTATGCTTGGACCAGGAGGTAGTCGTCAGAACAGAGCAAGGAAAAACTGCATGGTTCAAAATTGGGAAGGGTGTACGCCAGTGCTGTATCTTGTCTCCATACCTTGTCAAACTTTATGCAGAACAGATTATCCGGGAGGTTGGGCTCTATGAGGAGAAACATGGCATTTGGTTTGGAGGAAAACTCATCAACAATCTGCGTTACACAGACGACATAACCTTGCTTGCTGAAACTGAGGAGGACCCGAAGCACTTGCTGTGGAAGGTTAGGCACTGAAGTCTTCAGTATGGATTGAGACTCAATACCAAGAAAACAAAGATTCTCACCACTGGGCCTATTATCAGTATCATAATGGATGAAGAAATTGAAAGTGTTCAGTTTTGGTTTGCTTGGATCCACAGTCAACACTCTTGGCACCAGCAGCCAGGAAATTAAAAGACATATTGCTATGGGAATGTCTGCAGTTAGAAACCTCCCTAAAGTGCTGTAGTGTAAAGATGTCAGTCTGGAAACTAAGGTGCATCTGACACATGCCATGGTCTTCGCAATCATTTGCTATGTATCGGAGAGCTGGACAATGACTAGGAATGATAGAAGGAGAATTAATGCCTTTGAGCTATGGTGTTGAAGAAGAGTATTGAATAGACCATGGACTGCTAGGAAAACAAACAGGTTTGTCCTGGAGACAGTGAAGCCGGGCTGCTCCTTAGAGGCAAGGGTTCTGAAGCTTCATCTGACATACTTTGGACATATTGCAAGGAGGGAAAGTTGTTGGAGAGGGACTTCATGCTTGGGAGGGTGGAGGGACAGTACAGGAGAGGAAGACCCTCAATAAGATGGATTGATTCAGTGACTGGAGTAATGGGGGTAGGTGTGTCAGAGATGGTGAGATTGGCACAGGAGAGGGCAGAGTCTAGGGCTGTGTACATAGGGTCGCTATGAGTCACAGGTGACTAGATGGCACATAACAACAACAATTGGCTATTTACCTTATCTTCTGCTGAGATATGTCTATTTAAGTAATTTTCTCAGTTTTAATAGAGTTCTTTGCTTTTTTGTCCTTGATTTTTAAGAGTTCTTTATATATTCTGCATATTAAATCTTTATCAGATATATTATTTGCAAATAATTTACCTATCTGTACTCTTTGTACTTTCTTAATAATATCCTTTGATAAACAATGTTTTTCAAATGTGATGAAGCCCAACATATTCTTTCTTTAGTTGCTTTTGCTATGAGTTTGTACTGAGAAATAATTGTCAAATATAAGGTCAGTCGGATATTACCATAAATTGTATTTAACCCCTAAGAGTTTTACTTTTGATGAGGAAGGTGATGTCAGGACTAGAGGTAGACTCATCAACAACCTATGTTACTCAGATGCCACAATCTATTTGCTGAGACTGTGGAAGTTCTGAAGCACTTCTGCAGTGGGTCAAGGACTGTAGTCTTCAATATGGATTGAAGTTCAACATCAATAAGACAAAGATTCTTACCACTGGGATAATTGGCAGCACCATGATAGATGGGAAAGAGATTGAGGTTGTCAACAACAACTTGCTTGGCTCCATAGTCAACGCTCTTAGCATGAGTAGTAAGGAAATAAAAAAGACAAATTGCATTGGGAAAATCTGCTATCAGGGACCTCTCCAGATTGTTGAGAAGCAATGATATCAGCCTAGAGACTAAGATGCACCTGATCCAGGCCATTGTCTTTGCAATTACTTGCTATGCATTAGCTAGCTGGATGATGACTAAGGATGACAGAAGGAGAACTGATGCCTTCAGACTGTGGTGCTGGAGAAGAGTCTTAAACATAGCATGAACCACAAATAAAATAAATAGGTCTGCCCTGGAGAGGGTGAAACCAAGTTTTTCCAAAGAGGCTAGGATTTTAAAGCTCCATCTTACTTCAAAGGGAGTTTTTGTATCATATCTGAAGTAGAAATCCAATTTAACTTTTTTGCATATGGAAATCAAATAATTGTCATGTGTTTGTGGGTTTTTTTAATTTTATACTGATTTATTTACAAAGACTGAATATATTGATTAACACTTCATCCTCTAACTCATCCTTAGCAGAGGCATGTTTTGTTTTTTTAAGAAACTGCTTTCTCTTCATTAGCTTGACTTGGCATCCATGGTAAAATAAATTGGCTATAAATGTATTGGTTTGTTTCTGAACTATGAATTCAATTATTTTGATGTATATATTTATCCTTAATTTAAGACCACTGTGGTTTGATTGGCAACAGTTTTGAAAATATGTGTCCTCCATAGTTTCCCCTAGTATTTATCAAACTTATTTTATCTATTAAGGCACCCTTGCAATTCTTTTTAGAATTTAAAGATTTACTTTTCCATTTATTCAAAATACAAGTATTGAATAACTTTGGGTAGCATTTACATTTTCATATGATATTAAGTCTTTCTACTTAGAAGCATAGAGGGGGGGGACTGGAGGGGAGGGAAGGAGAGGGGAGGCGAGGTGAGGCGAGGCGAGGCGAAATATTTAGGCCTTTTAACTTTCATCCAGCAAAATTGTGTCGTTTTTATTGTTCAATTCTTTAAATGTCTTGCTTAAATTTTTACCAATTATTTTATTATTTTAGATTCTCTTCTATGCATATTTAATAATATACAGGTAAGCATCAGACCTGAAACCTTTCTACCGCAGGTGATCTTGCTTATATTTGAAATACTGGTGACAATTTTCAACATCACAATAATATTCAAGCCACCATTATGACAAACTGACAGATGAGAAGTGGCATTAATCATTAAGAAAGGCAGATCAAAACCACATGTAATACTAACTTCATAAAAAGTAGGATGTCTATTTAACACAATTATTAAAGGGAGGATATTTCATCTATCAGAGGAAGATTTACAGATTTGAAGATCAAGAGGACTATCAAACTAACTCACTTTTAATTATATTGACTATTAAGTGAGGGTGTTTACCACTTAAATTTGGGGGGAAAATGGTTTAAATTAGTACTGTTTTAAAAGACCCATTGGTAAATAAGGTCACTACTGTAGAGGATCTCTGGTGACTACTCCATAGTCTGAATGTTGTACTTCTCTGGAGGTTAGAAGCCACCTACCATTTCAAGGGAGAAAAATAGGCAGGCTCCTCCCATGCAGTTTACAGAATTTGAAACTAAACGGAAAGATATTGATGATTTGGAACTGACCATACAGCAATGAAAGAGCGTATGTATTATTAAAAGTGACAGCTTTAACTACAACTCTGAATTCTGCTTTGGTACATTTTGAGCTCTTCAGATGTCCTTCTCCAAAAACCAGTCTCCCCTGGTCATATGTCCAAAGTATGTGAGACTGAACTTCAAAATCCTAGCCTCCAAGGAGAAATTGGTTTCACTCTCTCCAGTAGAAACCTGTTTGTTTTCTTGATGGTCCATGGTATGTCCAAGACTTTTTTCCAGCACCACAGTATGAAGGTATCTATTATTCTGCCATCCTTATTCCTTGTCCAGCTTTCTTTTTTATTTGGAGAAAAATGGAAATTTATCACATTTATTTCAAAAAGCATTAATTAAAAGCTTAAATACTAAGAAAGACACAATATAAAAAGCATGCCTAATTTCGACAGATTGTGATCTAGAGTTTCCTTTTTTAAAAAAAATTATTATTAAATTTTATTAGTTTTAATGAACATTTACAGAGATTTGGGGTTTTCATTCATTCATTGTTACACTGGTGATCTAGAGTTTCTCATAAACATTCACGATTTCATTTTTCAGTTCTTCAAATTGATTATTCCATTGAAAAAACACTGCATTGGTTCTTTAAGCATGGGACTGTAAAAAAAATGTAGAGAACTGAGCCATCCAATGAGGAACTGATGAAGAAAATGAAGCTTTTTTTCATACTGACCAGGAAACATCAAAATACCATTCTCCTTGGGAGTGAGCTGTACTTTCTTCATTTACTTTCTTTTCAATTAAAACTTACTTCTTAATTGAAATTTTAACACTTTCCTTCTTTTTTATGTTGTCTGAAACCCATATAATAGCCAGTATGATAGCCACTCATGTTCTAAGAGATCAGCATACTTCCCAAAGCATCAGCATCCTCAAGAGAATCCGGACATATAGGAGGCGGGGGCGGAATTATTGGTAGTCCAGAAGGAAATGGAGGTAACCAGCGTGATAAGAAGGAAGGTGGTGGTGGTGATGGTGGTGGTAGTGGGCCATTAAATTTTAGGCCTGGCTTTCCTGGTCCTGGTCCTTGCATCAGGGTGGTGGAGGGAGAAAAGAGTTCCACGGAGCAGCTTTAGACTTAAAGTTACTTGATTTATTTCCAGGAGACCTGGAGGAGTTCTCACCGTCATCTGTTGAAATTTGACTTTCATTTTCATTCTCTTGAGCAATTTCCTGAACACTGTGGTCTACATTATTAGCTCCTCCAAATGTTGGGAAAAGTGGATCAGTCAGATTTTGTTCCTCTTTATTCCCATATCCAGTATAAACCACAATACAGGTTTCTCTCTTAAAATCAACTGATTCAATGGTAGCCGGGTAAATGCAGCCATCTTCTAACCAAATAGCACAACATTTATCCCCAACTTTCCACTGCTTCAATGGAGTGGTGGTATTCTTTTTTTGGTTCTTTTTCTTCTTAGTAGGTTTTCTTTCAGATGTACTTTTTAGTTTGTCTGAAGCTTCACAAATGCCACCATTCTTCAGAGCATGCTTAAATGAAGCCACAGCTTTTTCATAAGCTTTAATCAATGCTGTATCATGCCAAATGTCATAATCATCACTCTGGCCTGTGCCACGTGGGAACAGCACAGAATCACCCCGCTCCATCGGGCCTCCGCCACCTCTCTTTGCCATGGCGAGTACCTGTCCAGCTTTCTGATGCATATAGCAAATAATTGCAAAGACCATGACCTGGATTAGGTGCACCTTATTCTCTAGACGAACCTCATTGCTTTTCCGCACTCTGGAGTGGTCCCTGATAGCAGATTTTTCCCAGTGCAATTCGTCTTTTTATTTCCTGACTGCTGGTATTAAGAATATTGATTGTGTAGCCAAGCAGGCTGTATATGTTAACAACCTCAGTCTCTTCTTCATCTTTCACGGTGCTGCTATTTGGTCCAGTGGTGAGAATCTTTGTCTTCTTGATGTTGAGCTTCAATCTATATTGAAGACTACACAGCTTGATCTTCTGCAGCAGGTGCTTCAAGTCTTCTTCAGTTTCAGCAACGGAGGTTCTGTCATCTGCGTAATGGTTTTGATTTTGTTTTTAACATAAAACTGTGTTTTAATTCTATGATTTTATCGTGTCTGGAGCACAATAGGTTTTCATTATTTTAACAGATCTTGGTATCTTATTGGTTTATTACTAATTAAGACATTTGGCACACGCAGCAGTTTCTCAATGCGAACAAAAAATTAATATTGATCATATGCTGTTTTAAACATTTTTATATATGATGGAGACTTTAAAGAAAGTTTATAGAGCACTTGGATTTCCATTCATTCATTGCACATTTTCCTCCCTGCCTACCCCTTCTCCCAGTTCACTTTTCTCTTCGAAAAAAGTATTCTTTCATTGTTGATGAGTCTTGCTCCAATCCTGATGCCATAGTCTTCCTCATAACGGTCAGCTACCAGAATGATCAGTTCTGCATATAGATTGAAAACATATGGAGACATGATGTATCCCTGACGTACTCCTTTCCTGATTTTGAACCACGGAATGTTTTCACTGCTCTGTTGTGAGGACTGCTTCCTGGTCTAAGTACAGGTTTCACATAAGCACTATCAAGGGTTCTGAGATTCCAATTTTCCTCAAGCTTAGCCACAATTTGTTGTGATCTATACAGTCAAATGCCTTTGTATAGTCAATGAAATACAGATACACATTCCTCTAGTACTCCTTGCTTTCTTCCAAGATCCATCTGACATTGGCAGTAATGTCTCTAGGGCCATGACCTCTTCTAAATCCAGCTTGTATTTCTGGTAGTTCTCTGTCAATGTACTGTTGCAGTCTTTTCAGGATAATCAGATAATCTTCAGCAGGATTTTGCTAGGGTGTAATATTATTGATACTGTTCTATAATTTCCATACTCTGTCAGGTCACCTTTTTTTAAATAAGAATAAATATAATCTCTTCCAGTCAATTGGCCAGGTAATTGTCCACCAGATTTCGTGGCACAACTTGGTGGGCACATCCAGAGCAGCATCTGTTTGTTGAAATATGTCAATTGGTATTTCTGGAGCTTTATTTTTTCCAAGTCCTTCAGAGCAGCCTGAACTTCTTCCTTCATCACCTTTACCTCTTGATCATATGTAGTTTCTTGAAATTCTTCTTTGTCAGCTACTTGGTACAATGACTTTGTATACTCCCTCCATATTATTTTAATGCTTCCTGAATTATTCAATATTCTGTCCATAATGTCCTTAAGCATTACAACTCATAGCTTGTATTTGTTCTTTCGTTCCTTCAGCTTAAGAAATGCCAAAGGATTCTGGCCCTTTTGATTTTCTGACTCCAGCTCCTTGCACATTTCATTATAATATTTTGTCTTGTGAAATCTTCTATTCGGCTCCTTAACTTTCTTGTTTTCTTTCCTTTGCTTTGGCTTCTCAGTGTTCCAGTGCAAAATTCAGAGTTCCTTCTGACATCCATTTTGATCTTTTCTTCTTTTTGCTTCTTTGTAACAACTATTTGCATTCTTCATGAACAATATTCTTGATATTCCCACAACTTATCTCATCTTCATTCACTTGTGTTGAAGACCTCAAACCTTTTCCTGAGTTGGTTTTTAAATTCAGGGAGGATAGACTCAAGATCAAATTTTTATTCCCATGGATATGATTTAAACTTCTTTAGTTTTAATTTGAACTTGAATATGAATAGCTGCTTGTCTGTTCCACAATAAGAATCTGGTCTAGTTTTTACTGCTGATATTGAACTTCCCCAATGGTTCCTTCTGCAGATGTAATTAAACACAAATGTTTAATGTTTAATGTTTTCTTTATTTCATTGGAAATAGCTAGGAACTCTGTGTGTGTGTGTGTGTGTGTGTGTGTGTGTGTGTGTGTGTGTGTGTTTTCACTGAGATTCAAACTAAAGTTAGAGCATGCAATTTCCATCTTGTATAGTCTTTAAAAAGGGAGGAACCACTGTTGTAGAAAGTAACTGATATCAGGGTTGGGATAAGACTGAGAAAAACTGGACAGATTATGTATACTAAATTGAAACAGATAAGGGAGAGAACAGTTTAAAAGTGATAAATGATAGCATATTATGATTATCACAGGAATCCAGAATTAAGGTTGCATAGTGGAGTACATTTGGGGCAGGGGGCAGGGGTGGGGGCGGGGGGATTGTATACCAAAGAAGAAGTTTATCTTTCGCTTTGCAAAGA
>NW_006399793.1:8049946-8062405 GCF_000299155.1 Elephantulus edwardii | reverse complement strand
AAAATCCAAAATCTCTGTAAATGATCATTAAAATTAATATGATAAAATTTTAAGAAAAAGATTTGCATAACATTACTTTTTTTAAATTAAACTTGCTTGTAGTACATGAGAAAGAAACATGAATAGAGCATTATTTTTTCATGTATGAAACACTTAAAGGTTATATTAGAGCAACAAGTATGATAACTTAGTCTTACATTACTAGAAATAATGAAAATTTCCTTTATCAAAATTACTAAAATGTCTTATAACCTTTACAAGTAAGCATGATTTCAAATATAAAGATCTCCCTAGTTACTCTCAACATGACATATTTCAGAATGAAAACGTTACTCCTAAAAGAAGACAATAATGGTATAACACACTATCACTGACATCGGGACCTAGTGCCATCTTCAGAATCTCTTCTGACACCCATTTTGGTATTTTCCTCTTCTTCCTTCTTAGTAAAGACTTTTTTGCATTCTTCATGAATGGTATTCTTGATATCATTCATTAGTGTTCAAGGCCTTAAACCTATTCCTTAGTTTGTTTTTAAATTCATGGGAGATAGACTTAAAGTCAAATTTTGATTCCTGATTTAACCTTCTTTAGTTTTACTTTGCAATTGCATATGAGCAGTTGATAGTTTATTCCA
This sequence comes from Elephantulus edwardii, assembly GCF_000299155.1. Lineage (NCBI taxonomy): Eukaryota > Metazoa > Chordata > Mammalia > Macroscelidea > Macroscelididae > Elephantulus > Elephantulus edwardii. Next base: position 8,061,768 of record NW_006399793.1, on the reverse strand, counting down.
CAATCAGCAGTTTGTCTAGTTTTTACTGCAGGTATTGAACTTCTTCAACAGTTCCTTTCACAAATGTAATCAGTCTGATTGCTGTGCATACCATCAGGTGAAATCCATGTGTATACCCTGAGTTTATGTTTCTTATAAAAGGTATTTGCTGTGAATAAATCATTGATTGTACAAAATTCTATCATTCAATCCCCAGCTTCATTTCTGTCACCAAGTCCATATTTTCTGACTACTGATCCTTCTTCTTGATTCCCAACTTTTGCATTCTCATCATCCATTATTATTATTATAGCATCTTGGTTACATATTCGATTGATTTCTGACTGCAACAGTTTATAGAAATAATCTATTTCCTCCTCTTTGGCTGTGCCTTTAGGTGCATAAATTTAAATGATAGTGGTATTAACAGATCTTTCCTGTATGCATATGGATATTATCCTGTCACTAAAGATAGATTTCTATAGCAAACATAGATTTCTTTTCTGGAGAAAATTTAGATAGTCTAAGGACAACTATAGTTTGGGCCCTCAGGCCTGTTATCTTGGGAATAAAGATTGATTTGCTATTAGAGGTACAAACTAAATTGTCAGTTTGTTGATTTTGGGGAGAACATTGTTCTGATTGGTACAGAACTTGTCTATCAGTTTGCTGAACTGAGATAACTTGAGGGTTGCTGTGATGCTGAAAGTTATGCTATGGATGTATCCAATCTCACAAAGGTTACCATGGTGGACAGGTTTTAGTAGAGCTCCTGGATTAAGACAGACTAGGAAACAAGATTGGCCATCCACCTCTTAAATAACAGTCCTTCAAAAATTCTATGAATAATAGAGGAGCGCAGATAATTATAATATTAGTGGTAGAACCACTTGCTTGGAACTCAATTGAACTGAGAAAAAATAATGGCAAACATTCTTTAATAATTGGAACATGGAGTGTACATGATTGTTCAGAAAACTAGAAATTGTGAAAAATCAAATGCAATGCATGAAAACTGACATTTTAGGCATTTGTGAGATGACATGAGCTATTTTTAGTCACTTTGAATCAGATAATTACATGGTGTACTATACAGGAAATAGAAACAGAAGAAGAATGGTGTTGCATTCATAATAAAACATCAATTTCAAGTTCCATCCTGAAACACAATTTGTGAATGATAGGATATTATCCATACACATACAAGGAAAATCTGTTTATATAACTATTATTCAAATACACGCTCCTACATCTAGAACCCAAAAGGAATATATTAAAAATTGTTGCCAAATCTTCTAGTATGAAATTGATCAATATGCAATCAATGTATCTTAATGATAATCAGTGACTGGAAAGCAAAAGTTGGAAACAATGAAGTAGGAATGTTGTAGTTATTGTTATGTACTATTGAGTCACTTGCAACTCATAGCAACCTATATACAGCTCTGAATCCTGCCCTATCTAAACAACCTGTCTCTGACATACCTACCTCCATTCCTGCAATCATGGAGTAAAACCATTTCATTCAAAGTCTTCTTCTCTTGTACTATTTCTTCACCCAGTCATGATGTCCTTCCCCAAGGACTGGTCCCTGGAAACATATTGACACTATGTGAGATGGAGCTTCAAAATTCTTGTCTATAAGGAGCAGCCTGGTTTCACCCTCTCTAGGACTTGTTTGTTCTCTTAGCAGTCCATGTTATGTTCAAAACTTTCTGCCAGCAAAACAACTCAAAGGCATTGATTCTTCTTCTATTATCTTTAGTCATTGTACAGCCCTCGGAGGAATAGCAAGTAATTGTGAAGACCATGACTTGGATCAGGCACACCTTAGTCTCTAGAATGACGTCAATGCTCTTGAGAGGCCCCTGACAGCAGATTTCCCCAACACAATTAGTCTTTTGATTTCCTGGGTGATGGTATTAAGAGTGTTGATTGTGGAGCCAAACAAGCTGAAGCTATTACCAATCTACATCTCTTTTCTGTCACGATGCTCCTGATTGTTCCAGTGATGAGAATCTTTGTTTTCTTAACCCACATTGAAAGCTGAAGGCTGACTTTCTATAGCAAATGCCTTATATCTTCTTCACTTTCAGCAAGCTAGGTTGTGAAGAAGGAATGTTGTTGAGTACGATAGAGTCGGAACCAACCCATAGCTTACCCTCTAGTGGGTTTTCAGAGGCAGCTAATCGAAATGGAAGAGATTGCCTATTCTTCTCCCACAGAACGGTGGTTGACCTCAAACCAAAGTCTTTGGGATTACAGTGCAGCTTCTTGCCACTGGGATGGACACCAGAGCTCCCTGATAAGAAGGAATAGTAGCAGGAAAATAAGGGTTTGGTGACAGAAGATAGTCTGGAAATAGATCAAGTTGTGTATGTTTTGTTGTTTACAATCAAGTAGAAATCAACCCATAGATGACCCTCCAGGGACATTTCAAAGGCAGTTAATTGCACTGGAGGCGATTTCCCTTCTCCCTCAGAGCAACTGAAGGATTTGAACCTCGAGTCTTTAGGATCACAGTGTAGCTTTGTACCATTAGGCTACAAATGCCTGTTTTAAAATCACGAACAGTGACTTTACACATGTATCTCACCTGATGACTGTGTAGTTTGACCACATCTGTGAAAGGAATCTTTGGAGAAGCTCAATATCAGCAGTCAAACTAAGCCAGGGGCAGAGTGCAGTTAGACTATCAATTACTCGTGTGCAAATTCAAATTGAGGCCAAAGAAAATTTTAAAGTCTATAAGAATAAAAACATAATCTTAAATATTTTCGTCTGACTTTCAAAATCATCTTAAGAACAGGTTTCAGGCATTGAACACCGATGATCTAAGACCAGATAAATTGTAGGATGGTTCCAAGGAAATTATCCAAGAAAGAAAGAGGTTATTATTACAAAGAAAAAGGAGAAAGAAAAAGCCAAAATGAATGTCAGAAGAGACTCTAAAACTTGCACTAGAGCATCAAGAAACCAAAACAAAGGGAAAACATGCTGAAATAAGAGAGGTAAACAGATATCTCAAAGGATAACTTAATAAGACAGAGCAAAGTATTATAACAGAATGTGCGGAAAGCTGGAATTGGAGAATGAAAAGGGGAAGAACTTGCTCTGTATTACTCAATCTGAGAGGACTGAAAAACACATTTAAGCCTCAAGTCACAATATTTAAAGATGCTATTGGCAATATATTGAATGACCCAAAAGAAAATAGAGGGAGTCACTGTACCAAAAAGAACTGACTGAAATGAAAAAAAAAAAAATCAAGAAGGACCATATGAGTATACACCTCTCCAGAATTTGAACCATGCAGTGTTGCCCTGCTCTGTTCTGAGGACTGCTTCCTGGTCCAACTATAGTTTTGTATAAGCACAATCAAGTGTTCTGGGATTCCTATTCTTCTCAGAGTTAGTGACAGTTTGTAGTGATCTACACTGACAAATACCTTTGCATAGTCAATTAAACATAGATAGACATTCCTCTGGTACTCTCTGCTTTCAGCCAATATCCATCTAACGTTAACTATAATATCACTAGTACCATGGCCTTTTTCTAAACACAGCCTACACATCTGGCAATTCTCTGTTGATGTGCTGTTCCTGTCATTTTTGATCATTTTCAACAGGACCTTTGTTGCATATAATATAAATGATACTATTCAAGAATTTCCACATTCTGCCGGGTCATCTTTTTGGATTGGGGAAAAAATATGGATTTCTTCCATTCAGTTGGCCAGATGGTTGTCTTCCAGATTTCTTGGCACAAATTGGTGAGCATCTGTTTGTTAAAATATGTCAATTGGTGTGATATTGGTCTGGAGACTAAGGTACACCTGATCTAGGCCATGATCTTTGCAATTACTTGCTATGCATCAAAAAGCTGGACAATTTCTAGGGATGATACAAGAATTGATGTCTTTGAGTTGTGGTGCTGGAAAATATTGAATGTACCATGAACGGCCAGGAGAACAAATAGGTTTGTCCTAGAGAGGGTGACCACAAGCTGCTCCTTGAAGGCAAGAATTCTGAAGCTTCATTTGACATATTTTGGGCATTTTGCAAAAAGGGATGAGTCCTTGGAGATGGACATCATGCTTGGGAGAGTGAAGGGACAGAGCAAGGGAAGAAGACCCTGGATGAAATGGATTGACTTAGTGACTGGAGTAACGGGGGTGAGTGTGTTGAAGACAATGAGGTTACCTCAGCATAGAGCAGGATTCAGAGTTGTTGTACATAGGGTCACTAAGCGTCTCAAGGGACTTGGTGGCACTTAAAAACAACAACAACAATATAAGCAGGAGCCAATGGTCGTGAAAGAGGAAGCTGAAGCTGCATTGAAGGAATTGGCCAAAAATAAGGCCCTATGAATTGATAGGATAATGGATACAGCCCTGGATATGCTCACGCATCTATGCCAGGAAATTTAGAGGACAGTTGTCCCTCCAACAGTTTGGAAGAGGTCCATTTTGTTCCCATTTCCAAGAAAGGCAATCCAGTAAAAAGTAGAAACTATTAAACAGTATCATTAATATCACATGTGAGAAAAATACTGAAAATCATGGAAAAGCAACTAGAACAGTTCATAAGTCAAGTAGGATTTAGAAAAGGCATAGCACTATCAGAGGATGACATCAGATGGATCCTGAATGTAAAGAATACCAGAAGAATATCTGACTATGCTTTATTAACTATGTAAAGGCATTTTACTGTGTGGATCATAACAAACTATGGCTAACATTGAGAAGAAGAATAGGAATCCCAGAGCACTTAATTGTGCTCACAATGTACTTATATTCAAGTATACGTAATTCAAGAAGTTGTCATATGAACACAGCATGAGAACACGGTATGGATTAAAAGAAAGAAGGGAATGTTTCTAGGTTCTATTCTTTCTCCATACATAATGAATATGTATGCTGAGCTAGTTATTGGGTAAACTTGACTCAGTGAAGAATAATGTGGCATCAAGATTAGAGGAAGAACCATCAATAACCTGCTTTGTGCAGATGACAAAACCTTACTTACTAAAAGTGAAGCGGACTTGAAGTATTTGTTGCAGAACATCAAAGAATAACCCTTTAATATGGATTGCATCTCAACATCAAGAAAACAAAAATTCTTACTACTAGAATGATAAACAACATCATGATAGGTGAAAAAAAGATTGAAACTGTCAACAACTTTATCTTACTTGGATCCATAATCAACACTTTTGGGACCAATAGTCAAGAAGCCAGGAGACATATTGCACTGGGTTAGGTACCTCTCCTAATTACGGGATAATGATGATGGAATTATGATGTCAGTTTGAGGATTAAAGTGGGTCTGTTTTAAGCCATGGACTTTCTGATCATTTGCTGTGTATCTCAGAGCTGGACAATGAATATGACTGCAAGAAGAATTATTGATGCCTTTGAGCTATGGTGTTGGAAAAGAACTAAACATCCCATGGAGTGCCAAAGTGAAAACATTTCTTGGAGAAAGTACATCCAGAGTGTTCTTTGGAGATAAAGGTGACAAAACTTTGCCTCATATACTTCAGAGATGTTTCTAGGAGGGGATATTCCTTAGAAAGGAACATGATGTTCAGAAAGGCAGAAGATCTATTGGTAAGGAAAGGAATACCCTCAACCAGTTCAACTGACACAGTGACTGCCATGACAGGCTCCTGTGTGCCAGGAATAATGAGGATGGCACAAGATAGAACAGGGTTCAGATCTGTTGTTCATAGGGTCACTATGGGTCATACTCAACTTTCCAGCACCTAACACCCAATAATAACAAAGAAAAAATGAAAAATTTCAAGTTTGCTCTCAACAACTTCTATTCGTAATCTATTAAATCATTATTTTTTAATAATTAGTATGCACTAACTTGACAAATTACTATAGTTTCCATTGAACTTTTCAAGAGAAGTGTTATTATACTGACAAAAACAACAATATGAAGTAATTGATGCTTAGGAATTAAGTCAATCTGGTGAGATGTTCCTGAAAATCGAGCATGTATTAAAACAGAATCAATCAAAGTGCTTCATATATTTTTTAACTATTATGAGAAAACCAGATTGAGGTTAAAAATAATTTATAATTCTAATATTTTCCTTGTTATTTGCATGGAGATTCATTCATCAATAAATTACAGTCAAATGTGTTATGTTGCCTGTGGAAGGAAGTGTAGGCAATTAAATGGAAAGGAAGTAAAGGAAGAAGAGAAAAGGGAAGATGAAAAGGAAGGAACTGAATGTTGTAATGACATTATTTCCTCTAATCCTCATACGTATGCTGTAAATATTGTGCTATATTATTATTTTATTTTTAAGAGAGAGACACTTCAATTTTATTTCCCATGAAACTTTAAATGCATTAAAGAGAAACAGGTAATAAATCATGATTTTTTTAATGTATAGCACTCTTATAATGATACAGAGAAAAAAAAATAGTTTGAAACTGCTGCCTTTCCCAAGGTCAGTGTTTAATAAAAGTGGGAGTTAAGTCTAGACATTGTTGACTCTGAAGCCCATCCTCTTTTCCTCACTCCAAGAACAACTTCCTGACAATTTTTTTATGAATATAAAGCATACTTAAAATTGAGATCTGTCCAGTGCAGAAAGTTCAACTCTTTCCGATAAATCCTACATTAGGCAGTCAGTTGACCACTTGATGTGTGTCCAATGAGCCAACATTTTTTTTTCTCCTCAGACCACAGCAAGTGACAGAGAGATTTCTCACTTTCAAGGCAGCATCCATTAGCAAGCAACACTCTGGAAGCCCTAGTCCGCAAAAAACCACAATACAAAAAATGTGTGGAAGATAATGCACAGCAAGAGCATTGAATGTTTTACGTCCTGCTTTTTTTCTCCCTCTGGGCCATCACCCATTTTATTTATTATTTATATAATATCATAAATGTGTAGCTCTTCTAAAGGTGGTAAAATCTGTGCCACAAAGGTCATAGATTTAGTTGACTTCCTGTGAACAATTCTTCGATTCATTAACTTTTTATAAAACTAATCAATAAATAGTTTTGAGGGCCAGGTAGAGGGTAAAACCTATCAACTTTAAATGAATTGTTGAAAATTCACAAATACATAAGAAATGCATATTTAATATTTGGAATTTGGCTAAGATAATAAAGTTCAGCAGTTTTAAATACATATTAATTTTAAAGGTAAACTTGCAATTAAAAGAAAAGCAAAGGATGCCTGAATTTTACAGATTTTATTATTAGAGGCAAAATCATCAAACTGTTTATATTTTTCATTTGACCTAACTAAAACAGCGCACATTACTACAAAGCCTAATTTTAGCAATAGTTGCTAACAATAGATAAAGTGATTCCTTAGAAAGAATACTAAAATTTGAAGGAAAATATGGAGCATGTTGAATGTGCTACAAGCAGCATGTAATCAGTTTGGATGCAGGAGAGAGTGACAATGCTAATCTTACATTGCATGAGGCAATCACAAGAAAGCATGAAACATCTAAAGGGCCAGTAGTAGCTCTTATGTCCCTAGGAGGGACACCAACCCTAGAAGGGTGCAGTGGGTACACACTGAATCATCACTGACACTTAAAAATTGGATTAAAACTATTTATGTTCATGTTCTTGTGTTTTATTTCTTCATAGATATGACTAACATTGGTGCCACAAAGTGCAGTGACTCATAGCATCAATCCCCTTATCTCTGCAGACCTCATTCTACTTCAGTGCTAGCCAAGTAGAAGAATTCTCAACTTCCACAAGAACTTACTCAGTTATTGAGCAAAGTGCCTCACGTGCAGTCACCATGTCTAACAGTAAAGGCTTCACTAAATATATATCAGTGGAGATTCCAGTTAATTTCTAGACCTTTAAGGCTGACTGGAAAAAAGGGCCTGATGATAGTCTATTATGTTGTCAAACAGGGGGATGAAACAGGACAAGATAGTATTTCCTTTTATTGTGCATCAGTAGATCACCCTCATAGGGTACAAATTTGATGGTAACTCAAATCAACATATGTGATTGAAGATATTGTAAGTAGATTTAATTGTGCTAAAATATTAATTTGATAGCTTTAAATATAGCATGAATGCTCGCCATCAATGTTAAGGTACACAGTTCAAATCCACTATTTGCTCCACAAAAGAAAGAAGGACAATAAACTCCTACATAATTTATTAACTAGAGTATTAGCTACGTGTTGGTTCTGACTCAATGGTACTCAACAACAACGACAACAACTATTCCATTGATATCCTGTAAATTCCTGGAGATATTTTTTTTAATTTTCTAGTAGTTTATTTACAAAATTTTAATACTTTTTTAAGAAAAAATGATTTCAATTTCCCTTATCGCATCCCCATCAAATTGTACAAACCCATGATTAATCCCCCCAACCCCCTGCATATCCTCATCCATCTGCTCTCCCATCCTCTTGCAACACGTGTTGTTCTTGTCTGTTGCAAACATAGTATTCCATTGTGTGAATGTACCATAATTTCTCAATCCATTAGTTTGTGGTTGGACGTTTGGGCTGTTTCCATGTTCTTGCGATGGTAAATAATGCTGTTTATGAACATTGGTGTACAAGTCTCAGTTTGTGCCTCAGTTTTCATTTTCTCAGGGTATATTCCAAGCAGTGGAATAGCTGGATGATATGGAATTTCTAAGTTCAACTTTTTTGAGGACAAGCCAAACTGCCTTTAAGAATAATTGTACCACTTTACAATCCCACCAACAATGAATAAGAGTTCCTTTCTCACCACATCCTCTCCAACATCTATTATTTGCTGTCCTGTTAGACTTTGCCACTGTTACTGAAGTGAGATGGTGCCTCACTGTGGTTTTGATTTGCATCTCTCTTATCACCAGTAATTTGGAGCATTTCTTCATGTATCCGTTTGCCATTCAAATATCTTCCTCTGTGAAAATTCTTTCCATGTCTTTTGCCCATTTTTGTAATTGAGTTATCAGTCTTTTTCTTGTGGAGACCCAGGAATGTTTTATAAACTTTTGTCCTAAGACTCTTGAGTGAGATGGTATTACCAAATGTTTGTTCCCAGTCTGTAGGTTTTCTTTTAACTTTGTTGAAAAAAGGTTTCAATGCACACAGGGATTGAATCTTTAGAAGGTCCCATGCATCTATTTTATGCTCTTTAGATTGTGCATTTCTGGTTGTGTTTGTCAGTGTCCTTCTATCTTGGACTAGTGCTTCTAAGTTTGATCACAGTTTGTCTCTATGAGTATTATGGTTTTAGGCTTTACTCCCAGATCTCTGACACACCTTGAGTTTGCTGATGTCTGCACCTTAGCTGGAACCTCTCCTTCTAAAAATATTGACTCTTGTTCATATAGTACTTTCTGATTTTTCAGTGTCAAGCAATTTTTTTGATACAGTGATTCTGTGTAGAATTCTTTCCATTTCTAACAATGCTACCTGGATAAATAAACATATTATACATACTAACTCAGTATTTCAACTCGAGGCTTGAATCTGTTTTTCAGTTCTTTCACCTTTAGAAATGCTGAGTGAATTCTTCTCTTAATTATCTGACTCTTCTTACATTTCATTAAAATAGTTTACTTTGTCTTCACAAATTTCCCTTTGAAATCTTTGGTTCCACTCTTTTGCTTTGGCATCTCTTTCCTTTGTTTTGGTTCCTTGATGCTTTAATGCATTTTTTTAGCATTTTTAACATTCTTTCCCCCCCTTTCTTCTATGTCTTTGGAATGATCTTTTATTATCTTCATAGATAATATCCTTTATGTCATCCCAAAACTTCTCTGATCTTCAATAATTGGTATTCAGTGTGTCCAACATTTTCTTTCCATTACTTCTAAATTCAAGTGGCATAAACTCAAGGCCATACTTTGATTCTTGTCGATTGTTCTAATTTTTTTCAGCTTCATTTTAACTTGTTGTTGTTGTTGTTTGCCATCAATTCAAGTACAACTCATAGTTACCCTATAAACAAAAGATCTGAACCTAATCCTGGCCTGTGTCATCCTTACACTTCCTGACACATAAGAGCCCATTGCAGCAGTCACCATATCAATTCACTTGGTTGAGAGTCTGAGTCTCCTTTGCCAACCCTGTACTCTTCCCAATATCATGTCCCTCTCATCACAATATGTCCACATTATGTGAGGCAAAGCCTCATCATTCTTGCCTCCAAAGAGCACTTTGGCTGCACCCTCTCCAAGATATCTCTGTTTGTTTTCTTGGGATGTTCAGTGCTCTTCTCCAACACTATAGCTCAAAGATATCAATTCTTTTTATATCATCCTTATTCATTGTCCAGGCGTTGGATGCATAACTAATAATCAGAAAGACCATGGCCTGAATCAGACACACCTTAGTGCTCAAACTGATATCACTACTCCTCAATAATTTGGAAAGTTTCCTAACTTACACATGAGTAATTGATGGTCTGTTCCAGGCATACCTAGTAAATCTGTATGTATTTCTTCATACCTACTTTGTCTCTATGCTGAGCAAATAAAGACTCTGCAAAGAGAAATGTGGCTTCAAGATCAGATAAAGAGCAACTGATTCAGGGTATGTTCTTTTCAAACACTGTTACCCATTTAAGAGAGGAATATAGATGATATACAAATAACTGATCTCTTTGAATTATCATGTTGGAGAAGAGTAAAGAATAATTCATGGGATGCCAAAATAACAAATATATATGTTTTAGAAAAAGTGCAGCCAGAGTGCTCTTTGGAGATAAAGATAGCTGAGCTTTTCCTCTCATATTTGAGCATTTTGCTAAAAGAAACTATCGTGACTGAAAAGTTGTAGGTACAATGAAAGAGAGGAAGACCATCATCCAGGATATCATTGATTCTGTTAGACGGATCTTGGTGGAAAGCAGAGAAGGATGTTTATTTGTGTTATATTAACTATGCAAAGACATTTGGTTTTGTGGAAAACATTAGAAGAATGAAAATCCTAGAAAATCTCTTGTGCTTAGGTTAAATCTGTACCTAGACTAAGCTGTTTTAAATCAGAGCAAGGGAACTCTGTATGGTTCAAAATCAAGAAAGATATGTATCAGGCTTGTACCTTTTCTCCATACCCATCCAATCTATATGCTGAACAAATCATTTAAGAAGCTGGGCTTTTAGAAGACAATGCAGACTTCAAGATCAGAGGAACACTTAAACAAAATCAATCAACAACTTGTTAATTGATAACTTTTCTATCTAACTTGCTACCATTTATCACATTTTATAGAAAAATTCTCCGTAATTTACCACTGACTATGCTTAGGAAGCACTAATGACCTAGTTACAAGAAGCTATGCTGCAATCTCAAAATCAAGTGGTTCTAATCTACCAGCTGCTCTGGAGGAGAAGGATGGGCAATCTCCTCCCACACAAGTAAATGCCTCTGAAAACCCACCAGAAGGTCAGCTATGGGTTGGTTCTGACTCAAACTTACCCAACAACAACAACAACTTTCTTGTTGTTATATAGCATCAGGTCTACTACAACTCATAGTGACCATATGTACAACAGCTCTGAACCCTAGACTATCCTGATCCAATCTCACTGTCTCTAACACACCTACCCTAATTACTCCAGTTTTTGTGTCAATTCATCTCATGCAGGGTCTTCCCCTCCCGCATTATCCCTCCACTCTTCCAAGTAAGCATGATACCCTTCTCCAAAGCCAGATCCTCCCTGGCTACATGGCCAAAGTACGTGGGCCAGAGTCTCAAAATCTTTGCCTTCTAGGAGCAGTCCAGTTTCACCCTCTCTAGGATAGACATATTTGCTCACTTTGCAGTCTGTCATATGTTCAATAGTCTTCGCCAGCACCACAGTTCAAAGGCATTAAGTTGTCTTCTG
>NW_006399793.1:8036632-8046481 GCF_000299155.1 Elephantulus edwardii | reverse complement strand
TTATTTCAACAAACTGAAGCTTCCCTGGAACTGCTCACAAAGTTGTGCCAAGAAATCTGGAGGACAATGTCTTGGCCAAATGACCGGAAGAGGTCCATATTAATTCCCATTTTAAAAAAATTACCCAACAGAATGGGAAAATTATTGAACAATATCGCTAATATCATACACCAGGACAACCCTGCTGAAGATCACCCAGAAACAACTTGAACAGTCCATTGACAGAGAACTACCAGAAAAACAAACTAGGTTAAGAAGAGACCTTGGGATAAGTGACATTATTGCCAATGTTAGATATATCTTGGCAGAAAGCAAAGAGCATCAGAGGAATGTCTATCTGTGTTTCAATGACTATACAAAATCATTTGACTGTGTGGATAACAACAAATTGTGGCTAACCTTGAGGAAAATGGGAATCCCGAACACTTGATCTCCAGCATACTTATGAAAAATCTATACTTGGATCAAGAAGCAGTACTCAGAACAGAGCAGGGAAACACTGCAGGGTTCAAAATCAGGAAAGAAGTGCATCAGGGATGCATCCTGTCTTCGTACCTTTTTGATCTTTATGCAGAATAGATCATTCAGAAAGTAGAGCTTTATGAGGAGGAATATGTCATCAGAATTGGAGGTAGATCCATCAACAACCTATGATATGCAGATGGCTCAACCTTGCTTGCTGAAACTTAAGAAGACCTGAAGCACTTGATACAGAAGGTCAAGGACTGCATTCTTTAATACAGATTGAAGCTCAACACCAAGAAGACAAAGATTCTCAACACTGGGCCAATTTAAAGCACCATGGTAGATGGATAAGTGATTGAGATTGTTAAGAGTTACAACTTGCTTGGTTCCAAAAGCAACACTCTTAACATCAGCAGTCAGGAAACAAAAAGACAAATTGCACTGGGAGAATCTTCTGTCAGGGCCCTCTCCAGAGTGCTGGAAAACACCAATGTTAGTTTAGAGACTAAGGTGTACCTAACCCAATCCATGGTCTTCACAATTACTTGGTATGCTTCAGAAAGTTGGACAATGACTAAGCGTGACAGAAGAAGTATTGATGCCTTCAAATTGTGGTACTGGAGAGTCTGGAATATATGGTATCGTGGACTTCCAAGAAAGAAAATAGGTCTGTTCTGAAGAGGGTGAGATGAAGTTTCTCCTTGGAGGCTAAAATTTTGAAGCCTAATCTCACATATTTTGGGTACGTGGCCCAGAAAGACTGGTTCTTGGAGAAATATTTCATGCTCAGAAGGGTGGATGGACTTCGCAGGAGAGGGAGACAGACACCGGATGAGATAGATTGATACAGTAACTGGCGTGATGGGGTTTGGTGTGTTAGAATTAACGAGACTGGCTCAGGATAGGGAAGGGTTCAGAGGTGCTGGACATAGGGTTGCTGTACTTCACAGGCAACTCAACCAATAATATTCTATTACAGTTTTGGAAGCAGGAGTGGTATTCACTTCCTAAGCAACTTGCCTCCAGAAACTATATGAACTTTGATAAATGTCAATAGTTCTAGAGGGGCTTCAGGCCTTTTGTTAATAGGGTCGCTATGAGTTGTGCTTGACTCAAAGGCAATTAACAACAACCACCACATCTGAAATTCAAGCAGAACTTTAATTAATTTGTTTTAATTGTTAAATTTTTTTTTAATTGTTAAAACTTAAAACAATGAGTTTGAGACACTGTTAGACACTTAAGTAGAAACATTGATGGTCAGTTGAAGATAATATGAAGGAGCTGTGGATATGTATCAAAGTTGGAAATCCAAATGACTTTTAGGAGTTTGAATGAGAGATTGAGCAAAGGCAAAATGAGAGAACAAGGTTGAAGACTGACATCTGGAGTACTCCAATATCAAGAGTTTCAGAGAATAAGAAAAAAAAAATAGTAAGAGGAAATGGAGAGTTGCTAGTGATATGGGAGGAAAATCAGGAGAATGTAAAATATGAAAATACAGTGGAAAAGAGTGTATGTATAAACATTGATAAAATATTCTCCATAGATCAAGTAAAGTGTGGACCATAATTGACCATTGGATTCAGTTATGTGGACATCACTGGTAGCAACTGAAAGAGCAACTTTTCTGTGGATTAGTCGGGGTAAAAGACTAATTAAAGCACTATATCTCAATCCATTCTATGTGGTTGGACATGTGTGCTGTTTCCATATTCTTGTGATGTTGACTAATACTGCTATAAACATTGGTGTACAAATCTGTCTGTGCCTCAGTTCTCATTTTCTCTAAAAATTATGGTATTCACACAATGGAATACCACACAGCATGCAGGAGCAATCATTTTGTAAATTATTACCTAACTTGGGAGAGACTGGAGAGCATTATGCGCAGGGAACTAACTCTGTCCCATAAAAATAAATACTGTATAAAACCATTATTGTAGAAGGAGTATGAGGATCCAAGGGGGGGTAGAAGCAGAGGGGAAAGGATGTGCTGGGGGGAGGGGGACATTAATAATGAATCACAAAATTTGATGTTAGGGAGGGGGAGGTAAATGGGAAGGAACTGGTGTGAAAAACAATTTATTAGAATTTTGTGAATAAACTAGTATAATAAGGAAATCAGGATTGGTGGAATATCTGTCAACAGTCTGTGTACTGCAGATGACACAACCCTGCTTGCTGAAACTGAGGAGGACCTGAGGTGTTTGCTGCAGAGGGTCAAGGACTACAGCCTTCAGTATGGATTGAGTCTCAATGTCAAGAAGGCAAAGACTCTCACCACTGGAAAAAATGGCAGCATCAGGATGAATGGTGAAGAGAGTGAGATTGTTCACAGGTTTAGTCTGCTTGGCTCCACAATCAACACTCTTGACACCAGTAGCCAGGAAATTAAAAGATGTATTGCAATGGGAAAGTCTGCTATTAGGAACCTTTCTAAGTACTGAAGAGCAGTGATGTCTCTCTGGGGACTAAGGTGTGTCTAATACAGACTATGGTCTTTGCAATCACTTGTTATGTGTCAGAGAGCTGGACAATGACTAGGGAGGATAGAAGCAGAATTGATGCATTTGAGCTTTTGTATTGGAGAAGAGAACTGAGGGTACCATGGACTGCTAGGAAAACAAACAGATTCATCCTTTAGAGGATTAAATCGGGCTGTTCCTTGGAGGCAAGGATTCTGAAGCTTCATCTGGCATACTTTGGTCATGTTGTAAGGAGAGACCGGTCCTTGGAGAAGGACATCATGCTTGGGAGGGTGGAGGGACAGCGCAGGAAGGGAAGACCCTCTGTGAGGTGGATTGATTTGGTGACTGGGGTAATCAGGATGAGTGTGTCGGAGACAACGAGATTGGCACAAAACAGAACAGGGTTTAGGGCTGTTCTACTTAGGGTCGCTATGAGTTGCAAGCGACTCGATGGCTCATAACAACAACAATAAGGGGAAAAATTAAAAAGAAAGTCTAATTAAAATAGGCCTCAGCATAAAAAAGACTAAAGATACGGTATGTCGCCAACACTTGGAATCCAATTCCTAAACCACATGCCTCTGGAAACTCTATGAACTTTGATAAATGCCTATAGTTTATAGAAAGGCTTCAGGCCTTTTGTTCATAGGATCACCAGGAGTCATGCTCGACTCCACGGCAATCAACAACAATTACGTGGAAGGAGGAATAAAACTCAAGTAAAACATAGTATGAATTTTTTTATTTTTTTATTAATTTCCATTCATTCATTCTTGCACTTTTCTCCCTGCCCACCCCTCGCCCACTCCAATTCACTTTTCCCCTTGAAAAGTAAAAGAAAAATTCCTTCATTGCTATACAATCCCCCAGGGCCTGAGCTGCCCTGAGTACACTCCACTATGCAACCTTCATTCTGGACTCTTGTCGTAACCATAATACCCAATTATATATCGCTTCTAAACTTTTTTCTCCCTTATCTGTTTCAACGCAGTATATATAATTTATCCAATTTTTCTCAGTCTCTCCCCAACCCTGATGTAAGTCCCGTTCTACAACAGTGTCACTATGCAGTATTTGTCACTTTGTGACTGAGATATTTCACTCAGCTTAATGTCCTCCAGAGTCACCCATTTTGAATAATATTACATGAGTCCCTTGTTCTTCAATGACGCATAGTATTCCAATGAATGTTGATATGTTGGTAATTGTGAGGATGTCATAGGATAGGGCCAGGTTTTGATGTATTGTTCATAATGATGCTACGAGTCGAGTCATCCTCTACTCAACAGTGTTATTGTTATATAATAATAAAACAACTAAACAATCTCTTAACTTCAAGGACAATGATTACTTGAACATACTTACATTTTTAAAAGAATAACAAAATCTTGGAACCAAATCTCAGGCAATCAGTAGCTGGGAGAATTAATCCCAAATCTTGATGTTTAAAAGTTCCCCACATAAATTTCCGACCAATGAAACCTTGAGAATCTGTATATCTGTGTTCACTCCCTTAGGTGAATAAGGACTTCCTGCCTATTTAAAAGCAGGTGATTTGAATCCTCCAACAGCTTTGCAGGAGAAAGATGGGAACACTCCTTCTACGCAATTTATAGCCTGTAACAATGACTGACTGGTGGGTCATCTGGGAGTTGGTTCTGGCTCAACAGCAATGAAAGAGTTCTGTTATTTTTTTTTTTATTTTTTACTATAAAGACTTGTTAGAGGAGGCATGTGTTTTTTTTGGCATCAAACAATTAGAATGGTCCCTCAGACTCCAGCACTAATAAGTTACATTTCTAATAGTCTTAATAATTTGCAAACCCTACAAATAGTTCTTTCTAAATTCAGTTTCTTAACATCCTGCATTTCATAAGAGAATCATTCTGTAGCCTTAAAAATTACAGTGTCAATTCTTGAGGTGTTTTAGTATTTTTCTAAAATCCCCCTTGCCTTTTATTATGCAGTCACTAAGTGCTTGAAATCTAATAGAGCCAAGTTAATTTTGATGGTTGTCTTAAACATACATATAATATAATGACAGTTTTACTACTTAAAGACTATCATTTTTAGTAAAAAAAAACAGCAGGGAAATATGCATTGAGCCAAATGGTGATGAAAATGGGCAATTAACCTTATTTGGGGATAATTAATATAGAATGTATTTTCTTCCTCCTGAAAAGAAGAGGAGTGGCAAGACAAATTGTATTTCAAACGTCCCTTGATAGTTCAAAAGATATAAGAACTTGCTGATAAGTCATGGTCACTTGCTTGTGGCTAACATTAGTAGTGCTAAATCACAATTAGATTTAATACATATAATCAGATTGGAGGAGTCTCTGGTGACCTACAATAAAGACGTTCTCAGCAAGATCTTATAAAAAGATTTCTCTTATGATACCCTAGTCATATTGTGTATGAGTCAATTTCAAATGCTATATAGCTTCTTCAAGTAAACTAATATTTAGCAAATGATCTGAGATTTCCAAAGGTGACATAGCTTGTTCATTTTCAAAGACGCTACTTTCATTTTCTGAGGAAAACATTCTCTAAAGCACATCAAATCTCCAGTGTGATTCTTTAAGATTATGAATATTGATGTGTTCCATAAAATTAACCAAACTTCACTCTCCAAGGTCAATGGCTCCTTATAAGATGATCTCAAAAGTTTTACATTTAAGTATTAAAACAGAATTACTAAGAAAGTTCAAGAAGAAAGGAAAACATTATTTCATAGTAAAAATTCTAGCTTTCCAGATTAGTTGAAAAAAGTTATACAGCAAGCCATGTAACATAACAAAGAAAACAAACAATATTTTGTGAACTTTTATGAATCTCAAGTAGTATTGTTCAACAAGGACTTGCTTCTTGTTGTTATGTGCCATTGAGTCACCTGAAATTCATAGCAATTCTATATACAACAGCTCTAAAGCCTGCCCTGTTGTGAGCAAGTCTCACTGACTCTGACACCCCCACTCCCATTGCCCCAGTTACTGTATCAATCCAGCTTATCTGGGGTTTTCCTTTCCTGCACTGTCCCACCACCCTTTAAGCATTATGTTCTTCTCCATGGACCAGTCCCTCCAGGTCACGTGCCCAAATTTATATTAAAATACAGTTTTTTAAACAAACCGTATTGTGCCACCTTAACATCACTGTACCTAAAGAAATCTCATATGATTCTCAAACTCCTTCTATTCTCTCCATGCAGTATGATTATAGTTTTCAGTCGCTTTGGAAGAAAATATCCACAGTCTTTTTTATGTGCCATCAAGTAATCTGCAACTAATAGCAACTCTAAATACATTAGCTCTGAAAGTTGCCCTTCAGTGCACCAATCTCATCATCTGTGACAGACCTGCTCTCATTGCTCCAGTCACTGAGTCAATCCATCTTATTTTGGGTTGGTCTCTCCTGTGCTGTCCCTCTACCCTTCCAAGTATGATATCCCTTTTCAAGGACTGGTCCCTCCTGGCCATGTACCCAAAGTACATGAGATAGAGCCTCAAAAACCTTGCCTCCAGGAAGCAAATTGGAGTTGCTACCAGTTTCTACCACTAATAAAACCACTTATTCTTTCATTATAATATTTATTACCATAGACTTGTAATTCATATACCATTTTTCCTGGTTAAGTTTCTGGATTTTGTAAGGAAGATCAATTTCTATATGGACAGATCCCACCATGGCTTTACTTTGGTTTACAGAGAAATTCACTCAAGTTCTCCCCTTTTTCTTTTTTAAATTAATCTTAATAAAAGTTTACAGAGACTTAGGGTTTCCATTCATCACTGGTGCACTTTCCCCCTACCCATCTCCTCCCCCCCCAAATACACTCTATTCCTTGAAAAGAAAAAGAAAAACTCTCATCATTATGCAATCCCTCCCCCTAAGTCCACTCCACTATGGAACTTTCACTCTGAACTTCTATAATGATGAGAATACCCAATCATATGGCCCTTTTAAACAGTTCTCTCCCTCATCTGTTTCAATGTAATATACATCATTCCTTGCCCCCTTTTCTGTCTTCCCCTAACCCTGATGTCAGTCCCATTTTACAAGAGTGGACCAATGCAATATTTGTACTTTTGTGACTGAGATATTTCATTCAGCATAATTTTCTCCAGAGTCACTCATTTTGTGTAATATTTCATGAGTTCCTTGCTTTTCAATGCTGCATAATATTCCATTGTGTGAATATACCACAGCTTATCTAGCCATTCATTTGCTGATGGGCACTTGAGCTGTTTCCAGCTCTTTGCTATTGCAAACAAAACCAGAATAAACTTGGATGTGTGTATATCAGCTTGAGTGGCAGTTATGGTTTCTTTAGGGTAAATTCCATGTAGTGGAATTGCTGGGTCAAATGGTATTTCTATTTGCAAATATTTGAGAGAGCGCCATACAGCCTTCTGTAGTGGTTGCACCAATTTACACTCCCACCTACAGTGAATAAAGGTTCCAGTTTCTCCACAACCACACCAGCATTTGTTGCTTGCTGTTCTGTTGAATTTTGCTATTCTGACTGGGGTGAGATGATATCTCATAGTTGTTTTAATTTGCATTCTCTTAGAGTTAGGGATTTTAAACATTTCTTCGTTTGTTTTTGTTTGCCATCTGAATGTCTTCTTTGGTGAAGTGTCTGTTCATATCTGGTGCCATTTTTAAATTGGGTTATTTATCTTTATTTTGTTGTGGTGTTCAAACATGTTCAATTCCATCCCAATACAAATACCAGTTCCATTCTTCAATGAGATGGAAAAGGCAATCTCCAATTTCATTTGGAATGGAAAGAGACCCAAAATAAGCGAAGCACTCCATAAAAAAGAGAAAAATGGTAGGAGGCATCTCACTCCTTGATTTCAAATTCTACTACGTTGCTGTGTGGTGGTCAAGACAGCATGGTACTGGTACAATGACAAACACGTAGATCAATGGAATAGAGTTGAGAATCCAGAAATCAGCCAATCTACCTATGATCAACTAATTTTTTACAAGGAGATGAAATCAGTTAAGTGTGGAAACGACTGCTTTTTTAACAAATTGTGCTGACAAAATTGGAAAACTATCTGCGGAAAACTCAAGCAAGATACACACCTCACTCCATACACAAAAACCAATTCAAAGTGGATTATGGACCTAGGACTAAAAGCAAGGACTATACACTTTATTAAAGAAAATCTTGGAAGAACTCTAAAAGGCCTAATCCACAACATAAACAGTCTTCTAAGCACCCTGGAAAATCTACAACCAGGAGAACATATAGATGAATGGGACCTTCTAAGAATCAAATCTCTATGCACATCCAAAAACTTCTCTAACAGGTTAAAAAGGGAAGCCACAGATTGGGGAAAAATATTTGGCAATGACATGTCAGACAAGGGCCTTATATCTAGAATTTACAAGTATTCCCTTCTTTTAAATAGGAAGCTTCTGCACTTCTTCTCTCCTTATTCTTGCAAATTAAGAAATAGCTGAACTTCTTATGAGGCATATCTCCTGAATTCCATCAACAACAACAACATCATCATGTTTATCTTCCCTGGCCTCTCCTTCACAAGAGTACTGAATAATAATCCCATGCACTGATGAAGGAACAAACAATTCTGTCATGGAGGAATTACAACCAAGAGTTCCTTAGGGTCATACATGGAGTCGTGGGCATATTGTCAGTTGTGTCCAGTCCTTGTAAAACAGATGGTCAAAGAAATAAAGATCCTCAGCAAAATGTATTCACACAGTGAGTGTAACAATGGTTTTAAGCACGTAAGAAACCACGAGTATGGTATAAGTTAGGTCAAGTTTCTAATATGTTGTTTGTAGGATAACTATAAATGGAAGTCAACTCAATAGCACCTAACAATAACAACCACTATGACAAAAAGTTTGTGAAGAAAATGAATCACAAACTGAGTAAAATATTTGCCCTCATTCTAGAAGTATATTTATTTGTCACTAGGTGGGTAAGTATATTTATCACACAAAAGTATTTGACTTTACAGACAGTAAAAATTGTGCATAACATTGTGAAGCCTGAAAATTCCAAAACATGTAATTGTGCTGTGAAGAACCTGTACATAGACCAAGAGGAAGTCCCTGGAATTGAAAAAGGGGATATTGCATAATTTGACACTAGGACAAATATGTGTCAGACTTGTATATATTATCACAATCATTCTATCTGTATGCTGAAAAAATAATACAAGAAGCTATCAAAATTTTGATTCCCTAAATGTCTTCTCAAGGATTTCTAATTTTGTAATTTCTGACTTTTATCCTCTACTAATAATAGGACTGACCTAGAAGAATTTCATGAAATAACATATGAGGAAGAGTCTGTGGTGATGAATGAGGAAGTTCAAGTTGCTCTGAAGGAATTGGCAAAAAACAAGGCTCCAGTAGTTGATGGCATACCAACTGATATATTTCAACAAACAGATACTGCCTTTATGTGCTCACTAAGTTGTGCCAAGAAACCTGGAAGACAGCCAGCTGGCCAACTGACTGAAAAGATTGATACTTGTTCCCAATCGAAAGAAAGGTGATCCAACAGTGTAGAAATTATCATACAAAATCATTAATATCACATATAAGCAGAGTCTGCAAAATATTATCCAAAAATGATTGGAGCAATATGTCAACAGATAACTGCCAGATATGCAGGCTGGATTTAGAAGAGGTCATGGTACTAGAGATATTATAGCTAGTGTTAGATGGATCTTGGCAGAAAGCAGAGAATACCAGAAGAATGTCTATTTGTGCTTCATTGACTATGCAAAGTCTGTGTGGATCACAAAAAGCTGTGAATGACTCCGAGAAGAATGGGAATCCCAGACATTTGATTATGCTTATGCAAAACCAATACTTGGACCAAGAGGCAGTCAGCAGAACAGAGCAGGGAGACACTACATGG
>NW_006399793.1:8025692-8036265 GCF_000299155.1 Elephantulus edwardii | reverse complement strand
CAACACTCTTGGTAACAGCAGCCAGGAAATCAGGAGACAAATTGCATTGGGAAAGTCGGCTGTGAGGGACCTCCCAAGAGTACTGAAGAGCCACAACATCAGGCTGGAGACAGGTGCGCCTGATCCAGGCTATAGTCTTCATAATTAGTGCTATGCATTGGAGATTTGGACAGTGAATAGGGATGATAGAAAGAGAAGTGATTCCTTTGAGCTGTGGTGCTAAAGAAGAGTGTTGAATATACCATTGACTGTTAGGAGAACAAACAGGTTTGTTCTGGAGAAGGTGAAGCCAGAATGCTCCCTGGAGTCAAGAATTTTGAACCTTCGTCTGACATACTTTGGGCATGCTGCGAGAAAGGGCTGGTCCTTGGAGAGGGACATCATGTTTGGCAGAGTGGAGGGGCGGTGAAGGAGAGGAAGACTTTTGATGAGATGGATCGATTGTATGACTGGGGTGGTGGGAACGAGTCTGTTTGAGACAGCGAGGTTGGCACAGGATAGAGTGGCATTTAGGGCTCTTGTACATTAGGTCGCTATGAGTCACAAGTGACTCGATGGCACATCACAACAACAACTGATGATAGGGGTGAGCACTAATGAACAAAGATCAGATGAGTGGTGGGAAGATATCAAGAGTATAGTTAATGAAGAATGCAAAATGTCAATACTAAGAAGGAAGAAGGAAAAAAACAAGATGGATGTCTGAAGAAAGAGAGTCTGGATATTGCACTAGAGCGCTGAGAAACCAAAGGAAAGGGAAGAAATCAAGAAGTTAAGGGGTTGAAGATTTCAAAGGACAGCTTGAGAAAACAAGGTAAAATATTATAATAAAATGTGCAAGGAGCTGGAGTCGGAAAATCAAAGAGCCGAACTCACTCAGCATTTTTTACGCTGAAAGAACTAAAGAAAAATTCAAGCCACGAGTTGCAATGCTTAAGGATGCTATGGGCAGGATATTGAATGATTCAAGAAGCATTAAAAGCAGATGAAAGGAGTATACAAAGTCATTGTACCAAAAAGAATTGGCTGACACAATTTCAAGGAACCACATATGATCAAGAGGCAATGATGATGAAGGATGAAGTTCAAATTGCTCTGAAATACTTGGCATAAAATAAAGCACCAGGCATTAGTGGAATAACAATTGAAGTATTTCAACAAAAAGTACTGATCTGGATATGCTCAACAAGTTGTGCCAAGAAATCTGAAGGACAACTGCTTGACCAACTATCAGGAAGAGATCCATATTTATTCCCATTAAAAACCAAACCAAGCCAAAACAAAACAAAACAAAAACACAGGTGACCTGACAGAGTGTGGAAATTATTGAATAATATCAATAATATTCCAAACTAGAAAAATCCTGCTGAAGATTACCCAGAAACTATTGGAACAGTACATTGACAGAGAACTACCAGAAATATAAACTGGGTTTAGAAGA
This sequence comes from Elephantulus edwardii, assembly GCF_000299155.1. NCBI lineage: Eukaryota > Metazoa > Chordata > Mammalia > Macroscelidea > Macroscelididae > Elephantulus > Elephantulus edwardii. The sequence goes on along the minus strand of NW_006399793.1, from coordinate 8,034,824 downwards.
GGTCATGCCACTGGAGACAATATTGCCAATGTCAGATGGATCTTGGCAGAAAGCAGAGAGTACCAGAAGTATATCTATCTGTGTCTCATTGACCATGCACAGGCATTTGATTATGTGGATCACAATAAATTGTGGCTAATGTTGGGGAAAATGGAATCCCAGAACACTCGATTATGTTTATGTGAAACCTATACTTGGACCAGGAAGTAATCATCAGAACAGAGCAAGGAAATACTGCATGGTTCAAAATTAGGAAAGAAGTGCATCGGGGTACATCCTGTCACCATACCTTTTCAATCTGTATGCAAAACAGATAATTCTGGAAGCGGGGCTTTATGAGGAAGAATGTGGCATCAAGATTGGAGGAAGACCCATCAACAACCTACGATATGCAGATGACACAACTGCTTGCTAGCTGAAACTAAAGATGACCTGAAGCACTTGCTACAGAAGGTCAAGAACTGTAATCTTCAATATGAGCTGAAGCATAATATCAAGAAAACAAAGATTCTTATCATGGGTCCAATTGGCAGCACCATAATAGATGGAGAAGATATTGAGGTTGTTAACAATTTTAGCTTGCTCAGCTCCACAATCAACACTCTTAGCACTCGTAGTCAAGAAATTAAAAGACAAATTACATTGGAAAATATGCTGTCATGGAGCTCTCCAGAGTGCAGAAAAGCAATGATGTCAGCCTAGAGACAAAGGTGTGCCTAATCCAGGCCACAGTCTTCATAATTACTTATTTTGCTTCAGTGAGCTTGACAATGACTAAGGATGACAGAAGAAGAATGGATGCCTTCAAGTTGTGGTGCTGGATAAGAGTCTTGAATATACCATGATCTGCCAAGAAAACAAATAGGTCTGTCTTGGAAAGGGTGAAACCAAGTTTATCCTTGGAGGCTAGAGTTTTAAAGCTCTATCTCATATACTTTGGGCACATGGCCAGGACAGATGGGCTCTTGGACATCATTCTCAGAAAGGTGAAGGGACAGTGTAGGAGAGGAAGATTGGGGCAATAAGTGTTGGTGTGTCAGAAATAGTGACACTGGCTCAGGACAGGGCAGGGTTTAGAGATGCTGTATACAGGGTCTCTATAGGCTGCTGGTGACTCGATGGAACATAATAACAACAACATATTATATCGGTCGATTTTATTTAAGCCACTTGTTTGGAGTCAACAAGATCTAATGGAGGGCCTCTTATTTAAAAGCCTGTTTTAATTTTATTTTGGAAGAACATTCTTCCAAGTGGTATGGCACCCCTCTATCAATTTGTTGTACTGAAGTAATCTGAAGTTGTTGTGATGCTGAAATTTGTGCCACTGTGGTATCAAATTCCATTACTGTTACCCATGGTGGACAGTCTTTGGTGGAGCTCCCAGTTTAACACATGTTTGGAAGCAGGAGTGGCATCTACTTCTTAAACAGCATGCCTCTGAAAACTTTATGAACTTTGAAAAATTATAATAGTTACAGAAAGACTTCAGGTCTTTTGTTCATAAGGTCACTATGAGTCATGCTTGACTCGACAGCAATCAACAACAACAACAAAAACTGATAATAGGGAGCTCTTGTGGTTCAAATCCACCAGTTGCTCCTTTGGAGAAGGGTGGCACTCTCTCCCATGCAATTTAACTGCCTCTGAAAACTTGCTGGAGGGTCAGCTTTGGGTCAGTTCTGACTCAACAGCAAAAAGCAACAACTGATAACAGAAGGTAGTTCTGGTAACTTAATGGTGAACAGGCATACTGCTAACCCAAAGACCCGTGGTTCAAACCCACCAGCTTGCTCTGTGCTAGAAAGATATGTCAATTTACAATCTCAGAAAACCTGCTGGAGGGTAAGCTATAGGTTGATTCTGAATTGATAGTACTTAACAATAGTAACTGATAATAGAATCTCTACTAATACTTTTTCTTATTGCAACAAAATTGCTTGAAAATTTAGATATGTATATTTATGTATGTATTTGTGTCTTAATTTTGCTGATATTTATTATGTTACATTCACAAACCGAAGAATGTATGCTGGCTCAATCAAAACAGATATATTTCTCTTGTTCCAGAAATTCTAACAAGCTTATTTCTATTCAGCAAGGTACTTCCTTCAAAGCAGAACTTAGAAACTCGGAACTATTCTTTCTCTATTTCCACACTGTGCATTCTGTAGCCACTATGCAATTTATGCAGGGACAAAGGAAAAAAGTTTGGATAATTGTCAGAATTCTACAAGCCAGTCTGGACATTAAGTGTGTCATTTCTGCTCACATTGCAGTGAAAGTATCTTCAAGAGATGGCAACAACCAGTGCAAAGAGAGCCTGGTTTTGTTTGTTATTAGGTGCTAGAGTCAAGTACGACTCATAATGATCCTATGAGCAACATACAGGAGTCTTGTCCTATCCTGTGTCATCTTCATCATCTCTGACACACGTGAGCCCGTTGCTGCAGTCACTGTGTCTATCCATCTAGTTGAGGTTCTTCTGCTGACTCTCCTCCACCTCTCCAAGTAATAGCCTCTTCTAACAATATACCCAAAGTATTTCAGAGGAAACTTTGTCATCTTTGTATGCAAAGAACATTCTGACTATACTTTTCTCCAAGATATATCTGTTTGTTCCTTTGGCAGTCCATAGGCTATTCAGTACCCTTCACCAACACCAAAGCTCAAAAGCCTCACTTCTTCTGCCATCTTTACTCATTCTCTAGCTCTCAGATGTTATAGCAAGTGCTTTAAAAATCAAGACGAGTCATGTACATTAGTACATTAGTCCTATACCAACACCAATGATCCTCAATAATTTAGAGATGTCCCTAACTGTATACTTTCTCAGCACATTTCCTGATTTCCTGACTGCTGGTACCAAGGGTGTTGATTGTGGGTCCAAGAATTTGAAGTTGTTGATAGTTTAAATCTTGTACCCCTCCATTATTATGTCGCATATCAGTTCTGTGTTAAGAATTTTTGTTTTCTTTGAAATATGATTTATTTATGTGGAGCTGTGGTGGCCTCATCGTAAAAAGCTTCCATCAGCAGCTCCATGGGATAAGGTTGAGCAATCTACTCCCATGTAACTAACTGAAAACTAGCAGAAGATTCAGCAATGCGTCTTTTTCAACTTGTTGGCACCTAACAACAAAGGAACAACAGCAGGATTCGGTGAACAACTAACCAGTCTCTATGATTTTTTAACCACTCTTCTAGGTAAGATTTTTCATTGGTCTATCCTCTATCCACTTCCCTTAACTTAATTTTCCTCAAACGCTACTATCAAAAGTTGACAAGTCTGACCAAGATCAGAAGATTTAAAGCACAATCACATCATGTTTATGTACTGCATACAATTTCAACATTACAAAATGTGTATGGTGATTTTTCTGTTTAATATTGTAATGCAAATTAACCCGGATTTTTCCAATTGTTAATGTTTCCACTTATAATTCTTTCTTTTTGAAAAATAGGAAAAGGAAGTAATATTCATAGGTATATTTATAAAGAATTGTAAAAACAAAGTTAGCAGGGAATTATTTTACCTTAGAAACTATTCATTGCATAACAATCATATAAAGAATCTTGAACAACACTACTTAATTTATGCACAGGCTAAGTCTGAATAATCAGCATTCAGTGAATGTCAGTTACAGTTATCTGTATAGTAATAGTCTTTGGCATGAACTATGAATCAGTCTCTGTTATTGATAGCATAAAAAAGTCAAACAAAAAAGAAAGAAAAAGAGATTAATAATTCTGTCAGAGTGAATATAATGGAAGAAACAAGAAAGACTTGATATATCCACTTCATGTTTAACATAATGCTTTGTCTATATTAGAACATTGAAACTTGCTTCAAGGAAATTACCAAAGCAGTATTTTTTTTTCTTCTTCAATCTTAGATCTTTTCACATGACCAACACAAAATAAACAAACAAAAAAAAAATTGAGGAACTGAAATACTTTGAGGTATTCTGAAATGTGACATCACAATAAGGTATGAGATAAACAATGATGTATCTACATTTCCGATAATTAAACCATGATTTTAAAGATTAACAAAATAGTATATTAACGATGGTATGAAATACAATATGAATTAAGGAATGTATGAAGCTCAATGTACATGAATTTTGTATGCAAACCAATATTTAATAATTTTTAAATTTGCAAATATTTGTATACACGTAAACCTCTAGACATACATATTTACAGAGAGAAAGAAAGTACTTATTCAAATGAAAGTGAATCAATATATATGATTCCCTATGTGACTGCAAAGTTGAAGTACATGAACAAGTCAGTAAAAATACACATATTATAATGACTGAGTCAATTTGAATCAGAGCCAATTAATTAGTAAGTAGCCTAAGAAAGTCTGTAATTAGAATGTACACACAGGTTCAGTTTTGGAGTACTGGTAAGTGAAGTTTACCACCGGAGTTTGATTTTTAAACTCGCTTCCTCTTGATAGCATGGTCTCTAGGAAGGGAATCCTAACAACTGACTTATATAATATGTTCCTGATTGCTTATGATAGAGTATTTCTTTCTGCAATGCTTTTGTCATCACCAAGTAGTCATCTGGTTAAATTTAGGCTATATTTAATATGAAAGGTCATGATTGTCTTATAGTTATGTGTTCTTAAAAATTTTAAACTATTTTCACACTGTCACCTCCAAGATGTTTGGAAAAAAATATTAAATACAGAACTCGCAATAAAATAAATGGACGGCACAGTCCCTGTTGTCCAGGTACTTCTCAGTAAACAGTGGGCTAGTTTAGTGTCCTAAAATGGGAAGGTATCAGAATATTTTTGGGTCTCAGGAGACAATGCAAAAATTAAGCCTAGATCTTTTTTTGATCCAATTTTACACATTCTAACAGAATTTCTGTTACTGGCCTATTAAGAAAGGATGCATTTTTCTAAGAATCTCTACGTGTTAATACAATTTCAACCTCCTTCCATTTCTCTGCATACAGAAGTCACCAGCTGTCCTCTGGCTAGAGAGGTAAAAATCACAGCTCTTAATTCTCTACTGTTAAGACTCTGTTTTTCCTTCCAGTTAGAAGCTGAGAGAAAAGGAAATTAACTCTGTTTTTTTAAATCAGACTTGTAATCAGAATTTCTATATAAATGTATGATGCTTATTTAAGGAAATAAGAGTCTACCTTATGATTAACTTTGTAAATTGAAAACTAAATTCTTACATATCTGCGGTCCTCAGGCCTGGTCTTAATTGTTTTGGGACAAACATTCTTCTAAGTGGTTTAACACTAGTCTGTCTATTTGCTGTACAGAGTTATCTCGTGTTTGCTTTGGTGCTAAACACTGTGACACTGTTGTATCAAATGCTATAATGGTTACCCCTGGTGGACAGTGTTTGGTGGAGCTCCTTGATTAAAACAAGCTTGGAAGCAGGAGTGGTAACCAGTTCTCAAATAGCTTGCCTCCGGAACCCTATGTTCAGATCTTTCATTCACAGGATCTCTATAAGTCATCTATGATTCGATGGCACTTAACAACAACAACAAAGTAATACACTGTAAAAGATGTGACTTTATTAATAGAGAAAATAAGCCCATAAACGTCATCCTTTTACTAATTTGGACAACAAAAACACTTATGAGTTAGGGATTGAGTGAGAGGACTGGAATACAGCTATAAATAGAGGATAACCAATTTCACACCTTCAAAATCTCATCTTCTAGCAACCTAGTGGGAGAGGGGGGAGGAAGGATTATAAACATAATTAACATATTGACCAACAAATGAAGGAGATGGATTGATACAGTAACTAGGGCAATGGGGGTAGATGTATCAAAGTAACGGAGACTGGTTCACTATAGTGCAGGCTTCAGAACTATTGTACATGAGGTGCTTTGAATTGTGCGTAACTTGATGGCACATAGCAACAACAACAACAATATCTATAGTCAATTGATATTGGACAAGGAAATAAAACCTTTCAAATGGGGAAACGACAACCTTTTCAACAAATGGTGCTGTTACAACTGAAGTAAACCCCAAACCATAAAGTTCATCAGAGACAAACTGGGATCAAACTTAGATGGCCTGACTCTACGGTATAAAGAAAAGTGCCAAATACACCCAGAAATACACAATCTGGAAATGATATAATTGATGAATGAGACTTTCTAAAGTTTAAAGCCCTGTGCACATCAAACACATTTTCCAACAGAGTGAAAAGAAGACCTACTGATGGTTTAAAAAAAAAAAAAAAGAAAAGAAAAGACCCAAAAAACAAACAACATTTTACAATACCATTTCAGACAAGGGTCACATATCAAAAGTTTACAGAATTCTGCAGGGCCTCCACCAGAAAAAGACTGATAACCTAATTACAAAACGGGCAAAAGACATGAAAAGAATTTTCGCAGAGGAAGATATTCAGATGGCTAAGAGATACATGAAGAAATACTCAAAATGCTCAAAATCACTGGCAATAAGAGAGATGCAAATCAAAACCACAATGAGATACAATCTCACTCCAGTAGAAGTGGTAAGGTTTAGCAGGACAGCAAGTAATAAATGTTGGAGGGTATGTGGTAAAACAGAAACTCTTTTACATTGTTGGTGGGATTCTACAATGTTACAACCACTCTGGAAGGCAGTTTGACACTTCCTCAAAAAATTGAACATAGAAATTCCATATGACCCCTCTATTCCACTGCTTGGAATATACATTGAGAAAAAGAGAACTGAGGTAAAAATGGAGAGTTCTACATCAATGTTCATAACAGCGTTGTTTACTATGGCAAGAACATGTAAACAGCCCAGAGGTCCACCAAAAATCAAATGGATTGCAAAATTATGGTACATTTAAATGATGAATATTACATAGCACATAAGAGCAATGATGTGTAAATTACTACCTTTCTTGGGAGGGAGTGAAGAGCATTGTGCTAAATTGATCGAACATGTAAGTGAAATGCTTTAATAATAACGGATAACTGGAACGCAAAAGTTGAGAATCAGGAAGAAGGATCAGTAGTCGAAAAATATAGACTTGGTGACAGAAATGAGGTTGGGATAGAATGATAGAATTCTGTACAGTCACTGATTATTCATAGCAAATACCTTTTTGAAGAAACATAAATGAAGGCTATCCACACGATTTTCACCTGATGGGATGCGCAGGAATCATATTGATTACATCTGTGGAATGAACCATTAGAGAAGTTCAATATCGGCAATTTAAGCTAGGCCAGGTGCTGATTGTGGAACAAACCATCAACTGCTCATTTGCAAGTTCAAATTAAAACTAAAAAAGGTTAAATCATATCCACAGGAATCAAAATTTTACCTTGAGTCTATCTCCCATGAATTTAAAAACAACTCAGGAATAGGTTTGAGGCTTTGAGCAGTAATGAATGAAGACCAGATCAGTTGTGGGAAGATATCAAGAATGTCACTCATGAAGAATGCAAAGAAAGAGTCATTAAGAAGATAGAAGAAAATACCAAAACGGATGTCAGAAGAGATTCTCAATATTCCACTAGAGCACCAAGAAGCCAAAGCAAAGGGAAGAAATCAAGAAGTCAAGGATCTGAATAGAAGATTTCAAAGGGGACAGAACAGCAGCCCTGATGGAACAAACGGCAGCCCTGACGGAAAGGTACAGCAACAAGATGCGGCAGTGACATGGTCAGCTGGAATTTGAGTGAGAAAAGTCAAAAGCAACTCCCTGCACACGCCAAGATAGTTCTTTATACGTGTAGATAAGCTGATAAGCTACTGAATGCTGTTGAGTCGATCATGACTCATAGCAACCCTATGAACAAAAAACCTTAACCTTGTCTTTTAAGTATTCTTATTTCCCCAAGCTTCCTGACCCCAGTAAGAATAGCAAAATTTAACAGAATAGCAAACAACAAATGTTGGTGAAGTTGTGGAGGAACTGGGGCCCTTATACATTGTTGGTGGGAGTGTAAAATGACGTAACCACTACGGAAGGCGGTATGGCTCATTCTCAAAATGTTGGAACTGGAAATACCATTTGATCCAGCAATTTCACTACTGGGAATATACTCCAAAGAAACCTTAACTGCCACCCACGCAGATACATTGTTGTTGTTATGTGCCGCCGAGTCATTTGCGACTCACAGCGACCCTATGTACAACAGCCCTAAAACCTGCTCTATCCTGTGCCAATCGCACCGCCTCTGACACACCCATCTGATTACCCCAGTCACCGAATCAATCCACCTCATAGAGGGTCTTCCCCTCCTGCACTGTCCCTGCCCCTCCCAAGCATGATGTCCCTCTCCAAGGACCGGTCCCTCCTTACAACATGTCCAAAGTATGTCAGACGAAGCCCCATATTTATTGCGACTTTATTCACAACAGCAGAGAGTTGGAAACAACCTAAGTGCCTATCAACAAATGAATGGATAGAGAAGCTCTATCATATTCATGTATATTCACACAATGGAATACTATGATGAATTGAAAAACAAAGAACTCATGAAATATTATTCAAAATGGGTGATCAGTCACAAAGGGAAAAATACTGCATAATGCCACTGTTAAGTGGGACTGACTGACGTCGGCATTGAGGGGAACTAAGAGGGGATAAATAATGTATGCTACATTGAAATATATGGGGGAAAGAACTGTTTAGGAGGAATATATGATTCGGTTCATTGTCATGACAAGAGTCCAGAATAAAAGCTGCATAGTGGAGGGGACTGGGGGGTCGGGGGGTATTGTTTAACAATGAAAGAATTTTTTTTGTTTTACTTTTCAAAGAGAAAAGTGAACTTAGGGGCAGGGAAGGGAAGGGAGAAAAGTCTGCAACAATGAATGAGTAGAAATCTAAAGTCTCTTTAAACTTTCATTAAAATAAAAAAATGATATATAGTAATTATTATTATTATTAATTATTCTTCTAGGAACCCTGGTGGCATAATCCCTTACATTCTGAAAAGGTCATCAGTTTGAGTTAAATAACTATATATATATATTTAGAGAGAGACACAGAGAGACAGAGAGAGTTATAGAGATAGTCATAGAATAATAATAGGCGGTAGATAGATAGATAGATAGTTCTTTATACGTGTAGATAAGCTGATAAGCTACTGAATGCTGTTGAGTCGATCATGACTCATAGCAAC
>NW_006399793.1:8019831-8024967 GCF_000299155.1 Elephantulus edwardii | reverse complement strand
ACAACTTTAGTCTGCTTGTCTCCATGGTCAACACTCTTGGCACCAGTAGCCAGGAAATCAAAAAACGTATTGCGATGGGAAAGTCTGCTGTTAGGGACCTCTCTAGGGTACTAAAGACCAATGGTGTCACTCTGGGGACTAAGGTGCATCTGACACAGGCTATGGTCTTTGCAATCACTTGTTATGCATCAGAGTTGGACAATGACTAGGGAGGATAGAAGGAGAATTGATGCCTTTGAGATGTGGTGCTGGAAAAGATTATTGAATGTACCATGGACTGCCAAGAAAGCAAACAGCTTCATCCTAGAGAGGGTTAAGGCAGGCTGCTCCTTAGAGGCAAGGATTCTGAGGCTTCTTCTGACATACTTTGGACATGTTGTAAGGAGAGACAGGTCTTTAGAGAGGGACATCATGCTTGGGAGGGTGGAGAGACGGCTCAGAAGGGGAAGACCCTCTCTGAGGTGGATTGATTCAGTGACTGGAATAATAAGGATGGGTGTGTCAGAGGCAGTGCAATTGGCAGAGGTTAGAGCAGGGTTTAGGTCTGTTGTACATAGGGTTGCTATGAGTCGCAAGCGACTCGATGGCACATAACAACAACAGCAACATTTTTAAAATAATAAAGAAAAACTTTCATCTTTAAAAAAGAAAATATTTCAAAGGGCTGCTTGGGAAGACAAGGCAAAATATTATAAAGAAATGTGCAAGGATGTGGAGTCAGAAAATCAAAAGAGACGAACTAGCTCAGCATTTTTTATGATGAAACAACTAAAGAATAAATTCAAGCTATGAGATGCCATGCTTAAGCATGCAATGTACAGAATGTTGAATAATTCATGGAGTATTGAAAGCAAATGGAAAGAGGATACAAAGTCGTTGTGCCAAAAAGGGTTGACTGGCAGAGAAGAATTTTCAAGAAATAACATATGAGCAAGAGGCAATGGTTATGAAGAAGGAAGCACAGGCTGTTCTGAAGGACTTGGAAAAAAAATAAAGCCTCAAGAATTGATGGAATACCATTTAACATATTTCAGCAACAAATGCTGTCCTGCATGTACTCACCTAGTTGTTCTATCTGGAGGACAACTACTCTACCAACTGACTGGAAGAGATCCATATTGTTTTCCATTCGAAAAAAGGGTGACTCAACAGAGTGTGGAAATTTTTGAATGATAACACAGACTAGCAAAATCTTACTGAAGATTATCCAGAAAAGAACAGTACATTGACAGAGAACGACCAGAAGTATAGGCTGAGTTTAGAAGAGGTCATGGCCCTAGGGACACTATTGCCAGTGTGAGGTGGATCTTGGTAGAAAGCAAAGAGTACCAGAAGAATGCGTATTTGTGTTTCATTGACTATGCCTTTATTTGACTTTGTGGATTACAATAAATTGTGGCTAATCTTGAGGAAAAGGGGAATCTCAGAGTACTTGATCCTGCTTATAAGAAACCTCTACTTGCACCAAGAAGCAGTTTTCAGAAAAGAGCAAGGAAACACTGCATGGTTCAAAATCAGGAAAGGAATGCATCAGGAATGCATCCTGTCTCCCTATCTTTTCAATCTGTATGCAGAAGAGATCATTTGGGAAGCAGAGCTTTATGAGGAGAAGTGTGGCATCAAGATTGGAGGAAGACTCATTAACAACATATGATATGCAGGTGACACAATTTTGCTTGCTGAAACTGAAGAAGAAACACTTGCTAAAAAGGCCAAGGACTGTAGTCTGCAATATGGATTGAGGCTCAACATCAAGAAGACAAAGATTCCCACCACTGGGCCAATTGACATCAGCATATTAGATGGAGAAGAGATTGAGGTTATTAACAATTTTAACTTGCTCGGCTCCACTATCAATGCTCTGAACACCAGCAGTCAGAAAATCAGGAAACACTGGGAAAATCTGCTGTCATGGACATCTTCAGAGTGCTGAAGAGCAACGGTGTCAGTCTAGATACAAAGGTGCACCTAATCCAGGTGTTGGTCTTCTCAATTACCTGTTATGCTTCAGAAAGTCGGACAATGATCAAGGATTACAGAAGAATGGAAGGCTTTGAGTTTTGGTGCTGGAGAAGAGTCTTGAACATACCATGGATTTCCAAGAAAACAAATACATCTATCTCAGAAAAGGTGAAACCAAGTCTTTCCTTGGAGGCAAGGAGTTTGAAGCTCCACCTCACTTACTTTGGGCATGTGGCCAGGAGAGATCTGTCCTTGGAGAACAACATCATGCCTGGAAGGGAGAATGGACAGCACAGCAGAAGGAGACCCCAGATGAGATGGATTGATATGGTAAATGAGGCAATGGGGTTGTTATGTCAGAATTCGTGAGACTGGCTCAGGACAAGGAAACGTTCAGAGCTGCTGTACTTAGGGTTGCTATACATCGAAGGCAACTCAATGGCACATAACAACAATAGCATACTATGACAGGTTTGGAAGCAAAAGTGGCATCTACTGAAGGCAGCTATGCTTAACCATTTACCCACCCTATGAAATCATGGTTTGCTGTATGCTTTAATTTTCAGCTAATAAAAGCTGAGGCTCTGAAGCTCCTCAGCCCCACTAGCCTGAACGAGCTTTTGACCCTCTGGAACCTAAAAAAAAAAAAAAAAAATGCTTCCGGAAACTCTGAGAACTTAGAAAATGTCAGTAATTGTACAGGGGCTTCAGTTCTTTTGTTCATAGGATCTCTTTGAGTCACCCTCGACTCGAAGGCAATCAACAACAACAACAACAATCAATCTATACCAACTGACAGGTTTTAACTAACAAATGCAGCCTTAGATATATATATATGCTCACTAGTCTATGCCAACAAATTTGGAGGAAAGCTACTTTTCAAACTCACTGGAAGAGATCCACATTTGTTCCCACTGCCAAGAAAGGTTATCCAAAAGAATATGGAAACTATCAAACAATATCTTTGACATCACATGCAAGCAATGTATTGCTGAAAATCATTTAAAAATGTCCAGAATAGTACATAGACTACAAACCACCAGGAGTTCAAAAGGATTTAGAAGAGGCATGAAGATTATCATTGCTGATGTCAGCTAGATCCTGGCTGAAAGTGAAGAACCCGAAGAATAACTATTTATACTTTATTGACGATACAAAGACATTTGACTACGTGAATCATAACAAATTATGGCTAACATTGAGAAGAATGGGAATTCTATTAATAACATTTGTTTGTGCTCATGTGAAACCTATGCCTAAACCAATTCTTGGTTTAAAATTTATAAAGCGGTGTATCATCAGTACTGTATTTTTACTCCATACATAATCAATCTCTTAGTAAATTATTCAACAAGTTGGATTCTTTAAAGAAGAATGTGGCATCAGAATCAGGAATACTCGTCAATAACTTATATTATGCAGATGACACAATCTTCCTTACTAAAATTGAAGCAGGTTTGAAACATTCGCTGTAGAATTTAAAGAGTACTTCCCTCAATATGTACTATATTTTAACATAAAGAAAGCAAAAATCCTCACCGCTGAACCAATAGGCAACATTATGATTAATGGAGAAAAGAATGAAATTTTCCATTATTTCATCTTGTTTGGATTCACAATCAACATCCTTATTACCAATAGCCAAGAAAGAATTTTTTTAAAGAAAAATATATTGTATTAAATAAATCTGCTCTCAGGAACCTTTACAAGGTGCTAAAAAGCAAGGATTACAATTTAAAATTTAAGATGTGTCTGATACAAGTCATGGTCTTTTTAATCATTAGCTATGCATCTGAAAGCTAGACATGAATCAGGATAACAGAAGAAGAATAGAAGTCTTTGAATTGTGGTATTAACAAAGAGTACAAAAAATCCCATGGACTATGAAAAGAAAGAAACAAATGTTTCTTGGAGAATGTAGAAGCAGGGTGCTCCTTAAAGACAAGGATGATGAAACTTCAGCTCGTATACTTTGGACATGTTGTTAGGAGGGAACAGTCGTTGCAAAAATACATCCTGCTTGGAAAGGTGCAGGATCATCAAAAGAGAGGAAGGTGCTCAGGAAGATGAACTGGGACAGTGAGTGTATCAATGGACTCAAGTATATCAATGATGATGAAGATGCTACAGGATAGGACAAGGTTCCATTATGTTCCTTAAAGGGCTCTTATGAATTGTAGTTGGCTCAATGGTACATAATAATAACAATGAAAGATGAAGAAATATAAAAAATAAACATCTTAACCAAACATCTCTGACAATTTGAAAAATAACTGTGTGCAAAGCCCACAGTTTCTAGAAGAAAAGAAATAACAAAGAGAAGAAACAAGCAAAATAAAATTAGCAAGACTGGAAGTAACTTCTTTGAAGAGATGAATAAAATTAGTAAGTCTCTATCAAATCTTATAAAGAAAAACAAAGATAACATACAAAAAACATAAATAGACTTAAAGTTGTGATATCATAATTGAACCAAGAGAAAGGAAAGAATAATTATGGAATATTAGGAAACACCATGCTCCAACAAATTTTAAAACCTATAAGGAATGGACACATTTTAAGAAACTCAGTGTTGGCAAAGTTTAAGAAGAGAACAAGCAATAAATGTTGGAGAGCATATGAAGTGATAGGAGCTCTCATGCACTGTTGGTGGCATTGTAAAATGGTACAATCTCTCTAGAAGGCAGTTTGACATTTCCTCATTTCATATTACCCAGCTATTCAACTTCTTAGACTATATATCAAGGAAATTAGACTGAGACACAAATGGAGATTTGTACACCAATGTTCATAGCAGCATTATTCACAATAGCAAGATCATGGAAAGACCAAAAATGCCCAACCACAATATAATAGATCAAGAACTTGTGGTACATTAATATGATGGAACATTATATAGTATTTAAGAGCAATAATTTGGAAGATTACTACATAATTTAAGAGGGATTGTAGAGCATATACTGAATAATGTAACTCACTCTCATGAGGACAAATATTATATGTATAAGAGCATTATATGTATAAGAGACATAAACGCAGGTTATATACATGGATTTCACCTGATGATATGCATAGGAATCAGATTGATGACATCTGCAGAAAGAACCACTGGAGAAGCTCAATATCAGCTGTGAAAACTAGGCCAGGAGCTGATTGTGGAACAGACCACCAACT
>NW_006399793.1:8011103-8018795 GCF_000299155.1 Elephantulus edwardii | reverse complement strand
GTGAAGAGATTGAGATTGTTCACAGCTTCAGTTTGCTTGGCTCCACAGTCAACACTCTTAGCACCAGTAGCCAGGAAATTAGAAGACGTATTGCCATAGGAAAGTGTGCTGTTGGGGATCTCTCCAAAGTACTGAAGAGCAATGGTGCCTCCTCAGAGACGAAGGTGCGTCTGATACAGGCCATGGTCTTTACTATCACTTGTTATGCATCAGAGAGTTGGGCAATGACTAAGGAGGATAGAAAGAGAATTGAAGCCTTTGAGATGTGGTGCTAGAGAAGAGTATTGAGGGTACCATGGACTGCTAGGAAAACAAACAGATTCATCCTGGAAAGGGCCAAACTGGGCTGTTCTTTGGAGGCAGGGATTCTGAGGCTCCGTCTAACATACTTTGGACATGTTGCAAGGAGGGACAGGTCCTTGGAGAGGGACATCATGCTTGGTAGGGTGGAGGGACAGCGCAGGAGGGGAAGGTCCCCTATGAGGTGGATTGATTCAGTGAATGGGGTAATCTGGATGGGTGTATCGGAAATGGTGCAATTGCCACAGGACAGAACAGTTTAGGGATGTTGTACATAGGGTTGCTATGAGTCGCAAGAGACTTGACGACACATAACAACAACAAGAGCATTATTATAGAAAAAGAAAAATAACTAGTAAAACGTGTATGAGGATCCAAGGTGGGAGGGCAGGTGAAAATTGGCAGGGGAAAAATCATAGCATCACACAATTTGATGAGTGTAGGGTGGGGTGCATAAAGGAAATGGGAAAGATACAACAGGATTGGAAAAATAGGACAATGATGGGCATAGCTCAATGTTGATTAATTTTATAAAATATAATGAATGAGAATGATTGTATGAACCACTATTTGAGAGGAAGGTAATGTGAAATAAAATGTATATGAACCTTGTAAGCACCACTATGAAACAAAAATTTACTTAAAAAAAAGAATTACATACGGGTACTTCGCTAAAGACTAATTTAGGGGAAAAGAGTGAAGATTTTTTTTTTAATTAGATTGATAGATAATGTAATATTATGTTGTTTAAGGGACTTAATAAAAACTACCTGTATTCTCTCTCCAAAGTTTGAAACAATTGAAAAAGAAATGATGGATTAGAAGTAAAAGTATCAGTTTATTTCCAATAAAACTTGTATTGGAGCAACTGGCTTGTACATATGCAGGAAGTTTTGCTTCCTAATACTGACCTGCAGAGATCAGTAGATTTACCTGAGTATGAGCACAATACCATCACTATTTGCTGGGCAAGCATGTCCACTGAGGAGCAATGGAGAACTATGTGTTAACAACTAGCAGTAAATAAGTTATCAAGAGCCAAAAGCAAGGACTAGAATAATTTCTAATTTTTAATCCCTTCATTCTCATTGTGTACCAATTATTGCACTTCACAATCTATTTATTATATTTGTATTTATTTATATTTCTTACCTCTATAATTTTATACTTTTTAGAGTGGTATCCACTTTCTAAACAACATGCATCTAGAAACTCTATGAACTTTGAGAAAATGACAATAACTATAGAAAGGCTTCCGGTGTTTTGTTCATAGGGTCACTATAAGTCGTGCTTGACTTGAAGGCAATCAACAACAACAAATGTAAAGAAGGTATTATTTTCAGAGTTTGATAAAAATAGTTACTTATGCAAAATATTTTTAACTTTGGGCTTCCTGTGCTTTGATATAGTAATGTATCAAGTGGCTTATAAATGGTCTCTTTACCCAATATTAAGTGATGAATTTAGAATTCTTATCTGTTCTTTAATAGATATTTTGCTTGCTTCTTGTTTTTAACTGTTATTATCTTAAAAAGCATTATGTATTACTGTTATAAATCTATAACAGACTTCTTTTTTCTAATTTGTTACTGATTATCAACAGTGTGTCAAGAAACTAGTTAGCTTAGCTATTTAGAATTGAATATAAAATTAAGAATGAAAAAGATTGAAAGTCTTCCTAATTAATAAACTATATGAACTTTCTAGTATCTTTTTTTATTCATTTTAATGAAAGTTTGCAGAGACTTAGGGTTTTCAGTCATTCATTGTTGCACTTTTCTCCCTGCCTACCTCCTACCCCCATTCACTCTTCTCCTTGAAAATCAAAAGAAAAACTCTTTCATTGCTATGCAGTCCCTCCCCCAGGTCCATTCCACGGTGCAGCCTTCATTCTGGACTCATATCATGATAATGCTTCCCAATCATATACCCCTTTTAAACAATTTTCTCCCTCATCTGTCTCAATGCAGCATACATCATTCCTCCCCTTCTTCTCTGTCTTTCCCTCAACCCCGATGTCAGTCCCATTTTACAACAGTGGCCCTATGCAATATTTGTCCTTGTGTAACTGAGATATTTCACTCAGCATAAAGTCTTCCAGCGTTATCCATTTTGCATAATATTTCATGAGTTCCTTGTTTTTCACTGCTGCATAGTATTCCATTGTGTGAATATACCAGAGCTTCTCTATCCATTCATTTTTTGATGGACACGGGTTGTTTCCAGCTCTTTCCTATTGCGAACAAAGCTGCAATAAACATGGGTGTGCATATTTATTTCCATTAGCTAAGGTGAGAATTCTCTTAAATCCACAGAGTCAATGCAATCTCTCTCAAAATCTCAGGTGAATTTTTTTTAGGAATTGACAAGCCTGTCCTGAAATACATACTGAAATTTAAGGAACAAAGATTTCATCAAAATTAAACATGTTTCTGTTTTAAAGGACACCACCAAGAACATTAAAATCAAGATCAAATAATACTTAAGGCAGAAGTCAAACTGACATGATAGAATGGGGGGGGGCAGGGGATACTTTAAAAATGTTTGAAATACAGACTGGGAGTAAATATTTGCAAATCATGTATCTGTTAAGAATTTAGAATATGTAAAGAACTCTTACAGATAAGTAAAAAGAGAAATAATCCAATTTAAAATGAGCAGAGTACTTTAGTAAAAAACTTGTCCAAGAAAGGTACACAAATGACCAATAAGGTCATGAAAGGATGCTGTTGTTGTTGTTGTTGTTGTTGTTGCTATGTACTTCAGAGTCAGAGCCTACCCATAACTAACCATCATGGTGGGTTTTCAGAGGCTGTAATTGAATGAGAGAGACTGTGCATCTTTCTCCCATGGAGCACTCAGTGGATTCCAAACAAGCACCTTTGTGTTAGCAGTGCAATTCCTTTCCACTAACCTACCAGAACATTAGTCTTTTGGGAAATACAAATCAATATAGCAAAGAGATACTACTTCACATTCCCCAAGATGGCTATAATCAAAACAACAGACAATATAAATGAAGGAAAATGCAGTGTAGTAGGAACCATCATACATTGGTAACAGAAAGGTAAAATGGTGCAGTCACTTTTGAAAACAGTTTGGGAATAGAACTCCAATATGATTAAACAATTCCATTCCTATACTAATATCCTAATGAGCACTTGTGGCTTTTCCGCAGGGAGTTGCATTGCTAACACAAAATCCACAGCTTTTTGACAGTTCAAATCCACCAGCAGTTCCTTGAGAGAAAATATTTCCAGATAAATTTACAGATAGCACCTCAACTCAACAGCAAAGAAATAAGTTTTAGGGAATTTTCTTCTATCTAATAAACTCCCTATCTCAGTAATTTCTCTAGTCAAATGGCTAACACACACACACACACACACACACACACACACACACACACACACACACGCAGAGCTTTACAACATCACTTTTGGATGTCCAGTATTCTAAGTATGTTTATTTTTGAAAGTACCGAATATAAGTACAAAGCATGGTATCCCAAACAGTATTTCTTTGAGAAAAACTCCATTTTCAGTAGTCTTTCCAAGTATACATATAAAGTTTAGTAAAGCACATTAGCACTTGACAGATCACATGACATGATTCCTAAAAGTACATTTCATCGTAAAGGGAGATCTATGTTTATAACCTTAATGCAAGGATTTTAAAGCACTATTTCAAATGCAATATCTCTATGTAAAATGAATTCCCAGTTTATTATAAAATTGGATGCAAAGACCAACATTAAGAGAAGCAGAGTGAAATGCACCACTGTGTATATAGATTTTCAATCAGAACAGAAGAATCTCTTATCTCTCAGCAGGAAGTGTGTGAGATGAATTTCTCTCTTAGCCAATTAATTTACACTTTATTCTCCAATTCTGGAAAGTAGTTTGGCCTACTTAGTGGTCTAAGACTAGAATGATTAATAATAATTCATGTTTATTAAGGGCTTCAGAATATTAATTATTTAATCCACACAATATCACTGCATGATAATTCAGAATTATTGTATGTGCTTTTTAGGCTAGAGAAACTTATCTAAATCAATTAAAACCCATGCTAAAAGCAGAGTTCCTGGCCTTCGAGTTGGCACGAAGTCCATTTTACTTTGCCACTCCAGCCCTCTGGACTCAGAGATGGGTTAATTAACCTCTCTTGCTTTGAATTTGTCCATAAAATGGTGATAATATGAGTGACCTTACAGTAGTATATTGTGCAAATTAATTGATTTTTGGAAAGCACTTTAAGATCTATGGAAGGAAAGTATTAGTTGTAAATATCTCAATTGATTTTGAATGATAAATGTTCATTTTTAGAAGCGTTTATCAACAGTGATAGTGACAGATATTGAATAATATATAAAATGATGAAAAATTTTTTTGCATCACTCTGAAAGAGAACTCTTCAAATCCCCACCTCCATTCAGTCAGCCATGACTCGTTCATTGGAAGAGAGGTGATGATTCATTCCTTTACACAACTTCTCAGTCTAACGTGCATCTCCCAAGAGACTAAGAATATTGTCTATTTTCATGATGTGGTCTTTTAGCCATTTTACATTCATGTAGTTTAAATAACTATATAAATAAATATACTATCTCCAGCTTGCAGAGTAATTAATGATAGTTTTAAGTGTAAGTTGTCTGAGAAAATGGCATAATATAGTTTAAATTTTGCAGTGAAAAAAAAATTTTGCAGTGAACAGATCAGAACTGCAGAACATTGTAACCCTATTAACAACTATTAAATTGTTATTAAATGCTTACATGATTAGCCGCTAACCAAAAGGATGGTAATTCAAATTCAGGTTGCTATTTTGCAGGGGGGAAAACCCTGTCAATCTGCTACTGTGAAGAATGTTCTTGCTATTCTTACACACTGTCAAGTTGGAATCAACTTAAAGCTCACCCTCCAATGGGTTTTCAGAGACAGTGAATCACAAGGGAGGGGATAGTCCCTCTTTCTCCCACAGAGCATTTGGTGAATTTGAACTCCTGGGTCTTTTTTTGGCACTCAGTTCCTAACCACAGAGGCCCCATTTCCTGTAAATATTAGAGATAAGAAAAACAGTGGACAATTATAATCTATGACATAGAGTCACTAAGATTCAGATTCAATTTAACAGCATATAACAAGGGCGGAGGAAGGGAGTCAAGGAAATGAGAAAGATCAAGCTGGGACCTGAAAGGCTGAATAATAGTGGACATAGATCAATGGCGCTTAATTTTATAAAACACAATATATTGGAATTATTGTATGAAACATAACATAAAGTGAAAGCAAGTATAAAACACAATATATTGGAATTATTGTATGAAACATAACATAAACGAAAGGAGAGTGTGAAGCACGATGTATACAAATGTGTATAGAAACCAATATAAAATTTAAAAAATAATTTCCTGAGAAAAAGAGGACATAACCAAATGGACTAGTTTACGTATAAATATTGCATGGTTTTGATGGAAATTTTAACAATGTTATATGTCTCTGACATTTATATCACATTATTAAGTGGATACTTTTCCCCTACAAAATACGTCTCGAAAGTATGATTAACTTAATTCTGAAAAAGTAAGTTATTTCACCTTAAAACTACAAATAAATAATTCAAACTCTTTTATTTCAGACATGAACCCAAAGTTGAAGCTCCAAAGCCATATAAACCTAGAATTATATGGTGATAAAATGTTGGTGCTTCGTACAAGAAATGAAATACTAAACCTTAAAATTTATCTAAAGGATGGTTTGTAGCCTCTTCAATCAAAACTCAATATCCATTGATTTCTCCCCCAAAAAACAAGAATCCTAGTTCTCTTTGAGTGGTCTCTTTAATATGACACTCTTCCCCACATTTCCACCTGTCAGAGAATACGCTCAACACAGCGTCATCTAAAAAAGACTCAAATGAAGAGACACATAAGGTTTTGGTTTTTAAAGGAATTGCAATTGAAATGTGTCTAATAGACGCACCACAGAATGCCAGAGCATGCTTAGTAAAAAGAAATCTTCAAATGCACAGTCAAAGCATCCTAAATTTTTCTGTCTATGTAACATACTTTGTTGTTGTTGTGTATCGAGTCAGAACCAGCCTATAGCTGAACCTCCAGAGGTAATCACAGAAGAAATGATTGCCCATCTTTCTCCCGCGGAGCACCTGGTGGACTCAAACTGTGTGCCTTCAGGATTACAGTAAATCTTCTTGCCAGTTGGCCATGCTTTCGACCTCTTAAAAATCCCCTTATATATCCTCTAAAGCAGCCTTCTGCTTATAGCTATTTCTGTGCATTTGCATAATATATGTGTTATATTTGTTACACAAGATATTTATGCCATCTGTGATGTCAGGCATACATCATTGTATGATGTATGTATATATGTTGTTGTTGAGTACTGTCGAGTCAGAACTGGCTCATAGCTGACCCTGTGATGGGTTTTCAGAGGAAGTTACTCTCTTGGGAAGAGATTGTCCATCTTTTTCCATTAGAACAGCTGGTGGAGTCAAACCTCATGTCTTTAAGATTGCAGTGCAGATTCTTACCACTAGACTATCATACATATCTTCTTACATAAAAATGAGTAGAGGATGTTTCAGACTAAACAGAAACTGCACATCACCTTCACTGACCAAGAGAAATGCCTTTGTTATGAAGTTGTATAATTTTCTCTCTTTTCATGTAGTTACAATGTAATTCTGGTGGCCTAGTGGCAAAATGCTGCCCTGCAATCCCAAAGGCAAGGGTTCTAGGCCAACATAAGAATGGACCATCTCCTTCCTTGTGATTAACTGTCTTAAAAAAACTCTGATATACAACAACAACATGGCAAAATTGCCTTTGTGTTTAGGCTTACCCAAAGGATTGAGCATTATTTCTATGCCTTTAACAGTACCCTTAAAAACTGAGAAAATTGCAAGCTTAATAATAATTTTAACATATTTGCTCAGAACTATTCCCCAATTAACTTTGCACCTCTTGTTTCAGATTGTTAACTGTAATTCATATAATGCCTAATTATATATTCCTTCAGACAGTCCTTCCTCTCATCTATTCCAGTGAAGTGTTCATTATTTTTTCATTCTTTTTTCCCTGATCTCCCCTAACCTATGTCAATTCTGTTTTATAACAGCAGTGTTCTGTATTATATGTCTTTTTTTAATTATTATTAAATTTTATTAGTTTTAGAAAATATTTACAGAGATTCTGGGTTTTCATTCATTCATTGTAGCACTGTTTTCTCTACCCTCCTCCCCAGTTCGTTCTTCTTCCTCCCTCCCCACCCCCCGAATGTCTGTTTTAATTGTCCAATTGCCACAGTGCTTGTCGAAGCCAGTTCTGATTAATCTCCTTTGTCAGTGTGTCCTTTGCCATTCCCTATCTCT
>NW_006399793.1:8006833-8007728 GCF_000299155.1 Elephantulus edwardii | reverse complement strand
TACAAATTTTAGCTATGAGTCCCTTATTAGATATATCATTACAATTATTTACCCCCACTCTACAGGTTTCCTTTTTGCCCTGTTGGAGAAGCTTTTAATGTGCATAGTATTTGATTTTTAGAAGATCCCGTTCATCTATTTAGTCATCCCCTGGTTGTAGGGGTTTTTTGTTATGCCTGGATGTCTGTTTATAGCTTCTACACTGTTCCTAGTTTTTCTATGATTCATTTTACTCTCTTTGGTTTTACTCCTAGGTCCCTAATCCACTTACACTGGCTTTTATGGATGGTGTGAGGTATGGGTCTGCTTCAGTTTTCTGTGGATGGTTTTCCATTTTGCCAGTACCATTTGTTTTCCTACTTAAGTGATTTCATCTCCTTGAGAAAAATCAGTTGACCATATGTAAATGAGGTGATTTCTGGGTTTTCAATTCTTTTTAATTGATCTATATGCCTTTTGCTGCAGCATTAGCATGCTGTCTGGACCAATGTGGCTTTGTAATGGGATTTGGAAATAAGGAATGTGATGACTCCAAGCTTCTTTCACATTTTTTTTAAAGGTGCACCACAAGTTTATTCTTGAATATATTTACCACTTGCCCATAGAAGAGGTGGTTGAGATTTTTTTTTTCTCAGTCACAAAAGGACAAATATTGCATAGTGTCACTGTTGTAAAACAGGACTGACATCAGGGTTGGGAGAGAATGAAAAAGACAGGATAAATAATTTATACTGCACTGAAACAGATGAGGGAGAAAATTGTTTAAAAGGGATATGTGATTGGGTATTATTGTCATGACAAGAGCCCAGAACGAAGGCTGCATAGTGGACTGGACCTTGGGGGAGGGATTGTAAAACAATGAAAGACATTTCTTTTTACTTTTCAAAGATAAGAG
>NW_006399793.1:7976421-8004898 GCF_000299155.1 Elephantulus edwardii | reverse complement strand
GTACAACAGCTCTGAAGCATGCCATGCCCTAAGCCAATCTCAGTGACTCCCACATAACTACCTCCATTGCCCTAGTTACTGTATCAATCCATCTCAGCTAGGGTCTTCCTCTTTTATGCTGTTCCTCCACCCTTCCAAAAATGATGTCCTTCTCCAAGGATAGGTCCCTCCTGGCCACATGCTCTAAATATGCGAGCTGGACCTTCAAAATCCTAGCCTCCAAGAAGAAACTTAGTTTCACCCTTTCCGTTAGTAATCCTTTAATTTCTGTTGATTCTATTTTAACATCACTTATTTCACCTTTATATTATTTGCTAGCTATGCTAGTGGTGTATCTTTTTTTAAAAAATAAAATCTTTTCAAGGAATCAATTCTTGGTATTATTATTATTATTAACATAACTTCAATTGTTTTCCTTTCTTTTTTTTCTGGTTTGTATTAGAGGGTATCATGTTTCTTTGTTGTTCTTTTTATATTTGTTGAAGACATTGGACTAAATATCATATTTTGAATCTTTCTTCCCTTTTGAAGAGTTTGCTTATTGCTATGAAATGACCTTTAAGTACTGTTTTGGCTATGTCTCAGAGGTTTTGGTAAGTTGTGCTTTCATTCCCATTTTATTCAAGATTTTTTTTCCACTTTTTCTTACTTCTGTTACCAGGGTCTGAGATTTAAATGGTTTTGGGGCTAAGCATATTGGCAGATTTCATCACAGCCCTCTCCAACCTTGCAGACAGGGCCTGTGTGTTTTACTAGTTTGGGGCCTGAGAATAAACAGACGCATTACCCTCTTCTGGGAAATTCTCCTACTGTGACAGTAGCATGATATAAATGGAAAAGAAAAGACACTAAGCCACAAAAAGTCCATCCTGGAGCTCAAGTGAGAAGAATTTTCCTTAGAACCATCTGAGGCAGTAACACTTCCATTATACTAGTACATGGAATTTGGACTTAAAGATTCCTAAACTCAAAAGAGACTTCCCACAAAATAAGAGATCAGCAGCAGTGTGAGGCATTCAGAATCAGAGAAGCACTGAAGGCTTGGGGTCTAAGCCATCATATCAAGAGCTGGATAGGGGCATGGCAATGCTGAATGGAGTAGTGGGGTGGAATGTAATGGGAAATTGGATGAGTCAACACACACATCCCAAGGGCAGGGAGCAATACTGAATCTATTGGTTACTTCTATGTTTGGGAGATGTCTTTCATCTGCTCCTTGTCAGACACTGTTCCAAATATGACCATTTGAATTAAGGTAGACAAGGATGAAGGATTGGCCATCTACTTCCAAAATAGAAGGCCTTCTAAAACATTATGTACAATAGTAGAGCACACTTAGAGTAGATTAGCAGATATGGCAACTGAGGCTGAACCCACAAATATGAAAACACAAAGGAGAAAGAATAGTAAGCAGACACTGGTGATAGGATAATGCAATGAGAAGCATAAATATAGAAAAGTTGGACATTGTTAAGGAAGAAATGGAAAACAAATATTGACATACTAGGTTTTGGTGAAAATAATATGGATTGCCATGGGACATTTGGAATCATTTATGATCTATTATGTCAGAGAAGAAAAGATAAGGGGAAATGGGGTTGTTTTCATAGCTAACAAAGTCATTTCTAGATACATCTTGAAACACAATGTTGTAAGTGACAGGAACAACTAGAGCCAAAAATGAAGAAATAAAAGATCTCCACCAAATTTTCAGTCAGAAATAGATCACACATGCAATCAAAATGCATTAATAATAATGCATGATTGGAATACAAAAGTTGGGAACCAGGAAGAAGAATCAGTAGTCAGAAGACATGGATTCAGTGACAGAAATGAGGCTGGAGATAGAATGATAGAATTCTGTACAGTCAACAATTTATTCATTGAAATGCCTTTTATAAGAAACAGAAATACTCTGCCACCCAAGCAGATATATGCACACTCATGTTTATTGCGATTTTGTTCACAATAGCAAAGAGCTGGAAACAACCCAAGTACCCTCAACAAACAAATGGATAGAGAATCTCTGGTTTATTCACACAATGGAATACTATGCAGCATTGAAAAACAAGTAACTCATGAACTATATGTAAAATGGATCACCCTAGAGGACATTATGTTGAGGGAAATATCTCAGTTACAAAAGGACAAATATTGCATAAGGCCACTGATTTTAAATGGGACTGACAACATGGTTGAGGGAAGACAGAAAAGGAAGGTAGGAATGATGTATTATTGCATTGAAACAGATGAGGGAGAGAACTGTTTAAAGGGGATATATGAATGGGTATTTTTGTCGTTACAGAAGTCCAGAGTGAAGGCTGCCTAGTGGAGTGGACATGGAGGTGGGAGAGATTACATAACAATGAGAGAGTTTTTCTTTTTCTTTTCAAGGAGAAGAGTGAATTGGGGGATAGCAGGTGGGCAGGGAGAAAAGTGCAACAATGAATGACTGGAATCCCCAAGTTTCTGTAAACTTTCTTTAAAATTAAATTTTAAAAAAATTAAAAAACAAACAGAAATCCAGTCTATACACATAGATTTCACCTGATGGTATGACTAGGAATCAAATTGATTACATCTTTTGAAAGAATTGTGGGGCAAGTTTAACAACAAGTGAAAACTGGTCCAGGTGATTGTGGAAGAGACCACAGACTATTCATATGCAAGTTCAAGCTGAAGCTAAAGAAGGTTAAAACAAATCCACAGGAACTAAAATTTGTCCTTACATCCTATCCCACTTGAATTTCAAAACCATCTCAAGAACAGGTTTGAGGACTTGAACACTAATGAGCAAAAACCAAATGAGCTGTGGGAGGATATCAAGACTATCATCCATGAAGAATGCAAAAGACAGAGGGGGAAGAAAGGACCAAGATGTATGTCAGATGAGACTCTGAATATTGCTCTACAGTGCCAAGAAGCCAAAGCAAAGGGAATAAATTCAGGATCTAAACATAAGATTTCCAAAGGCAGGATAGGAAGACAGAGCATAGTACCATAACAAAATGTGAAAAGAGCTGAAGTCAGAAAATTAAAAAGGGCGAGCTCTGGTGGCCTAGTGGCAAGAAGCAGCACTGCAATCCCAGAGGTATGCGGTTCAAATCCACCAGATGCTCCGCTGAAGAAGGAGGAATAATCACCTCCTGTACCAGTCAGATCCGATTTGACGGTACACACATCATAAAAATAAAATTTAAAAAAAAAGAAAGTTAAAAAGGCTGATCTTCTTGCTCAGCATTTCTTAACCTGAATGAACTGAAAAACAATTCAGCTTCAAGTTGCAATATTGACAGGATATTGAATGATCAAGCAAGCATTAAAAGAAGATGGAAACAGCTTCCAGGTGCATGACATTGACTCCTTTATCCTCTTTTTTCTTTTCTATTTTTGTAGTATTGTAGTCTGAGAAATTGTTCTATTATTTTGACATTTTTTTTTGTTTTTTGAGGCTTGCTTTGTCACCATAAATATAATCTACTATGAAGACTATCCCATGGTGACTGGAGAAAAATCTATCATGAGCCTTTTTAGGGTGCATTAGCCTATATATATTTGAAATTAGGTTCTTTAATCGAATAGTTAATTCCTTAGGATATTTGTTGAGTTTCTTTCTGGTTGTCTTATTTTTGTTTAAGAGTGGTGTTTTGAAGTTTCTTACTACTATCGTCTGTTTCTTTTTTCAGTTCAGTTAATGTTTGCTGTGTGTATTTTGTAGCTATAATTTGGTACATAAATATTTCTTTACAGATATGTCCTTTAGTTCTATTCACTCTTTCAGCATTATATAGTGTTCTTCCTTGTCCTTTCTGATAGCTTTTATCAGTGCTGGTTTTGTGCAGATAACACAATCTTGCTTGCTAAAAGTGTGAAGGACTTAAAGCACTTGTTGCAGAAGATCAAAGAATATATTCTTCAACATCCATTGCATCTCATGTCAAGAAAACAATGATTCTTACAACTGGATCAATAAGCAATGTCATGATAAATGGAGAAAAGATTGAAACTGTCAACAGCTTCCTCATACCCAGATCCACAATTAACATCCTTGGTACCAACTGTCAGGAAATCAGAAGACATACGTGCCCTGGGAAAGTCTTCAGTTAGGGACCTCTCCAAATTATTGAGGAATAATGATGTCAATTTGTGAACTAAGCTGGGTATGATTCAGACCATGATTTTTTTCAATCGCTTGCTATGCTTATGAAAGCTGGATAATGAAAAAAGATGACAGAAAAAGAATTGATGCCTTTGAGCTGTGATGTTGAAGAAGAGTATTGAACATCCAATTTACTGCAAAAGAACAAACGAATATGTCTTGGAGACAGTGCAGCCAGAGTTCTCTTTGGAGGCCAAGATGATGTAACTTTGGTTCACATACTTTGGGCATGTTGCTAAGAGGGGCTATTCCTTGGAGAGGAACATGATGCTTGGAAAGAGAGACGGTTGGTGAATGAAAGGAAGACCCTCAACCAAGTGGGTTGACAT
Source organism: Elephantulus edwardii (assembly GCF_000299155.1). Taxonomy (NCBI): domain Eukaryota; kingdom Metazoa; phylum Chordata; class Mammalia; order Macroscelidea; family Macroscelididae; genus Elephantulus; species Elephantulus edwardii. The sequence goes on along the minus strand of NW_006399793.1, from coordinate 8,000,410 downwards.
GATGACTGCCACAAACGGTTCTAATGTGTCAAGAAGTATGAGGAAGACACAGAATAGAACAGGTTTCAGTTCTTTGTTGATAAGTTCTATATGGTCACACTCAAAGGCACCTAACAAGAATAATATTTTATGAGAAATTAATATTTAAACGTCTGCTTTTTTCAGGTTGCCATTTGCTTGGTATATTTTTCTTTCTACGTTTTAATTTTTTAGACTTCTTTATCCTCAATTTCTAAGTGTGTCTCTTTTGGACAGTGTACTGATGTGGTGTGTTTTAGTTTTCTGAATTGCTGCTTTCTTATTTTTCTAGGTTTTCTACTCCAGAATTGGTTTTATCTGATTTTTTTTAAGTTCCTCTTTGCTACTGCTGTTCGTTGATGTTGTTAGGTGCTGTTGAGTCAAGTGTGACCCATATTGATTGTATGAACAACAGATATAAACTCTGTTCTATCCTATGCCGTGCAATTTCTAACAACTCAAACCCTTTGTAGCACTCACTGTGTATATAAATAGCAAAGAGAAGCTATTCCTTGAAGAGCAACATCATGCTTTAATAGAAGAATAGTCAGCAAAAGAAGGGAAGAACCTCAACCAGATGGATTGACACAGTGACTGCTACTTTTGCTTGCATAATCCAGAAATTCTTTTGAGTTTTTCTTTTACTCATTGAAAATACTCAACCATTGTTCTTTTGAAATCTTTAGTAGAAACTTCAATCAGACTTTCTGGCTTTGGGATATCCATTCGTTCTGTGTTTCTTTGAGATTTTTCTTTCCTAGGGTCCTAGCAGATCCTGGGTCTGGTGACCTTGGTTGGAGATCTCACCACTTCAGAGAAAAGCTGGTAAGCTTAACATTCCAGGATGGAAAAGGAAGGCAATTCATTCTGCCAGTTACCCTTCCTCTCTAGTTCTGAAGCAAAGTTCACCGGGAACCCACTTAGAAAGGAATATAGTCTACCTCTGATCTTCCTTTGTCTTTGGATCCCTGGCTGGCAGCAATGTTCTCTTCTGCTGAGCAGCCCACCAGGAAGAGAAGTCGTTCTGTTGCTGTCCCAGGGAAGCCAGAGGTTCACTCACTTTTTATGTACACAGACCTCAATTTTAAAGTATGCAGAGTTCCCTTATTCTATTTAGGCAACACCTTCTTGAATGTCTATACCTATACCTATTCCTATACCTATACACATACCTATCACTATACCTATACCTATACCTATTCCTATATAGGTTTCACATGAGCATAATTAAGTGTTCTGGGATTCCTATTTTTCTAAATATTAGCCATAATTTATTATGATTCCCACAGTCAAATGCCTTTTTAGTCAACAAAACACGGAAAGATATTCTTCTAATATTCTCTGTTTTTCAACCAAGCTCTGACATCAGCAATGATATTTCTTATGCCACATCTTCTTATAAATCCAGCTTGAACGGGCAGTTCTCTGTCCATATATTGTTCTAAGTGTTTTAGTTAATCTTCAACAAGTTTTATCTTGCTTATGATATTAATTATATTGGTAATAATTTCCACATTCTGTTAAGTCACCTTTTTTTTTTTTGAGAATGGGAACAAATAGAATTTCTCCCAGTCAGTTGTCCAGATTGCTGTCTTCCAAATTTTCTGACACATATCTGACACATATTCTGAATGTATCCAGGGCTGCATTTGTTTATTGAATCCTGTGATTTGGTATCACATCAATTCCACTGGCAGAATGTTGGGAATGGAAGGGTGGGCCTCTGTGGCTCCTGGGTCTGGGTCAGGGTCAGGTTACAAACATTTACTGCAGAAGGTCACAGATTACAGGCTTCAATATGAATTACATCTCTCTCAACATCAAAAAAGCCAAAAATCCTTACCACTGGATGAATATACAAATGATAAACAGAGAAAACATTGATGTCAACTGTTTAATCACACTTGGTTCCACAATCAACACCCTTTGTATCAGCAGTCAAGAAATCAAAAGACTTACTGCATTGGGAAAGTCTGTCATCAAAGACTTCTCCAGAGTGCTAAAGAGCAATGATATCAGTTTAAAGAGTAACATGCACTTGATTCAAGCCATAGTCTTTTCAATCACTTGCAATGCATCTGAGAGTCAGACAACAAAGAGACATGATAGAAAAATTGATGCCTTTGAGATGTGATGTTGGAAAAGAGTATTGAACATCTCATGAACTGCCAAAAGGAGAAAAAAATATATCTTTGAGAAAGTACAACCTTGGAGGCAAGGATGGCAAAACTTTGTATCACATATTTCAGATATATTGTTAGGAGGGGCCCTGGGAAAATTCTTGGAATAATAGAGGGTCAGATAAATAGAGGGTCCCTAAAAGAGATAGGTTGGCACAATGACTGTAGCAATGTGTTCAAGGATATCAGAGATGGTGAAGATGATACAGTATACTACAAAGTTCAGAACCATTGTTCATAAGGTCACTTTGAATCAAGGGCACTTAACATATTTATCAATCTTGGGAGCACAGGTGAGTTAATGACAAGGAGTTGTGCTGCCAACCTAAAGGCAGATGTTTCAAATCCACATAATGTTCCATGAGAGAAAGATGAGAAATCTTCTCCCATGTGACTTACTATACCTGAAAAGCCCTCTAGATAATTAGCATCAGCTGTGAGTCAAGTCCAGCTTGATGGCACATAACAACTAATATTATATCTATCCATTTCTTTCTGTTAATATATAAAGCCCCATATAAATTGGAATTGACTCAACAGAAGTGAGTTTTGCTAGCCTAAAAAGCAGTCTTGTTGTTGTTGCTGTTGTTGTTGTTAAAGTTGTACAGTTTTTGAAGGTCTGTTCATTTAGAGGTTATATAACTAGCACTGCTTCTTAGACTTTCTTATTCTACAAGCATACTACACATAGTCTTTTGCCTTGTCATAATATGTATTCATTTCACCTTCTTGGAAGAAATAAAACCAGGGTGCTTCTTAGAAGCAAGGAGGGTGAAACTTCATCTCACATATGTTGGGAAAGTAGTTTCCGTTTTTGGGAAAATAGGTTGTGCTGACAAAAGCAGAGAGTCAACTAAAGAGAAGAAAGAGCTTCAAAACTATACAAATTGAGAATGACTGCAACATTGGGCTTGAGAACAACAGAGATTATGTGTATAGTGCAATATAGGTAAGTATTCAATTTCTTGTTCATAAGGTCACACGGTAGTAAAGAAACTAAAAAGCTATTTGGTCTTAAGTTTGTAAAAAACAACATTATTGGAAAGTTTTAACTCTTTTGATAATTACCAAAAGATGACACTAAGACATAAAATAAGAACATAAAGTTAGGAAAATGGGGCTGACATACTAGCTCTTTGCAGGATTGCTACAAATTTTAAATTTGTGAAAATGCGTTTTTCTGTGAAGCACAGCAAAGAACAATAAATCAAGAAATACCTGTATGTGTGTGTATATGTGTAAATACATAAGTACACACACATATCCATAGCATCAAATTTCAGTAATGATAAAAAGGGTACACAGTGTTCTCATTTATTAGATGAGAGAATGAACATAAAATTTACCTTTGTAATGTTGCTGAAGTTTACAGCAAAATATCTTTCTTGAAGTTTATTAAACTCTAATCATTTTCTTGAAAGATTAGCAGCAATTATCATTAAGGTTTACGCATTTGACTGCGACTACTGCAATAAATCTTATTAAAATAACTGAAACATACTTTTTTAGCATGTGGCAACCTGTTTCTGAATCACAACCATCTGTAAAAAGTGATTGCCTGGTGCACACAGATGGTAGTAAAACAACTATAAAGCTATACCATTCTTTAATCACAAGTTGGTACCAAACAAGCTGAAAACTGACTCACACCATTTGCATTTGAAAGATCATATGATCACTGTAATTAACAAATATTGGATAGGTATCTTCTGCAAAACATGTTATATCTGACTGAAAATAACACTTGAACTGGACGCCCCCTCTTTCTCATCTTTAACAGCCTATAAAAAAAATCAGATGTTAACAATAGAGGAGTAGACTTCAAGTTTTTATAGCATGCAATTCCTTTACAGATGTAAAATGACAGAAGAGAACAGAATAATTTCTCATTTCTGTCTTGAAGCACAGAATAATGAAGGCTCTCAGTCTGTAACTGCAGGGCTATGTTAAGCCACCGTCAGCCCAAATCAGTTACACAGGTGAACTTGTCCTTCCCCCACACCATTGCCCCTTAAGGCATAGAAGAAAGAAGGGGGGAGTGGAACAAAACAAAAAGACCCAGCCAAAAACAGACCTGAGTTTCTCACAAAGTTCAAATCATCAAATGAAGTAAAAGGGGCAGGGGGGTGGGCAGCCGGGAATAAAGGAGATTGATATATTTCTAAGTGTCACCATATTTTCAATGAGATTTACTTCTATTTGTCAATAAAAACAAGGAGAAGAAATTTAAATGCTGCAGGATGATGAAGAGTACATGGTTTGGAGTTGAACAAACCTTGACTTAATTCCTGACTGCTAACTTCAGGATGTATCATACAGGTCAAATTACTTAAACTCTTGAAGCCTTAATTTTCTCATCTGTAAAATGGAGATAAGAGTACACACCTAGTTGTCTAAAGATGAGAACATGGGGCATTTAAGCGCAGGGCAATGAGCACCTCTCTGTAAGGTCCAGGGGGAGTAAGAATAGCACAGACCCTCAGCGACCCGGAGAAGAAAGAAGATAAAAATCCCATAACCCAGCCCCATTGGTGCCATAGAATTCAGCAGCAGCAAGAGGTTCCTTTATTCATTGCTGACTCACCGACTCACAGTCATAGTATCAATGATGGGATTTATTAGGGAAGTGAGTGGGGAGGCAAAGAATATCACCCTATACAAGTCTATGATTTAGCACAACAGTTCTAAGACTCAATACCTCTATAACTCCAGGTTCAGGTTCAGTAGTCAAATCCAAATCATCCAGCAAGATTAGCCTCAGAGTAATGATAATCAAATCATGCACCAAGGTTTGTCTCAAAGCAGTTATAAGCCAGCCTCTCTTTCAAACATTCTGCAAGAATAGCCAAATCTTAAACAGTGGTGGACAGTACAAATGCAAAAAGCCTCAGGTCACACTTTGCCAAAGCAATGCTACACTCTCTCCAACAACTAGGTCTCACCCTCACCCAGGTCTTGCTGCCACAAGGCTTGCTTGTGTCAAGTCTTTTTGCTATACTTTGAGCTCGCTTCAAGTCTTTCTCACTTCAAGTCTTTTTTTTCCTGTTCATATTATTTTTTTAAATAATTTTAATGAGCATTTACAGTGATTTTGGATTTCCATTCATTCATTGCTGCACTTCTTTCCCCGCCCATCCCTCCTCTGCACCCCCCAGTTCGCTCCTCTCTTTCAAAAGTAAAAGAAACACAAGTACACAATCCCCCCGCACCCCACCCACTGCTCCAAGTACATTCCACTATGCAACCTTAATTGTGGACTCTTGTGATAACCATAAGACCCTATCATACATTGCTTTTAAATTGTTCATTTCAAGTCTTGCTCCCCAGTTTGGGAACCATGCTGATTTGCAAGATCAACAATCTGCAGTTAAGGTAGCTATAGACCAGAGAGGGTTAATTGCAATGGCTAAAGAAAAAGAAAAAAGCACTAACTTTTAGGCCAATATCACACCTGTCCTGCACACATGCATGTGTGCATTGCATGCACAGGTTTACATGAACTTGTTTCATGTGAAATTTGAATGAGTTTATCTAATAAGTTGCTTAATAATGCAGTTTTTTAAAATGAATGTATACTATTACAAGGGCCAGTGATGAACTACATTAACATGAGTGTTTTTTTCAGTCATGATTAACTTCAATGTAGTTTTTATTTTACCAAGATTTCATTCAGTAACTTTAAAAGTATAGATCTAAAGCATAGTAAATAGTAGAGAAAATATATAGCCCCTACTGTTTTTCCATCTATCATGCCTTAAAATTTTTTATGCTAAGGTCTGATATTTCTTCCATTTTTCAGAGATCCACTACCGTTCTTCTATTTAATAAAGTATCCTCAATACCCAGCTTCCCATTATCAAGCCAAGATGGCCACTCTAATAACTCCTACCATATGACTGAATTTCAGCATCAGGAAGGTAGAGGTGAAGGGAAGACATGTTCCTATGCTTTAAAAGAATAGCTTGAGAGTAGCTCACATCATTTCCCTGTACCATTGGCCAGGACTTGGTCCTATGAACTTTTAGAATAACTAGGAAATATGATGAATATGTTAAATGATCATATGCTCTGTTAAAAAATGACAAGGGTTATGTAAACATAAAGTTTCTGTCCTAAAAGCCATAACAAGACAACTTTTTAACTCCAATAAAACTCTCTAACTTAAAAAAAAAAAGTAGATCTGAGCAGAGTCAGAATGCCCAGGCTTAGATTCTATTCAGTAGTCGGAAAACATTGACTTGGTGTTATACATGAGGCTAGGGACAGAATTATAGAATTCTGTACAATAATATATTCATTGCCAAAACCTTTTACAAAAAAACCCCCAAACACCATAAACAGAGGTTATATACATGGATTGCATCTGATGGTATGCACAGAAATCAGATCAATTATATCTGTGGGAGGAAGCAGAGAAGTTCAGTACTAGCAGTGAAAATCAGGTTAGGTGCTGACTGTGGAGCAGACCATCAACTGCTCATATGCAAGTTCAAATTAAAGATAAAGAAGGTCAAATCATTTCCACAGGAATCAAAATTTCATCTTGAATCTATTCTCCCCTGAATTTAAAAATTAACTCAGAAACAGGTTTGGGGCCTTGCACTCTAATGAACAAAGACCAAATGAGCTGTGGGAAGATATCAAGAATATCATCCATGGAGAAAGCAAAAGGTCATTATAAATACAGAAAGAAGAAGAGACAAAAACGGATGTCAAAAGAGATTCTGAATATTGCGTTAAAATTGCAGAGAAGTCAAAGCAAAGGGAAGTAAACAAGAATTTTAGGAGCTGAATAGAAGATTTCAAAGGGAAGCTCAGGAACACAAAACAAAGTACTATACTGAAATGTGTAAAAAGCTAGAGTCTGAAAATATAAAGGTTTGAACTCTGTCAGCATTTATTATGCTGAAGGAATTGAAGAACAAATTCAAACTGCGAGTTGTAATACTTAAGGATTCTGTGGGCAGAATATTAAATGATCCAGGAAGAATTAAAAGATGATAGAAGGTGTATACAGAGTTACTGACCAAAAAGAATTGGTTGACATAAAAAGAATTTCAAGAAACCAGATATGACCAAGAGGCAATGGTAATGAAAGAGGAAATTCAGGCTGCTCCGAAGGACTTGGAAAAAATAAACCTCAAAAATTGATGGAATACCTATTGACAGATTTCAACAAACTGATAGTGCACTGGACACACTCACCAGGTTGTGCTAAGAAATCTGGAGGACAACTACTTGGCCAACTGACTGAGAAAAGATCCATATTTATTCCCATTCAAAAAAAAAATGACCCGACAGAGTGTGGAAATTATTGAATGATAAAACTAGTGTAATATACAAGCAAAATCCTGCTGAAGATTATCTGAAAATGACTGGAACAGTACATCGACAGAGAAATATCAGAAATACAAGCTGGATTTAGAACAGGTTGTGGCAATAGAGACTTTATCACCAATGTCAGACAGATCTTGGCAGAAAGCAAAGAGGACTAGTGGAATGCTTATCTATATTTCATTGAATATGCAAATGTATTTCACTGTGTGGATAACAACAAATTGTGGCTAATCTTGAAAAGAATGGGAACCTTAGAACACTTGATTGTGCTTATGCAAAATCTATAATCAGACCAGGAAGCCATCATCAGAACAGAGCAAGGAAATACTGCATGGTTCAAAATCAGGAAAGGAGTGCATCAGGGATGCGTCCTGTCTCCATACCTTTTCAATCAATAGAACAGATACAGATTATTCGGGAAGATGTGCTTTATGAGGAATAATGTGGCATCAGGATTTGAGGAACACTCATCAACAACCTGCGTTATGCAGATGACACAATCTTGCTTGCTGAAACTGAAAAAGACCTGAAGTGTTTACTGAAAAAGATCAAGAACTGTAGTTTTCGATATGAATTAAGGCTGCAGGAAAACAAAGATTCTCACCACTGGCCCAATTGGCAGCACCATGACAGATAACTTACTCAGCTCCACAATCAATACTCTTGACACGAACAGTCAGGAAATCAGAAGACAAATTGCATTGTAGAAATCTGCTGTCAGGGACACTCCAAAGTACTAAGAAGCAATGTTGTAAGTATAGAGACTAAGGTGCACCTGATCCTGGTCATGGTCTTTGGAATCACATGCTTTGCATCAGAGAGCTGAACTATGACTAAGGATGACAGAAGAAGAATTAACACCTTTGAGTTGTAGTGCTGGAGAAAAAGTCTTTAATGTACCATGGACTGACAAGAAAAAAAAATAGGTCTGTCTTAGAGAGGGTGAAATGAAGTTTCTCCTTGGAGGCTAGGATTTTGAAGGACCGTCTCACATACTTTAGGCATGTGGCCAGAAGGGACCAGTCCTTGGAGAAGGACAACATGCTCAGAAGGGTGGAGGGACAGCACAGGAGAGGAAGACCCCAGATAAGATGGATTGATACAATAATACAAAGAGGGTAGGTGTGTTGCAGTCAATGAGAATGGCTCAGGACAGGGCAAAATTCAGAGCTGTTGTTCACAGGGCCTCTATGAGTCACAGGATACTCAGCACATAACAACAACAACAACATTAACTACGAGGCTTGAACTTACGTAAGTTAACATTTCACTCACATTTGGAAGCAGGAGTGTCATCCACTTCCTAAACAACATTCCTCTGGAAACTCTACGAACTTTGATAAATGGTGATAGTTAGAGAAAGGCTTCAGGCCTTTTGTTCATAGAGTTGTTATGAGTCGTGCTCGACTCAACGGCAATCACCAACAACAACATTCACTCATACATGAACACAATATTAAGTCACACAAAGCATTCAGATATAAGTGAGTCAATATAACCAAGTGGTTTAGAATAAAGCCAGGCATCCGTAACTATTAAAAAAACCTCCTTTAACTGCAACTTATGTGTGAGAATATCATTGAAGCTACAGAGGAGGGCAGACGTGGCCCTGTATCTCAGGGAATTTACAGACAACTGTGGAGAAACAGAAAAATGAATGCATTATTGCATAATGAATGATCTGAATATGCTCGGTGTGGACCTCATGATAGTTTAACTAATAATTTTTTGACAATTTATCATCTGAAAAATTTGAAAGATGTTATCTATATGATAAAGTTATTGGAGTCGGCATATAAGAAAGCAAGTATCTCTGGTAAAAGTAAAATCTTGATATCTGTTAGATTCATTCCCTTTTTTTCATGATATTTGATCATTCTAGATAAGTACTTGCTTTTCTCTCTCTCTGAGGATTACTATTATTATTTTCATAGGGAAAAGTTTCTTAACCTCACATGACCTCCTTCTTTGAGACGCCAGATGCTGAAGAATATTAAAATTATATTTAAAACAGTGTTACATTCAAATTAAGATGTATTTTCTACTAGATTACATTTTTAAAAGACAGTCATCACATATTATATACACTTAGCTATCAAATGACTGCATTTACATTTGAACCAAAATAAAAGATGAAAGTGGTTAATGAAGTTCTAATTCATTGCCTTGAATGTTTTTAGCCTACGACATCCAAATTATTTTCTTAAATAACTACCACCAGAAAGGCTAATGCAGTGCAGATGACTCCCCAAATATTTGCAATAGATCACATGATCAACACTGCAGCATCTCAACAATTGACTATAATAGGTTTAAGAGGGGGATGATAAGCTGCACTGACATTTAAATAGATAATATTTTCTATTAGGTCTTTTTTATATTAAAAAAACCCCTCTGATTAACACCAGAAATATTTCTCACTTTTCCAAAAGAAACCCTCATTAAAGAAATTTTCACTGAGTTATCTACAATATGCTCATCTGTGCACCATGAACTTGTTTTTACTCTACATTCAAAGCTGTATGTTTATTTCTCTGTTCTAGTTCAGCTCTAAAAGCCAAAAATATGAAACAGATGTGGTGACTTTCTGTGTACTGTGAAGCACAATTAGGCTTCTTTGAATTGCTCAGGCTAAACAGTTGCCTTCCCTAGAGCATATCAAAACGGCTTGAGATTCTTTACAGCCAAGAACTCAGCTCGCTACCTGTCAGGGACTGCAATTGGCAGACCACAGCTGGTTGAATGCAATGGATGTTCCCATACTGTCTTCCCAAATGAGGTCTGTGAAACACGACAAAGAAAAGACGAACTTCAGCTAAGAGCTGTGTCTTATTTTAAGAAGATGTTTGGACTATTTGAAGGTATCTTTCAGAGTCTCACTTCCTGTAGTGATTTTATAACACTCAAGGAACAGCTCCATTTGTCCAGCTTCTGAGTTCATACATGGGTTTTATATGGGTAAAAGTCAAGGCCATCTAAAGAAAAAGTACCCAATTTACTTATCTCCACCGTGATTCTTTCAAACCTGTGTCTATCAGATCAGCCTTTGCATCTAAACGTGCAGAATGTTGATTTTTCTTTTGCTGAGAATAGTTTAAAAACATGTGGAAATTGCTATAATTGAAGAGAAAGCTAGAAACAAATGGTAATTTTGTTCCCAAAAAAGGAAACTTTCTTCAGACTGTAGGAGGTGAGGAAAGGAAATTTCCTTTCCTTCTAAAATGAGTGAGTGCTGCAGGGGAAAATGACATTCATAGAATCCTGCATTGATTTTGTCAGTATACACACCAAAAGGGTTTTAAAACACAAGACAGCAGTGGACATATTTATATATGAACATTTATAGAGTTTCATGCTCATGGGATCATAAGTTTGATGCAAAGGAACAGACTAAGAGTATCATAAAATATATGTATGTATATTTTTCATAAAAAACAGCCATGCGTCAGCATTCATTTGTTCAAAATTTATTTATTTATTTTTAATTCTGGAGATACATAAATGGAGGGGAAAAACTAACCAATAACCAAAGTATGTTGTTCAAGGTGTTCCTAAAAAAAAAAAAAGGATGGGGGAACATACCTCAAAATCATGTAACAAACAAATCCAAGATTCTTACAATTAATAAGAGCTCGAGAAAATTGAAATGGAAAAATGCAAGGCACAGATATTTGACCTGTGTAATCTGATGACGGGGAATTCTGGTGGGCTCGTGGCAAGGAGCTCCATTGCAATCCTGGAGGCATGAGGTTTGAGTCCACCAGCTGCTCTGCAGAAGGATGGGCAATCTGCTCTAGTTGAATTAACTGCCTCTGAAAACAAACCAGGTTGGTTCTGTTTCTACAGGACAAAACAACAATCTGGTGACACTTTATTGCCATCCATATCTGACATGCATGTTGCAATTCAGACCATTTCCAAAATTAGGTTAACTTGTGCAGTTCCCACTAATTCCATCATCTTCTCAATGCATGACTTTGGCAAAGCTGATTGGGTGAAATAAACTTATTTGAAGTTTCTCTAATAACTTATTCTACCTTTGGTCATGATCACAAAAAGTTTTTGAGCCAATTTTATCGTTTTCAGATTTTCACATATTAATACCTTTTTCATTCACACAGTAACTCTAAGGAGAAATGTGATTTTTGCTAGATATTATGGTATCCCGTGGCCTTGAATTATCCACAATTCTAGAGGTTCTTTGGTCCTAGAGTTATAAAAAAGAGGTCATTTGCCTAGATGCATTGAACTAGTTGGAGATGAGCACGCTTGGGGAATGCTGTTGCTGTTGATTCAAGCATGACTCATAGCGACTCGCAGGAACCCTATGAACAAAAGGCCTGAAGCCTTTTTATAACTATCGTCATTTATCAAAGTTCATAGCATTTCCAGAGGCATGTTGTTTAGGAAATGGATGTCATTCCTGCATTCTTTTAATATGAGATTAGATAATATTTTGTTAATGAGTTTTGCATGTGTGTTATAAATTATATTATTGTTGTTGATTGCCTTCGAGTCGAGCACAACTCATAGTAACCCTATGAAATAAAGGCCTGAAGCCCCTCTACAACTATTGACATTTACCAAAGTCTCTTGGGGAATAGGAGACATCAACTCATAATGTGTCGACTGTATTCTGTGGCCAGGAATTACCAACATCAGTGAGAAAATAAATTCTCAGAATTCTCTGGCATGGGTTTTTTAGTTCACTACAAATCAAGTGGAAGATAAATTGATCTCAGGATTTGTACTGAATTGACATAATAGCTTCTACCAAGACAAGGAAACCAGGGTAAAGGGCAGGAAAACTAATTCCAGAGGCTGCTCCAAATCATCCTACCTCAAATTTCCCGAGTCATTTGTAAAGGCTTAAAAGTAGGTCCAAAGAGTTTAACACATTGCTTTCTCTAGTTCAATATTGCTAGATAATGTATGATATCCTTTCACAAAAGATCTTTAAAATACAAGTGAATGAATCAAAGAGGGAACAATGGACACAAAGTAGTAAAACTGTTCTTGCTTAAAGAAAATTATACAAAGATGCTAGCTTTGGAAGTATACATATTTCACAAAGGTATCCTAATTCCATCAGTTGTGATGCAAGAAACAAAGACACCTCAATTAAAGCTACTAATTAAAGCTACTTAATGGTAGTCATAGGGTCACTATGAGTCGCAAGCGACTCGGCGGCACAACAACAACAATGGTAATCAAGTCAGCTTCAATTCATAATGACTCTATGTGCAACAGAACTAAACATGGCCTGGTCCTGCATCATCCTCTCCATCAATGATGGTTTTTAGTCCTTCATTTCAGTTATTGTGCTAAAACCATTTCATCAACAACCTCCATCACCTTCATATATGGTCTTATTCCAAGACTTGCTTCCTCCTGTTGACATACTAAAGCATACCGTTCAGATAATGTTCTGTTGCAATCCATGGGTTTTCACTAGTTAATTTCCATAAAAAAAAAGCATTTCTTTCTAGTATGTCTAATTCTGACAATGCCACTGAAAATGTACCTCTCATGGATGACCCTGATTATATTAGAAATACAAGTGTCCAGTATCACAGAAACACACAAGCCACCATAGAGTGACAAGCTGCTAGACAAATAGGTGCCAACATCCGGACTTAATATTTTAAAAAATATGGATGGGGAAAAAAAAATCAGGATGGAGAAATTTTGCCTCAGTACTTAGACAACAATAATATTAGATCCCCAAAAGATGAATACTATAGTTTCTGTAATAATAGCAATGCATAAAAAGCACCAAAGAGCAAAGAAGAAAGGAGCATCTAAATCTTCTTGAAATAGTCAATAAAGGTTTTGTTTAAGTTGTTATTAGCTGGAAGTTGTGTTTTCCAGGAACAAAGGCAAACAGAGAAAGCACTGCAGATTGAAACAACAGGCTGTGCAAAAGCCCAGCAGTAGGGAGCCGCATGCCTCAAACATGGTAGTGGAATCTGAATCAAAGAAAGCAAGAGGTAAGATTTGTTTGCAAGCATAAGAGTTGGAACTTTAACACTAAGACAACAAGTGATTTCTCTCAATTTAAATCAGTGGTATAAAATAGCCATGAGTCGGATAGAAATTAGAGGTCAGAAACAGTAATTTTAATATGCAAGTGTCACTGCAAACACAGCTCTGTGTGTATAAATACAGGATCCTATGTGTGCATAATTTGCATGACAAGCTGTTAGGTGTATTTTTCTCTGAAGAGTTTGGAAACAGTTACTCACCAATTGAACAGACAAGGTAGAGAGACTATGGCAATATGCTGAATAGTTTCTACAGAAATCTCCAATTACAATGAACTTTAATTATGCCAAAATAAAATATGTTCTTTGAATCACAAGGTCTGAACTGCAGAACTTTAACATCATTGCTAGATAAACTGTAAAGGGCAGTCTTCTAAAAATGGGGGAGAATCATTTACATTTTTAACATTATAATTATTTAACATACTGTTTCCCACCCCCGTAATAGTTTCAGCTAACTTGTGTAATTGCATGGAATAATTTATATACAAATATGTAGATGTATACAAACTGAAATGCCAAACATTGAAAAGAAACTCAAATGAGTGGGCATTTACATATGGAATAGAGCTTATAAGAAACTGTGTTTTTGTGATAATGAGATGTTTTCAAACTCCATTCAGAAAATTTACTCTGAGAGAAGTCCACATTTTCTGAAGACATCAGAGGAACTAAAAAAAAAAACCCAAAAAACAAAACTATCATTTCATCTTCAGTAGTGGGTCAGCATGTGAATGAATATTTTCAAAACACAGCAGTAGAAAACCAGTTAGTGTGTATTATTTTCACTTATATAGGCTTTGTATACAATCCCAAGCCTAAGGACATTTTTAATAAGTTTAGGTAAATGTCTTCTGTTTGGGAATATTCTAAGGGTATCACTAATTATCTTACATGCAACTGCATTAAGTTAATGTCACAGCAAAAACAATTTTTTTCATACTGTTTAGGAACTAAATACTTGTGCTCTGTGAAGCAAAAATGAAAAAAAGAACAAAGAGATTACTTGCTTCCATATTTTCTGGAGACGATCATATTACAAAGTTCAGCAAGTTGTAACCCACTATCTTCTGGTTATTGCTGTTGTTATTGGGCGGTGTCCTTAAGTCAAGTACAACTTAATGGTGACTCTATAAATGAACAACAGATCTGAACCCTACTCTATGCTGTGCCATCCCCATAATCTTTGCCACACTAAAGCCCGTAGTTACAGTTACCATGTCAATCACTCTCATTGAGGGCTTTCTCTCCTTTGTGGAGCCTCTACTTTGCCAAACATAATGTCTTTCCCCAAGGCCTGGGCCCTCCTAACAACATACTCAAAGTGAAGTTTCACCATCCTTCCCTGTAAAGAGTATTCCGGCTGCACTCTCTAAAAGACATGTTTGGTTTTTCTCTTGGCAGTCCATAGGATAATTAGTGCTCCTTTCCAGTGTCACAACTCAAAGGCTTCAATTCTGTTTCTGTCATCTTTATTCACTGTCCAACTCAAATATAGCAAGTAATTGAAATGACACAGCTTGGATCAGACGCACCTTTCCCTTTAAAATTATATCCTTGTTTTACAGCAGTTTGGAGAGGTGCCTGATTGCATACTATCCCAATGAAACATTCGTTTTCATTTCCTCAATTCCAAGTGTGTTGATTGTGAATCAAAGTAAGATTAATTCATTAACAATTTCTATCTTTTCTCCATGTATCATGTTGTTGCCTATTGGTCCAGTGGTGAGAATTTTTGTTTCCTTGATTTTCAGATGTAATCTATATTGAAGGTTATAGTCCTTGATCTTTTGGAATAAGCACTTGAAGTTATCCTCACTTTCAACAAGCAAGGTTATGTCATCTGCTTAACACTGGTTGTTCATGAGTCTTCTTCCAATTGTGAGGTCATATATTTCTTTATAAGGTACAGCTTTCCAAAAGATTTGTTCATAATAGAGATTAAATACGTTTGAAGAAATGATACAGCCCTGTTGCACACCTTTCTTGAGTTTAAGCTGTGCAGATTACTTCCTCTGTTGAATAACCTCTTGGTCTAGGTACAGGTTCTGCATGAACACAAATAAGTGTTCTGGGATTTCCACTCTTCTCAATGTTATCCACAATTTTTTTTACCACCCACAGAGTCAAATTCCTTTGCAAAGTCAGCAAAACACAATTAGGTGCTCTTCAGGTACTCTCTTCTTTAAGCAGGGATTCATCTGTCATCAGCAGTAATATCTCTGGTTCCATAGCTCCTTCTAAAGTCAACCTAAATCTCTGGCAGTCCCCAATCAATGTACTATTCTAGCCGTTTTTGAACAATTTTTAGCAATATTTTGCTTGCATGTGTTATTAACAATATTGTTAGATAATTTTCACATTCAGTTGGATCATTCTGTTGGGGCAATGAGAACAAATATAGATCTCTTCTGATCTTTTGGTCAAGTAGCACTCTTCTAAATTTCTTGGCATAGTGTGGTGAGCACATCCAGGGCTCTGTTTGTTGAAGCATGTCAATTGGTATCACATCAATTCCTGGGACCTTATTTTTTCCAATGTTTTCAGTGCACTTTGAACTTCTTTCTTTATTACCATTTGTTTCTGATGGTATGCTTTTTCCTAAAACAGTTCTAGTTAGCCTATTTTTTTTGGTACAATGACTTACTGTATTCCTTCAAACTTCTTTTGATGCTTCCTGGATCATTCAGGAACATAGAATACACGTGATATGAATCTAGGAAAATTGGAAGTCATCAAAAATTAAATAGAACATATGAAGATTGACATTTTAGACACAAGCAAGCAGAGATGGACTGGTATTGGCCACTTCACATCAGACAATCATATGATCTACTATCTGGCAATAAAACATTGAGGAATGCTGTATTCATATTCAAAAGAATAATTTAAAAATCTATCCTTATTAAAAATCTATACAATGCTGTGAGTGATAGGATACTGTCTTTAAGCAAGTAATATCTATTAACAAAACCATTATTCAAATTTATGCACCAACAATTAAAGCAAAAAAGGAAGAAATCAAGCATTTCCACCAACTTCTACAGTATGAGCATGATTAAAAACACTGTCAATATTCTTATTTGATAATAATATTTGATGCCTAGACCACAAAAGTTGGAAACAAAGAAGATTTGTTGTGTGCTGTCAAATCATAACTAACTCATAGCTGACCCTCCAGCAGGTTTTAAGAAATAGTAAATCACACAGGAGGAGACTGTGCATCTTCCTGCAGAGAAACTGCATGACTTCAGGATTGCAATACAGCTTCTTACCACTAGGCCACCAGAGCTCCCTTACAAAGAAGGACTGGTAGTTGGATATTACAAGCTTCATGATAGAAATGAGGCCAGATATAAAAAAGATTGAATTTTGATAAATAACTGTGTATTCATTACAAGTAATGTTTTAAAAAACGTGGCAATGGATGTATCTTAAATACTCATGGAACTCATCCGATGCCCCAGACCATCTGATTGTGCTTATGCAAAACCTATACTTGGACCTGGAGGAAGTCAGCAGAACAGAGCAAGGAGACACTGCATGGTTCAAAATCAGGAAGGATGTATACCAGGGATGTGTCTTGTCTCCATACCTTTTCAATATATATGCAGAACAGATCACCCAGGAGGCTGCCTTGTATGAGGAGGAATGTGGCATCAGGATTGGAGGAAGAGTCAACAACAACCTGCATTATGCAGATGACACAACCCTGCTTGCTGAAACTGAGAAGAACGTGAAGCACTTCCTGCAGAAGATCAAGAACTGTAGCCTTCAATATGGATTGAAGCTCAGGAAACAAAAAATCTCACCAGTGGGTCAACTGACAGTATCACAATGGATAGTGACAAGATTGAGATTTTTAAGAGTCTTAGTTTGTTTGACTCCACAATCAACACTCTTGGTACCAGCAGCCAGGTAATCAAGAGATGAATTGCATTGGAAAAAGTAAGCTATCAAGAAGCTCTCCAGAGTACTGAAGAGCAAAGATGTCAGTCTGGATATTAAGATGTGCCTATTACAGGCCATAGTCTTCACAATTGCTTGGTATGCATCGGAGAGATAGACAATGACTAGGGATGATAGAGAATTGATGCCTTTGAACTGTGGTGCTGGAGAATAGTATTGAATATACCGTCGACTGCCAGGAGAACAAACAGGTTCGTCCTGGCAAGGGAGAACCAGGCTGCTCCTTTGAGGCAAGGATTCTGAGGCTTGGTCTGACATACTTTGGGCATGTTGCAAGGAGAGGCAAGTCCTTGGAGAGGGACATCATGCTTGGAAGTGTGGGGGAACAGAGAAAAAGAGGGAGACCATCGATGGGATGTTTTTGTTTCAGTGACTGAGGTAATGAGGGTAGGTATGTTGAAGACAATAAGGTTGGCACAGTATAGAGCAGGCTTCAGGGCTGTTGTACATAGGGTCACTATGAGTCACAAGTGACTCAACAGCACATAACCACAATGACATATCTTTGCAAAGAATCCTTGAAGAAACTCAATATCTACAGCCAAAATTGGCCAGGTACTGACTGTGGGACAGACCATCAATTGCTCATTAAATTGAAGTTTAAGAAAAGTAAAACAAATTCACAAGAACCAAATTATGATCTTGAGTTTATGATCCCAACTGAATTTGAAAGCCCTCTTCAAGGAAGTTTTGAGGATTGAACACTAATAATTGAAGACCAGATGTTTATAAAATGGCATCAAGGATATCATCCTTGAAGAAAGCAAAAGGTCATTAGAAAGACAAAGCCAAAAGGGAAGATCAAAATGGCTCATACTTAAGACAATGAGAACTGCATTGGAACATCGAAAGACTAAAACAAATGGAACTATTGCCAAAGTGAAGAAGATAAAGAGTAGATTTCAAAGAGGAACTCAGGAATATAAAATACTATAATATGTGTAAAGAGCTGGAGTTAGAAAACAAAATAATAACTTGCTCAAAATTCCTCAACCTGAAAGAACTAAAAAAACCCTCAGTCCTCAAGTTGCACTACTGAAGAATTACATGGACAAGTACTTATGTAAGAAAAACTAGAAAGATGGCTTTGCAATCTTGCATCACATTCTGGGGGGCGGGGGGGAAGGTGGGACCCCAACTACAAAGCCATTTAACTTCCAATTTAAGAACTTTATTCAACTTAATGATTGAATGAGGTAATCTTCCTTTATTTATAGCAGACAGAAATCCAATTCAAACTGCTTTATAATAAAAAGGGAAATCTATGGAAATAAATCATGTGAGGGATCCAGGTGTACCCACATAGTCTTCACAACACTGTCTCTGCTTCTACCTATCTTGGCTTTCCTTTGTTATCTTCGTTGTCAAACATTTGCTTCTTATATAATGGACAGGCATAGCTACTGATACTTCCAACAGAATTTGATACAAGGTTAGTACATCAAATGAAAAGGAAGTTAAAAGGTAGTAATGCCAGAAGCTATTTAACTACAGAGAGGAAGGTATAAGATTCATCAACAACCTATGGTGGATTCTTAAGGTGGATGTCAGACATAACTCAGTACCCCAATCCACGTACCATTTCCAGTATAGCTGTCTTCCACAAGGCACTGTCTACTTTTTCACTGGGTTTC
Source organism: Elephantulus edwardii (assembly GCF_000299155.1). NCBI lineage: Eukaryota > Metazoa > Chordata > Mammalia > Macroscelidea > Macroscelididae > Elephantulus > Elephantulus edwardii. The sequence goes on along the minus strand of NW_006399793.1, from coordinate 7,981,228 downwards.
ATAATTTGTTGCGACGATCTCACACAACTCATAGGTTATGCTCACAATTATGTAGCTTGTAGTACACGCTTGAAATTTTTTTTTCTGTTCTTTCAGCATGACAAATACTGAGCGAGTCTCTACTGTGCGACTCTAGGTATCTGAACATTCCATTATAATCAATCATTTGTCTTCTGTCTTCTTGCACTGTGCTTTGAAATATTCTGTTCAGCTCTTTCATCTAAGCATTTCTTCCCTTTGTTTCAGCTTCTTGGTACTTTAGTGCAAATTTGAGATATCTTCTGACATCTATTTATTTGGGATTTACCCCTGTCTTGTAGTGACCTTTTGCTCTCTTCATGGGTGATATCATCCCATAATTCATCTGGTCTTCTGTAGAAAACCATTGGTGTTCTGCTGTTATTGTTGATTGCCATTGAGTTGAGCACAACTCATAGCAACCCTATGAACAAAAGGCCTTAAGCCTTTTTATAACTATCACCATTTATTAAAGTATATCGAGATTCCAGAGGCATGTTGTTTAGGAAGTGGATGCTACTCTTACTTCCAAATTGGTCTTTGTTGAATGCTTCAAAACTATGCTAAAAATAACTTTTAAATTTAGGTGGATTTGACTTAATATTTTGGTTCTTATGTATTTTTTTTTTATTTTCTTCAGCTTCAGTTTGAACTTGCACATGAATAATTGATGGTCTGTTCCAAAGTCAGCACTGGGTCTGGATATAATTGCTGATGAACTTCTCCTATAACTCCTTTCACTGATACAGTCAATCTGATTTCTATGCAGTCTAGCTGGTGAAATCCATGTGTAAATTATATGTCAGTTTGTTATGTTGGAGAATCAACCTGCATATTACTAATTACTTTGTAGCTTGGGTATCTTTATTGTTGCTTGTCTATTATTGTTCTAGTTAATATAACATTTGTCTGCCAGCTTGCTATACTGACTTATGGGTTGCTTCGATTCTCAAAGCTGTGCCACAAGTGTGTCAAGTGCCAGAAAGGTCATCCATGGTGGACAGATTTTAATAGAGCTCCCAGATTAAGACAGACAAGGAATCAGAATTAACATACACTACTTAGAGACTTATGAAAACCCTATTAACATTAAAGAAACAAGGATATGCATAGATATCTATATAGATAATTCTATTTATCTCTCTCTACTAGAGTTATTAGTATTAGAGTTAAAGGTTAGATTGGAAGTCAATGAAAATTAGGAGAAATACTTTTTTTTCTTGTAAATGTTTTTTTCTAAATTGAAATGTTAATTAAAGTTTACAGAAACTTTGGATTTCTATCCATACACTGTTGCACACTTTCCTCCCTGCCCACCCTTCCCCCTTAGTTTGCTTTTCTCTTTGGAAAAAAAATTCTTTCTTTGTTATACAATTGCCCCACCCCCTCAGTCCACTTAACTATGAAGCTCTTATTCTGGACTCTTGTCATAAAGATAATACCTAATTATATATTCCTTTTAAACAGTTCTCTCCATTATCTATTTCATTGCACTATACATTATTTATCCCCTCTTTTCTTAGGTTCCCCCCAACCCAGATATCAATCCCATTTTAAAACAGTGATACTATGCAGTATTTGTCCTTTTTGACTGAAATATCTCACTCAGCTTAATGCCCTCCAGGTAATTATATATCTAATAAAGGACATATCTAGAATTTATAGAATATTTGAGCATCATAACAATATAAAGGTAAACAACTCAATTGAAAAATGGGCACATGATATGAAAAGACACTTCACCAAAGAAGACATTAGGATGTAAACAAATACATGAAGTTGAAAATCCCTAGCTCTAAGAGAGATGCAAATCAAAACAACTATGAGGTATCATCTCAGTCCAGTAGGAATAGCAAACATATATTAAGAGCTGGAGCATAGACTGTACAAAGTATGACTGTTGGAAAACTACAAGTTGTGAAAACTAAAATGGAACAAATGAGCATCAACATTCTAGGCATTAATGAGATGAGATAAGCTGAATTTTTCCACTTTGAATCAGACAGTCATATGGTACACTATGCTTGGAGTGAAAGATTAAGAATGGTGTTGCATTCATAGTTAAAAAAGACAATTTCAAGTCCTATCCTAACTTATCGTTTCATAACTGATAGAATATTATTCATATAAAAACAAGAAAGACCTATTAATACAACTATAATTCAAATATATGCACCAACAGTTAACGCCAAAAAGGAGAAAATTGAAAATTTTTATTAAAATTTGCCATCAGAAATTGACTAAACTAGCAATCAAGAAATGCTAATGAAAAATGGTGATTTGGATGCAAAAGTTGGAAACAATGAGGAAGGAAGTGTAATGAGAGGGCTGGACTTGATGAAAGAACTGAGGCTGAAAATAGTATGACTGGATTTTGCACATTCAATGATATAGTCATCTAAAATAAGTTCAAGCTGCAATGAAGACACTGATAAAAAATAAGACCCCTGAAATCAATAGGATACCAATTCACATATTTCAAATGAGAGCTGCATCCATAAACATGCTCACTTGGCTATACCAGGAAATTTGGAGGGCAGCTATCTAGCTAACTCACTGCAAGAGATCCATATTTGTCCCCATACTAAAGAAAGGTGGGCCAACAGAATATGGAAAGTAAAGAAACAATATCATTATTATTGCATGCAGAAAGAATACTGCTGAAGATGGTTTAAAACAAAACAAAAACCAGCTATAGGCACTCCTCACGAGACACATACTTGATGGAGACCTTACTGTCACTCTGCTGCAAGACACCAAGGCCTGTGTGGCATGACCAGCTCTGGAGCGTGTTCCAGCCATCACCTCTTCTGCATCTACCAAAGATGGTGGCTCAGCCCAAGCACACTTCCATCCTGGCCAGAGACAGAACCACTGCCTGCCAAGTTGACAGGCTGCTATCTCAGGGTGGCCCAAAACAAAATCCCTCCCAGACCATTAGACTGCAGCCCCCGCTGCCTAGAAACCTCCCAGCTTCTACCTCCACTTTCCAGTACCAGGAGCACCAATACCACAGGTACTTTAGGTCAAACATTGCTGTCAAGCTACATTACCTAGAGTCCCTTAAGCTCAGGTCAAAGGGGTTGGGCCAGGATGAGCAAGTGAGATGTGGTTTCTAGAAGGAAACAGACTTCCCTCTTCTATTCAGGTGCTTTGGGTGAAATACTGCTATTGGGTCTGGACTGTAGGTCTCAGGCCAAGAAGAGAACACAAAACACTTCCATACACGAGGACCCTATATAATCACAACAACCTAATATCTACTAAGACTCACATAATGTCAAGAAAACAGCAATTTACCTCAGGAATTATTAAAAAACAAAATAATTCTTCTCCTAAAAAAAGTAGACCCACCCCAAAAAGAGAAAACAAGAAAAATATGTTGATGTGGAGATATTTGAGCAAGTACAGAAGAGAATGCAAATGATGGAAGAAACAGTGGAAGCCATTAAGAGAGCAAATACCTCAGAGACAACAGTTGAGAAGATATATATATATTGATGAGGAGCAATTTGAACAGCTATATAAGAAAATACAAACAATGGAAGAAATACTGATAGTACAGATAAAGAGGTCAATAACTTAAAAAAATTATCACAAGATAGAGAGGGTACAGACAACATAGTAATGGAAAAACAGAAAAACATAAAATGAAATCCAGCACATTAAGACTGAATTGGCGAATGTGTCCAACATGCTGTTATGACAGAAAAGTAGAAATAAAGAGATGAGCTAGAAGGAAAGAAACTCACTGGAAATATACTAGAAGATATAGGAGAGCTGATATGTAAAGAAAATGAAGAAAACATTAGAATCATAAGAGATGAAATCAAAAGAAACAATATACATGCGATTGGATTTCCAGAACATGGGAGTGACAGGGAAGTAACTGAAAAATTATAGAAGTACCATGATAAAATTTCCCTGATATTTTAAAGAACAGGAAACACACATTCAAGAAGCACACTCAACAACAAATAGACTAGACACAAAAAGAAAAATGACACATATAATAGTCAAAGTCTCCAAATTAAAATATAAGAATATAAGTCATAAAGCAGCAGGAGAAAATTAAACAATTAGATTAATTCTTGATTTCTCTGCAGAAACCATGTAAGCTAGAAGACAATGGTATGGCACATACAGAAATTAAAAGAAAACAATTGCCAGTTAAGGATCCTATACCCAACAAAGCTCTCCATCAAATATGAAGGAGATACTAGACCCTTTTTAGAAAAGAAGGAACTTAAGGAATTTGTGAAAACAAGATCAAAACTACAAGAAAATATAAGTTAAGTCCTTCACATTGAGACCAAACAAAAATGGTTGGGCCAGAGTAAACAGAAACAACAGAAAAAGAAGCACAACAAAATGACAATGGCAAAACCTGGTCTGACAATAATCACACTTGATGTGAATGGACTAAATATCACAATTAAGAGAAAAAGAGTACTACAACAATGAATGAATGGAAATCCAAAGCCTCTGTAAATTTTCACTGAAATTAATAACAAATTTAAATTTAAGAAAAAGAATTAAGTTAGAGTAAGGATGGCAATGGATTTATAACTGCTCAAGCTAATAACACTACATCGTGGCATGGAGGAGGAATAGTGGAAATGTATCCACATTTACAACATTCCTCTTACCAAAACCACTTACGGAAAATAGGTACCGCATTGGAACATGTATCTCTGGATTGGAAAGGATGATATTGTTAATACTCCTAGCCTTAAGCTTAAAAGATTATAATGTTCAAGATTATTTGTTATACATTTGCTTAAATTTT